>NC_134570.1:38426362-38751362 GCF_050947875.1 Dermacentor variabilis | reverse complement strand
GTGGAGGCGCGTAACGTTTGAACCACCAACTCCACGCGCACCACCCATCAAGTTTGGTAGCGGCTCACTGTAAAGCGTGCATCACTGCAATATTACCTTAAGTGAGGAGAAGCCGACAGTTGATAAAGCAAGAGTTATACTATAAATCTAGGGGGTTCAGCATTTTCGGCGTGCACGTTTGTCGCACGTAAAAACGTTGCACTTAGCGAGTGTGAAAGTTGGAGAACAATAATTTTTAACGTGATGCTGAAGTTGATCTCAAAAATCCGCCCTTCCGTAAATGATATTATCGTGACGTCACGAGAGTGCAAATTTGAGTACACCGTGTCCTCAGCGCAAATTTGAGTACACCACGTAGGTGCTGATGTCCTGTAGCAAGCTAGGTGCGATGGCGTTACTCATAAAAACTACAAGGGTGCTCCGGCTACGGTCGCATGGCGCAGCGGAAGTGAATGCAGGAACGGAGCGAGCCAGAGTATCATGACGTCATCACGCATCTAGCTCCCGAGTACCGAAGCCGAAACAAGTCGATAGAAACAAGTATTACAGGAAATTATTTAGGCCGTTCTAGCACATGTAAGTATATTTTTCTTCTGTGGTTTAGAGGACTTGAGCCTTCGTTTAACAAACCCGCGCACGCACACAAAGGGTGAAATAAAAATGTCATGTCTGCATTCCTCCAAGTCACTTTCTGCAAGGCGCAAGAAGTCGGGGGCCGAATGGTTGCGGCTTCTCGTTGCTGAAAAGTGGCATCACTCGCCCTTCAATAGCGCTTTGTTGCACAGCATGTTACGCCCGCAGGGCTACCACCTCCCTTCTAATCTCTTGTCCTCTTTCCCCACGCTGCTGACCCACGTTGACGAGCGAGTTGGCCACACGCTGGACATTTACGGTGCGGTCAGTAGGTTTTCCTCTTCCCTGAAACCAATCTTTATTTTTCTGCATGAAATTCGCCGATAAAGGAAAAGAAGCCGGGCAAAACGTGTTCGATTGCGTCCGTGTGTTACCCTCCATGCCCCGTTCTTGCAAATGCTCAACCAGATATATATATATATATATATATATATATATATATATATATATATATATATATATATATATATATATATATATATATATATATATATATATATATATATCTTCGTGCTGTGAAGTGCATCTAACTTCGTGAAGTGTAGCGAAAGCTAGAGCTCGCGCACTGCCCATTGTCAGCCATTGACCTTTGCGTAACATTTCCTTCCCGACGGCGCCACACAGAGTGCCCAGCAAACGGCGTACGAGAAGGCTCCCCTTTCTCTATTCAGGATTAAAGCTCCTCGTAACACATTTTCGCCGATCAGCTTACGTACCACCAGCCTACTCACCTCCTCCGTGCTCCTCCCTCGCTCACCTCCTCAGTTTCCGGCGACAAGCGGAACTTACGTAGTCCCAGCTTCTGGTTTTAAGCGGAAGCGACGTCACTGCTGTGTAGAGGTGCGAGCGTGCAACAAGCGAAAATTCAGGAACCGGAAATCACGGAAATGGAAACCACGGAAGCGGACATTGCGGAAGCGGAACTAGCTTTATCGACGAATTGGGGAACAGCGGCGCAGATCAACGATTGGCGCTACTTGACAAAAGCGGCGATGGCGCGTGTATGGCGGGGTTTTATTCCGGATGGCTGGGGGCAATACATAGAAGATGGCGAAGATAACGCGTTCTAGAAACATAGCATTATATTTACGCAGATACGGTAATCAGCGCTAAATTTTACAGCACATTTGTAAGTGCTGAAACGCGCGCAGTACATATATCGTCACGAACAGTGACATTGTATATATATATATATATATATATATATATATATATATATATATATATATATATATATATATATATGTTATATACAATAACATGTGTTATTGTGTTATTATATAACAATGTGTTATATATATATATATATATATATATATATATATATATAACACATTGTATGTAACACATTGTCATGTAACACATTAACTTAGGAGAGCAGGCACGGGACTAAAATACCCTCGTATGCTACCTAATGACATAAAGCCTATTTCAAGGTGACATATGCTTTCCTTGGCAAAGTACATATAGGTAGAGTTCTGAAGGGGAGAGGGGGATAGGGCGGGTGGGCGAAGCAACGAATGAGGGTGTGGAATTGAAAAGAAAGGTGTGCTACTCAACGTCGGTGGAAGAATACAGGGTAGTGTCATGCGTCACCCGGTCGACGTGTCAATGTAGGTTCCTTTTTTCATGGAAGGGGCCTGGACGACGAGGTGAGAGGGGGATTATCTGCTCTGTTGGAGGTAAGTGAACGATTGCCTCTCTGAAAGAGAGAATAAAAGTAGCGACAGAAGATGGTGCACGTGGAAACAAAAATTAAATAAATATATAGAGTTTTCAACCAATGTACTCTCCGGATCTCACTCCAAATGACTTTTGACTGTTCCTTACTCTGAAAATGAGCCTCAAGGGGATACGTTTTGCAACCGTAGAGGACATCAAAGGCAATGCGACGGCTAAGCTCCGACAGATTCCAAAGGGAGCCTTCTACTGCTGCTTCCAACGATGGCTGGAGTGATGGAACAAGTGTGTGTGTGTGCAAGGGTCCTATTTTGATGGTGATTAGGTAAGAATTTCCATAGATAACATTACCACGCTGAACCACCATTCAGGGAACTTTTTGACTGTTCCTCGTATGTCAATAATGTTCTCTGTAATTGTGTTGTTATATATATTTCATATCAGCAGCAATGCTTCATTTACTTTTTTTTTTCACTTCTCTGTTTATGTATATTAAATCTACTCCTGTCAAGGGCTGACAGTATCAATCAATAAAAAGATTTAAAAAATAATAAATGAATAACATATTATGTACTTGAATTCAATGGGCAGGAAGACAGGACAGCCTCCTCACAAGTTCCGAGTGTACTGCATGCGTTCTTTCTCTTCTTTCACACTACCAGCACATGCACATGTTACCTATTGAAATTACAATGCCCAAAAATAAGTAGTAATTCCACACTCTCAATGTTTAACATCAACTGCTGTTCCTTGAACACTTTGTCAAACTTACAAACAGTGCAGTCTATATCGATGCTGCTCATGGGTTTTCTCAGCAATAACATATAGGAAATGATAAGGAATTGGGAAATGATCGTTGGGAGCACTATCAAAATAATTTCACTCTTTCTGCATTTGTTTAGCGAAAACTAAAACTGACAATACTGGAACCATGAATGACCCTGCAGGAACAGCTGTCATTGAAGTAGAACCTGTCCTGCTATATTAGGTTAACACTGACCCAAAGTACGCAAATGTAAAGGTTTACAGTAGTGTCCTTTAACAAAGACTACGAAGAGAGAAGCCAAGGGACAAAGATAAATCTAAATCTATTTTATTGTCTTTACAATTCTTCTAAATCATCAATAAGGCAAAGCAAAATACTATTCCACTTCCATTCAGGTTTACGATGATCTCATGAGATGTGCTGCAATGAAAAAAAATGAAAATAAAGTATAGGTTAGTTACAACAGGTAAAAGTGCACATATTAGCGACAAAAAATGACATATTAAACAGTAATGGCAAGTATCCCCCTGCACTGGGGATGTTGGTAGCAGGCCACAAGCTTCAAAGTTTATGTGCTGTTGATTTTAATATTCAGCACGTCTAACAAAATGTAGTTTAGCTGGCACAAACAGAGAAGCGTACACATGAAAAGCACCCACACTAAAAGGAATCACTTTACAAAAATGGATATCTTCAGCCTCTTCAGCTTTGAAATAATCAGCTCAAATGCATGCCAAACTGTGCCATTCATATAGCAAATGTCTTCATAAAGAATAAAAAAGCTTGACAGTAATTGCATGATATTCAAGAGTTAACTTCTTAAAAGGGGCATGTAATCGTGGAATTGAAGACAGCCACTGCTCAAAGCTTGCTAATTTGCCATAAATCCTATGAGGCATGTTAGTAATCAGATGGTATCCGTCCTGGAAATATGTGACAACTTTTTTCAGTGTGGCATCTCGAATTGTCCAGAACTGCGCAATAACGAAGGCTTTTTTTTGCAATAATGAATGTGACAGAGCTGCATTCTCAGTGAATTTCAATGCTGGTCCTTTAGTAATGGCACTCTTAAACTTTACAACATGCCCTCGAAATTTCTTTATGTTACAAAAATTATTTCATGAATACTACCATGAACTAATGAGTTTAAAATTGATCATTCATGAACTTCTCATGTCTGCTGGCATGATCACGTTGCTCGGGAAATAAGGTTTCTTATTTTTGTGCCACAGTTATAACATCATTATAAGATGACCATAACAAAGTAATGAATATAACAGAGTAAATCTAACATGTAATTTATTGATATTAGTGTATAATGAGCAATATGCTTATAATGACAGTGTTTTCATGCCAGATGCGACTTTGCTATAGCAAAGTATGACTATGTCCAGAGAAACCACTTGACTCTCCAACTACTACTATGGATCAGTCCTGCCTCTCCCTGGTATGTTGCAACAATATAGAGCCAGTGATCAGCTTTGCAAAAGAAGAGTAATTTGTTCTAACCCAGGTTCTGGACACTCATTGCCAACTGGAACTTCCTACCAGAACATTTTTGCATTTGAGTTTCAGCACTTCAAGTAGTAGCTGTGGTTGAGGATTTAATGGTGCAGCAGCAGCCTAGGCTATTACTTCCGAACACAGGGCATATGAGTAAAATTACATTAGTACATTCATGATAAAGTATGCAATGGCATGGCTGTACAGCCGTACACAGCCACATTGCTATAGGCGGGTGCAACATGGCCCAACACAGCAAGCAAGATAACTCTTGCTGGCAGCAAACAGGCGTTTCACAATGCTCGCATGAGCGCCGCCAGTGGCATTGAAAGCATCGGACTTTGGTGATAAACGAGGTGAGAGTGACGAGAAACTGTGGGCATTAGTCACCGCATAGTGACATATGAGTGTGAATCAGAAAGTATTTGCCCCTCTATTTTATTAACCAAAATAAAGTACATACAGGTAACTACACATATATGTACTATTCTACGCACCTTACACTAGTTTTCCACGTAGTCCCCACATCAGTTCAACCCCCCCCCCATCTGTCCCATCACAACACTAAATTTGAGATGCCCTTGTGGTACAATATGTACAAAACCACCGTCAGACTGCTGTCTTGGCTTCATCGTTGCATGGGAATCACACTCCTGCCAGGAACTTCTTCAGCAGACTGAAAACATGGAACTCACTAGGGGTGAGGTTTGGACAGTATAGTGGGTGGATTTCGATGGGCATTCGTCCTTTGCTCCATAGAAAACAAATCACACTTCGCTGCTCATATGCTGTGGATGTGTGAAGCACAACCGCCATTTTCAACAACTGACAGCAGCACCGTGCCGTGGAGCTACCGGCAGAGAAGGCCGGGCAGGTCCAAGAAAGGTCCACCACTGGGAACGCATATGTTGACTTCACATTTACAGCCATAATTTGGAATAAATAAAAGAAAAATAGGGGCAAAGACTTTCTGATTTGCCCTTGTAAGACGTTACCTGGACTTTACTGCCCAGACCAGCACATGCACACGGCAGCTCAACAGGAAGGCTAGTGTGCTTATGGCGTACATATGAAAACACCCATGCCAGAAGCAAAAGGCATAACACTGCCCTTGCTCTGCCAATGAGGCAAATGAATGTAGCGTTGAAGGTGCGCTGACTTTGCTTCATTTCTTGTGCAGCCAAATGCACTCCCGTGTTTCTGAGTATACTCTAACCCTCTGTGGCGCGAGTCGTACATACACCGTCAACGGGACAGCACAACAACGGCAATGCCATTGTTGTGCTACCTGGTGTGGATGTGCCTTGAGTGCGCGTATATTTGCTATTGTAATAAAGAAGGCTTAACATTGCGATGTGATACACTGTGATGTATGCATGCGATGCTGTACAGAACTGAACATCTGGTCAACTGAAGAGTTTTTTTAATAATGAAAACATGCTCTCAGTTATGTTGTGCACCATGACAGTCCTGTCTCCCTTCCTTGCGATCGTCTAAAAAGCGCAACCAATGTTTTCCAATTACAATGAGCCAACTTGCCCAACAGCGCATTCTGCTAAATGACAGTGACAGTAACAAAACGAAGAAACAGCAATTCACTAGGTGCACTGATGTCAATGTTTTTGCCACACAGGTTAAGGAAGAAAAGAAGAAATGGGCAGAAAGAGCGCCAGAAGTGTTGGTGCTACAACTAGCCAACTAGCCCAACATTGTACTTTGCTAAACAGGTGCACATAGAGTGTTTTTATCATTGAAGGAGCTAAGTATGATACTACAGCACAGTGCAGTGTTTGAAAGGAATGTAAACGTAGCGAGACTGACCAAATAATAAATTTCTTTGCCTAAATTGAGGGAATTAAATAATAGGCTGCCTACACGCAAGCACTATTCGGTTTGGATTTAAAGATTCAAATGTTTGCACACCCTTATTAGCAGATTATATGATCCCAGCAGATATATAAGTCCAAGAAGTGTCATGAACAATGTTATCAGCTGCTTAAAAAAACGCTATTCCTTTAGCGTTCCACTATGAGACATGTCAAGAGGATCTGCCCAGAACTATGAAGAGGCTTACTTACACTCTTTTGGGATACGGACAGCCTCTTCATCAGCCAGCCTGACTTCGTGCTCCAGATTCCTGAAGCGGTATCTTACATGCAACGATTTGGGCTCACCCAAGCAAGGGTCGTAGAAGCCGGGCAGGTTGCTCTGCACATATGACAGTGAGGGCAATGGGTCAGGCCATGTGGTTATTGCATGACAGTACTTAGGAAAACTATGTGAACTTAACACACCTCTCGCCAGGTGGTGCAGGCTAACACTCGCAAAGTTATAATTACACATACATGTACAATACAATCGACTGTTAAAATGATACAATAAACCACCACTACTATAATAGATGTGCCAAAGCAGACATTTTCTTTCCTTTTCTATTTTCAAGGAAGATATCAGTTAACAAAGTTATACAATGTCTATAATAAGTATTCATTCTATAAGCCAATGTGACAGCAGTCTCAGAAGTGAACTGTATGTCACTCAGAGCAAAAAAGCAAATAACAAGAGTCAAGTTGTAGAGAGCAAATTAAATTTAGCATCTCTTTGGTGACAAATGGCATGCCGTCATTCTGGCCATTCCACACCAGACATCACCACACTAACTCACCTTGGATGCATCTGTCAACATGAGG
This sequence comes from Dermacentor variabilis, assembly GCF_050947875.1. Lineage (NCBI taxonomy): Eukaryota > Metazoa > Arthropoda > Arachnida > Ixodida > Ixodidae > Dermacentor > Dermacentor variabilis. Next base: position 38,744,090 of record NC_134570.1, on the reverse strand, counting down.
TGTGAATCTTTCACAAGGCACTGTAATGGAACCGTGACGTCCACCACTTCCCGAATGGTCGCCTGGGAGCTGCATTAGAACAAGCAGGAGCCCACAACCTTCAGTTAGTGCTTCTGTTCGGCTCAAGCCATTAGTGTCCATATTTCTTTTCATACACGCTATAAGTTCTGTGAGGGAGAGCACTTGGGATTGGCTGAGCACTGATGTGTCCCCCTTGCAGTGTTGCCAACTCTAGGGAAATTTCTGTAGCACTAGGGATTTTATGCATTGTTCAGGGAAATAGAAAAATTTGTTTGTCTAGGGAAATTTTGCATTGATACAGTGAAACAGTCGAAATGACAGTGTGTTTAGACTTCAGTCATGACAAATTACCTTCGCATTAATGTGTGAACTATGACTCACTGATCGTACTGCAGTGCGGTGAACACATATTGACAAGTCAACGACAGGGTGTGGATGCCCTGGGCTATAGAAAGAAGTACTGCAGTCTAGCTGTCCTATCGATGTCTGCGCACTGTGCATGAAATATTTATCTATAAATGGTAAAACAAGCGTATGTTGCGACACCAAACAAAGCAGCACGGTCGAATATGGCCGTAAGCAGACACATATACCTAGCATCTCACACGACAATGCGGTCGTAGCACTAAACAGGCAACTATGCATGCATATATGTACTAAAATTTATCAGGAACCACCCATAGGTGTAACAGCCACGGACACAGCACCAGTGGTCGATCGTGTGTTTGGGCAAATTTTGCTTTTAAGGAAAGATGAAACTTGGCCATGTATCCATGTGCTTCACTGCAAATTACATGTAAGTGCATAAGTGTGGTGGTTTTACATCAGTACACAACGTGCAAAAAAATTAATTCACATCTTTTACATTAGTGACATGACATGGCACACTGTTTTGTTACATTGCGTAAGTGAAATCGGGCCTCCCACCTTCCTCAGAAATGAAATAAAGTTTCATGTAATTGTGCCTCTTTGCTCTACGTACAAAACAGGTTTGGACAACAACATAGTATCAATGTGCTGACATCTTCTGTGAATACGGCTTATGCAGCAGGCATTCTTGTTCGCATAAGAACTTTACTGCGACAGCATTTCAGCTTGAGTGCAGTGACTTCTGATGTAAATATTTTAAAAGGAGCTTAGAAATAAATGTAAACATAACACCTGTAGTCCATTTTCACAATACATTACAAACAAACATTTATCTCTGAGAGATAACATTGAAAAACTAATTAACAACCACATATTGTAAAAATCTAGGGAAATCAAGGGATCCTTTAATCCAAATTAGGGGAACACTTGCTTCGGAAGTTGGCAGCATTGCTTTCTTGGCAACGGATTAGATCAGGTATCCACACTGAATGAGACAATCACAGCGCTCGTGGTAGGGGCCATGTTTCTCCCCTTAGTATTAACATTCCCCACCTACTGCCGTAGGGTGGTACAGTGTGACCCACTGTTAAAGGGAACACCCCAATGCTTAGCTCTCACTTAGCTGGTGCTCTAGCTATAAGTGGCTTAATTAAATTAGGTGAATGCGCTGCACAGTGGTGTAGAAATGTGATGGCACCATCGACCACAAGTCATCATTTTCAAGAAAACAAATCAGGCAAACTTCATGTTTGCTTATGCTAGTACCTCCTCCCAAGCCAAGTACCACTGATCACGAACTGTACTGTGCTGCGTTGTGCTGGTTCCCAACTTTCGACGTAACTGTCTACGTCCGCAGAATAGAACTTCAAGTTCACAAAGAGCAGTAACCACCTAACCCACGATGGGCAGACAGACTCACATGTTGTTCTCTTGTTCCTCAGAGAAGTTTCCATAGAGAGCTTCAATGATGACAAGACCACCCTTTGCTTCCTCGGTGCTTTTGATCCTCAGGTACGTCTCACTCATCAGCGCCACCTGCATTCACAAATACACAACAGCAAAATTACAATCACAGTCAAACTGCCGCTTCCAGTCAAAGTTCCAGTAAATATGAGAGGAAAGATGTCTTATGTTTGCAAGAAGCAAAAATTTGCAGCTTCAGGGTATTTGTAAAAAGCAGAAATGTGCAGTTTCAGGCATTCAATGTCCCAAAACTGTACAGTGAGTTATGAGGGTTATATTGGAGGTATATATGGATTAACTTTGTCCACCCGAGGTTAGGGGTGTGTGAATAGTAGTGTCCGAGACTGATACAAACATGAATTGAATAGTGCCCGAAGCAAATAGAATTGAATACTTTTGGAATACTAGTTTGCAAATAATGTGCAGCCTTCTCACTATTAACAGGCTCCAAACCACCGTTGATAACACAAAAAACAACTGCGTGCTCCTTTCCAGGCTCTTCTGGTTTCTTCAGCACAGGTCATGCACATGACATCACCAGGATAAAAGCCGTCAATTCATTCATATATGAGAACATCAGTTCCAATCTATATGATAGCTCACCTTCGCCATGTAGTTGTATACACGCCCTTCCTCATTGCCTTACTTGCCTATCATGCGCAATTAACCTTTTAAAATCTTTTTTTAGCGTGCTTTGTACTGCACAGGCGGCAGCACCAGCATGTAGCCAAGAAGCACTGTATCCTGATAAGTACAAATTCATGGTGTTTTCAAAGATGAAAAAAATTTCAATGTGGCATTCAGTGCTGATGTAGCGCCAACATATCTTTGAAGAAGTATGTGGCAATGAGGAGACAGTGCCTGAGGAGAGAGTAGCAAAGGTGAGAAAGAAACCGCTCACTCATCTTTGAGATTAGAGTTGTCTAGAGGCCCTTTAATACCAAAAAATTTTCACGTCCTGATATGAAAAACATTAGGAAGTTTCTGCCTTTAAACTGCACATTATAAAGCAAGCTTTGTAAAGGGAGCATTAGAAGCAACTAAGCAGTTCTGCATCTGAACATGCACCTGGGTTCTGCATCAATAAATACAGTACCACACCATACTCACTCCCGAATGCCATGCCTAAACCACATCTAATTATGAATGATTGTGTTTAGCCAGAGGAGTCCGGCTGTCCAAGTGAAACAGCATGCTTTAGCAAATTACGTCCACTGTGGATAGGATGTAAGTTATCGCATTTTTGTTTCACTTTCCGATCGTGTATAATTGATGATGTGAAGTATTAGAAAAGCATTAGGAAGATATTTGGCTTTGAACAGTGACCATTCGATTCACAAACCAAATTGAACAGGACAACGTTTGATTCGTTATTTGAAAGTTTTTAATACTTGTACACCCCTACTTCGGTTTTATCAATGTGCCTAAAAAGCACAACACATAAGTGTTTTCTTGCACTCCACCCCCATTAGAATGAGGCTGCAGCGACATCATGCTAGCCAGCAGAACGCCATAGCTACCATAGTGGGAAGGTTTGCAAAAAGGGTTACATCAAAAGCAAACTATACTGACAGCATGCTCACTAAAGTCGTATTTCTTCTTCTTTCTCTGTCCTCTGAGCTGACCCTAGTTTCTTCGCTCCCTTCCGCCTGCTGTACTTCTCACCTGTCAAGCAGACGCTACACAACCGCCACATGTTTTAAACGGCACACGAAGAACAGACTGTGAATAAAACGAGAAACATACCGCAGCCTCGGCTTCTTTCTTCCTCTCTGCCAGCTTGGCCGCATTGGCCTCACGAGCTCTCTTCGCTTCTCTGGAATAAATGAAACACTGTAAGGCAGTGCACCGCATTTTCACAGCACCAACCAAGCACAAACGACACTGGGCAAACATGGATAGGATTCGGTTGATCAATTGTTTGATTGGGTCATGCAGTTTCATGTCCCAGAGCAACACTTGGGCTGTGGGAGATGCCGTAGTGGAGGAATCCAGATCGATCTCGACCACCAGGGGTTCTTTAATGGGCACCTAAATGTATAAGTGCACGAATGTTTCTTGCATTCCGTCACCGTCACAGTGTGGCTGCAGTGGTTAGAAATCGAACCCATGACAAGCTGAACAGAAGTACACCATAGCCACTGGCCCCCTGTGGTAGGTGAACACTGGAGTATACTCCGATGCTCCTTCTCTGATGCACTTTGTGAATAATAATAAATAGTTCTGGGGTTTACTATGCCAAAAACAACCGGATTATGAAACACACTGTAGTGAAGCGATTCCGGATTAATTTCAACCAGCTGGTGTTCTTTAACATACACCTAAATCCAAGTGCACAAGTTCCTTCACATTTCAGCCCCATTGAAATGCGACTTCCCTGGCCAGGATCACACCAACGACCTCTAGCTCAGCAGTACAGCCTCAGTGAATTAGCCAGCGCTGATGTGACGAGGGGTACCACTGTCTAAAATTGGTGACGCCACTATGATTTTCCATTTTCGTCATTTCCTTGCTTACAAAAGCTCTGTTTGGACCCTGTATGACAAATTTTTTATTACAGAAGCCTAATCCTTCAATCTAGCTCAACTCAACTTTTTTCTTTAGTGTCGCTTTAACTGCTGTCACAGTAAACAAAAAAATTAAGTAGGAGAGAGAAAGGCCCACCTTTGTCTCTGTCGTTCTGTGTAAGGCACAATCACAAAGGTCTGGAGAATGTACCACGCCACGAGGGGCGTCACTGTACCGTAGAATATGGCGATGGGCAGGGGCTCTTCCGACAGGAAAATAGGGAATACGTAACTCTGCGTGGCCCGATTCAATCTGCACGAGAAACAGTGCACAAGATAATCATTGTTACGCACTGAGCATGCACGCACTGGGCTGCACGTGCTGTAAGTGTACAAAAGTATTGCTGCAAGCCCAACGCACTGCTGCTTGTTTTGGTCACCTCATAATAACAACACCACGTTTGTGGGCTCTTGCTCATACACCTTCACCACCAGACAGGTGTAGTGCTTTTGGTCACTACCTATAGGAAGCCATTATTATTCCTGAACCAAGTGAACAGTTCTCACTCCCGAGCAAGTAATGGCAACCCTTTTAAAAACACTCAGGTGATGACAGAGACCAAAGAGAATAGGTATGCACTTGTGCGTATTAGAATGACACAAGATACACAATATTATAATACAGTATCTAAATTTGTTTTAAACACAACAATGAACAATCAGAGAAATGTTCAATCTTTTGTGTTCGTCTCACCATTTGATCTGCATGTGGTACAAATCTGCTGCAACAGTAAATCTTCAAATGGGCGCTCTTACACTATTTAGGTGTGACAGTAGAATCACGTCAGCTTTGACAGTCTGACTGTAAAACCATGATTGACCAACCTGATCTGACCAGCCAGTTTATCTGGATTGATTGAGTCTGACTGACTGATCGAACAACAAAATGGCTAATACACCAAAGCAACCCAAGAGCTATGGTAGATGCCGTAGTTGAAGTGTCCAGATTGATTTCAACCATTTTTGCTGTTTCAGTGAGCATGCAAAGCTTGGCACATGAGTCTTTCTTTATTCCATATATGTACATGTACAAAGGGATAAGGCTGTGGCAACCGGGAATCGAACCCTTGACCCTGTGCTAAGCAGCAAGACGCTGTAGCCACAACCCCTCCCCCCCCCTCCCCCCTCCCCCCCGAATGGGTCTCCATCTAAACTGGCCTTCACAGAAACTATGCTAACTTAGAAGAGCTATGCTATGAATGACTTTTCTGTGTTTCTTGCTTCAACGAAGTGTGCAATTTCTGTTTATATAGTAGGATATCTGACTAAATTTTGACTGCGATATGCTGATGGTGATCGACAATATGAAAAATGGGCCCAAGTAAGATTTCTAGGAGGCTCTCATACAAATATGCATGTACGCAATCTCCCTCTATAACACCACATATAAACACTTCAGTCTAGATCACAAGCTCACCTCAGTTTGAGTGTGATTCCTGTAGGAATGCCTATAACCATTGTTGCCCCAACTGTATTGTGTTGGGATATTTTTCTCTCACAGCCATATTCTACGATTGCTCCAAAGGTGCCTACTCTGGAAAGAGAGAGAAAATAAATAAGGTAATAAACATAAAATTCAGCAATAAAGGGTTTTCACCAAACTCGTCCACAAAGACAGCAGACTACTGTCCACAGATCAATTTCTAGTGTAAGTGTTTCTTTCAAACAATTCCATTAAAATTTCAATTGCCTGTAACTAAACCACACACTCCAAAACATTGCCTGCATTCAACTCACTTACGGGACACCTGACTGGTCGTCTTGAAGTGCTCTAGAGTGCTCTTGCAGGGCGGCTTGCATTCACCTGGTTGAAATCAAGCGCTCGGAACACATTCACCTGGTTCACTCAGAGCGCCGCACTCTCCATGGAGCTCTAAGAGGTGCTCGCACCTTCTTGGTGAGCACACAACCAAGATAAGACAGAATCTCGATCACGTCCCGATTGTATATGACCCATTAAACTATTTGGCTTAAGCATACTTTCTCGGGCTCCAATGTTGCGAGGCCTCTGCGTTGCTGTAAACCAATTGGAAGTGAGGTTGAATGTATTATATAGACCAAGGCATTGATTCATGCGAGCTGGTCTGTCACATTGGGAGCCTCCATCGCACTAAAAAGACAGGGACAGGCATAGTAATGTTGCGTGTAGGTCTGCCATCATGCGAACCAAATTTGTGAGGGAAAGCCACATGGCATGTTTGTAGGCACCAAGCTCGTCTCGACACCAGCGATCTTTATCGACTAATGTGCTTGACACACTTTATCTGAGACATTCATAGAACACTTTATTATGAACTAAACATGCATGACCTACAATAGTTGTTCAATTTCTTCTGAACGAACATAAATATCCTTTTGCATGACCTTAGGCATTGCCTAATGAAGGATGTTTTGCGGTGCACAGTACAGTGGTACAATCTATCGAAGCACATGGTAATCAGAAATCCTGAGTGAGTACAAAATATGAAAGAAAAGTGTTTACCATGAGATTCCTGCATCAAAAGAAAAGAAACAAGACAGGTAAATTTTAGAGGCAGTTGTCTGGGCATTTACCATCAAGCCAAACTATAGTGACCCAGCGGTGCTGTTGTCTGTGCCTTAATGGTAGCTTCAACACGCTGCGTGGTTGCTTTCTGAACCATGTGACTGTGCTCGGGTAATGTAAGCGCATGTCATGAATAGAAAACAAATGCGCAACCCTGCGCCCTGTGGAAGCATGTGCAGTGACTCCAGAATCAGCTGTTTGACATCGCCCGCATACAATGTTTTCAAACACTTGCTTAAGAAATGTTTGCCAAAGGCTACAGTTCAGCCACACACATTTACCTAAACGTGCATATCAGTCATAATGTTCCCCCCCATTTTCACAAAATTTGATGTCAGTGGCTGCTATAGTTCTTCCACGACGGCGAGCTAAATTCTACACCATTCGTGAAACACACTTAATGCTGTGTTGCTGGAGCCAAACTTTTGAGGAAAGGCCTTCCGTCCAGTCGCTGTGTTTTGTTAGGGTTGGCGTCTGACACCACGTGGCAAAAGGAATTTCATCCGACCATCTTCGTTGAAATGAGGCGTGACTTCTCCTGCGATGGTTAACGTCCCGCAGTTCGTGCACAAAGAACTTTCTCTCACCGGACCTTTAACAAGGCCTCGTCGAAATGAAGCGTGACTTCTCCTGCGATGGTTAACCTCCCGCACCTTGCGCACAAAGAACTTTCTCTCACCGGACCTTTTACCAGGCCTCGTCGAAATGAAGCGTGACTTTCTAATTCACCATGACCATTTCGAGCGTGCCTGTCTACCGGAAGCCCTGCAGTGTACAGCCTCTTTTGTGTGTGTGTGTGTTTAGAGAGGCCCTTTCCTCGAATGGGACCTAGAAGAGAACTTCCACGAACCCGCAAAGCGCAGAAGAGGCGGAGAGGCGTCTACAATTCCGGGAGGCGGGACGACTTCTTCCTTCAGCAGGCTCGGTATAACCAGAGGAGGAGGGGCCCTCTTTCCGTGCTGGTCACGTGACATCGACGAAAACAAGATCCTGCCCACGATTGTAGAGAGCCTATTTAAGGGGCTCCAAAATGTACTTTTGATCACTTCATGCTCTTCTCATTTTCTTTCGTCTACCTTTGAATAAACTGTGCAAGTTTCACACTAGAAAATCGTCTCGCCCTTGCTTGGTCGCCATGGTCTACCGGATGCCTGCAGCCCGCCGACAATGCCACGCTACCCAATAAGTAACGTTGGTCAAGCTTCGATAGGCAGGCGCCGCTACTACTCGGCAGCAGTACGATACGGAACTCTGGAGTATGCAACAGTTTAAAGGGTCCTTTGTTGGCCTCCTTGCTGACCCTTAAGAGAATGTATATTCCTTGGAGTGCAGAAGCATAGAGGTCAGATGCTCACTACACCATATCAGCCAATATGTACTGGATTTTTAGCTTGTCACCGAGTGTACCAAATGGTTTAGAAGCAAATAAATGGGCTCATATTAAAGGGAGAATAACACCGAAGTTTCGAGCTTGAATTGCATGTTAAACAGTTCGCATGCCACAGGAAGGTGGAAAAATTCTATCAGATTCGGTATGGTAGAAAATTTACATTTGCATTTTTATGTATCGCAGTTGAACCATACAGCAGCATGGCAACGCTAACTGGTGATGAATAGAAACTGCAGCACCCCTAGAAACAGCTCTTCGGTATAATGGAAGCCAATCTCAAATGTCATAGTTTAGTGTGCCGTGAGTGCTGGAAGCGATTGGCCATGAGATGTAAATCCGCCATGGTGGCTATGTGTCATCAGCGATCAGGCCGAGACAGCTTCTGCAGATGTCCTCTAGTTTGTGCTGTAAGTCGTGCTAGTATCATGGTAAATGCATTTTATTGTGCTAGTAAATGAAATGTGGGCCAAAATCAACAGCAACACTTTTGTTGCATGGTTGGCTGACAAAGGGTACAGGGCAAGATGTCAGATACAGTTTTTGGTTGTTTCTGAGTGGACGACACGACTTTGACCCTGAACTTCACGACATACCACAATGCATGGAAAAACAGCAGTCGCTTAAGTGGGAGGGGCTCGGAAGCGGCGATTTCAAACTGAAATATTTAGTTAAAATGTGCACTGAGAGCACAGTTTTTGTGTGTACTACAGTCAAATCCACTTATAACGATTCGAGACATAATTAATTATCCGTTATAACGACCACATTTTACTGCATACATGATTTTCCAACCCTGCCTATTGAAGCTGTGTCCAGACTTAACGAACATTTTTAAATGCGCAATACTGTTACAACGAGCACTCCAAACCCAATAGCAGTAAAAGGAGGGCACATGCGAAGTTCTGAAGCATGAAAGTGTCACCGATCTGGGCACACGGCAGCCACGGAAGCCAGTGGCATCTGCACCCCCCAACCCCCCCACTTAACAGGCTTCACCGCATGACACGGCGGTAGCATGGCAAAGCCAATTTACAGTAAAAATATTGCCAAGTGAATTTAAGGCGTTTCGGCGTTTTTTCTGTCTTTTGTTTAATTCGGATCGCCGGATAATTCAACCCGTTTTGTCGGTCCCATCACGACAGAATTAACGGATTGTATCGGTTTCTAATGGTGTTTTACCTTTCGAACTTCGTATTTTTTCAGCCGATGCAACTTGGAAAACATAACTTCACACCTCTCGGTGAACAGGCGACAGATGCTGAAGACCTAATGGCAAGACCTTTCAAAATACCGGCATGGTGTAGTAGTTCCCACTTCCAGCCAACTAGAATGCTTCGCTATCTCATGCAGAATCCACTCGTGCCCTGCCGATAGTAAAATATATCACAAGCTTTCGAAGAAAAAATGGCAGTGGCTGCACTCATACTTTGAAAATGGCAGATGGTCAGAAATGGCTAGGCATTGTTCTGAAAGAGGTATCACATTGCATTTTGTTTTTTATTATTCTTAACATACAATTGCAAATGGATGCAGGAAAGCGCCAGGAACAAGAATAAAGTTCTGGAAAATCTGATTTTCGGGCCAAAGTGGTGTCGAATTGCAACTGACGACTTTAGCTTCAGCGTAGTTAAATTCTTGCGCATTTTGAAAAGTAGTTGAAATATAATGCACTATTGATACAACGACCACTTTTCACATAACTACACACTTAGTTTGTTATAAGCAGGTTCGACTGTATAACCATACTCGCAGGGCCTGTATGCTCTAAGCTACAATGACAAACTGACAATACAATAAAAGCTCGTTAATTCACAACTCGTTAATTCGAAATTTTGGATAATTCGAAGTAGCCGCCGCAGTATGTCCAACAATGTATTCAAAGCAATATGTAATGCATCCCGCTAATTCACACTGAAATCCGCTCTGCACTGATAATTCGAACTCTGCGCCATCGTCGTGGATGGGGAGAGTGCTAGTGCACAGGAGCATGTTGGCGACGCTGGCGTCGCCGCACGGGGCATGCATGGCCAATGCCTCTGTTGCAGGACGGTTCTCTCCCTCTCTCAAGACCTCAGAGATAAAAACGCAGTTGCGAAGCTGCGTGTTTGTTTGTTTCTTTCTTTCTTTACATCTTCCTGATACACCTTGGAGGGTTCGCCCTTTCTCTACGAGGTGCCCTGCCGAGAAGCAGCACCAGGTAATGTTTGAAACATGACGGCCATGACGTTCACCGGCGCTCGCAGTACCAAAAAGCATAGCCTTTGAGATTCGGAGACCAACGTCGCAGCAGGGTGTGGTGCATTTCGGGGGTGCATTTTAGAGTGCAGCTCTTGTTCGTGCAGCGAGAGTCAGTGGTGCAAAGGCGCTTTTACAGTCCGTCATTTTAAGCGCGCGTCGCTTGTGGCCAGTCATGTTACGCCGCTTGTGCTGCGCTAGCCGAAAATGCCGTCCCCTTTAGACTTCGATGCACGTGCCATCGGCTGTTCTCTTTGGAGCATACGCAGAACGATCCCCAACACACGTACCGCTTTGAACACTTTGAATGGCTGTCTGCGATTGTCAGCGAAGTGGCGTGGACGCTTTTATTATTATTTTTTTTCATCGTGCAGTGTAATGTGGGTCAGCGCAATGAACTCGCAGATGCAGCAAGAGCCATCTCGACATCGGGCACGTTGGACTACATTGGCCACGTCCAGTTATGTTGGCTGCACCAGTGATTCGAACTACAGACGTTGTTGTTCTCACCAACGTGACGTAGTGTGTGTGCACGCATGCTCACGTTACATCACACTATATATGCGCCTTAACCGAGCGATATTTTTTCGACTTTTGTTAATTAACAAACTTTTACTGTCGTTGGAAAACCACGTCACGGCCCCTGCCTAATACAAATTATTGAAGAGAATCCTCCCTCAGCTGTACACTGATATAATCAATGGAACAAGTGGTAATTTATGTGAGGCTCCTTCAGCGAGGCCCTTTCTGAAGGATGTGCTTCTGATCTCTACTTACTTTATGCTGCCTTTTAATCGACCTTCGTCAGGGAACTTGTAGGTGTAGCTCACCATGCCAAATGTATTTGGGATTCCAAACTGAAAGTGAGAGACAAATGTCAGATAAAAACAAGATTAATATACAAAGACAAAATCACTGACAATGAAACATACATTCAGTGAACCATTTGAACTTGCACTGTGGAGCAAGGTATGGTAACCCTGGAAACTAAAGAGCTTTCCGTGTTCCAGTACAACCAAATGGAGGCCCAAAAAGGGCACCACTTTGTTTGTGCATTCTTTAAATTAAGTTGCTCTCACTTTTCTGATCTTGAATGATGCTTACGAGAGTGAGTTTAATATCAACAACTAAAAGAACTGAATTAAGCCAAAATATATAGACAAGCTCTATTACGGATTTTAGAGGAAATGTAGAATATTTTGATTTACAACATCTATGATACACATTATAGCAAAGATTTATGAATATATTAATTTATTCAGTCGTCCACTCGCACGTTACACAAATGATGCTGAGTGACTTGTATTGCATATAAAATTGAGGAATAAATCTGAATTGCAAGATACATGTAATCCTCTTTTGTCTCTTTGTGCTGCTCAAGCATGAATGCAAACAACTTTACACATTCATAATACATGCACGCATTGCAGCTATGAGCAGGACAATGTGCTGAGCATGCACAGTCAACCGATTCTTTAGTTGTACCGCATGAGCGTTGACTGGCCAACCGGCCAGCACCTTCCAACAGTGCAAAGTGACGAGATCAGCAAGAGTAGCCTACGCGTACCAAATTCACTTGAAGCACAAGTTTCATCTGCCAGGCTCTTCCTACCAGCACGACACAGCCCCAGCCACAATTTGGCACAAGCTTCTCGGCTTATTGGAGATAGCCAGAGTGTGTTGCCCTGGCTTGCATCCTCTCTGAGCTAATGGCAACAGGGATTGTGTCGTGCTGGTAGGAAGAGCCTAGCAGGCGAAACTTGAGCTTCGAGAGTGAAGTTTGTGCGCCTGCTCTACTCTTGCTGATCTCGTCGCTTCGTGCTGTTATAAGGAGCTGAACGGCCAGCCAGTTGCCACTCGGGCAATACTCTTAAAGAATTGGTCAACAGTACATATTTCTAATATAAAGAGTGCTGGCAACATGCCACACCAAGTAGCCAATGTTTTAAGAGGTGTTTTTTAAGAAACTGAAGATAAAAAGCCACCAATGTGTCTATACCTAGTGAATCTGGCACTGAGAAGCATCACAAAGGGCTTCTAAGTCAAATGAAATTAAATTAGGTTATGATCTTAGTAATCACAGAATGACAAACTCTTGCATAGCTCACCTATAAAAACTATAAGAATGCCATTGCATTCCAGCATTATGGTGCACTATGACATAATTTATAAGTCTTGATACAGTACGTTTATTCTACTTAGGTCTGTGATAGTTTGGGTGCTTTTGGTGTTCTGTAGAAGAGTCACTGCTTATGACAGCACAGCAAGTAGGGGATGGTGCGTGCCAAAGTACAATAAATACATGCCCGCCTGCAAGTTTTGTATGCCTCTTACAAATACTTCATCAATAACATCTTTGCTCTTTGTGGCGGATATTAAAGGGGCCCTGAAACACTTCTCTAACTGATCATAAAATGGCCTCACTATTAAAGGACTTCATCTCGCAAATCTCATCAAGCAAAAATTTTTTGAATCCTTCAAGTATCAGCGGAGTTAGTGCATTTACACATGGCCTTCTCTCTCTTTTCATCTCTGCTAGTGCACTGGAAGCTACACTGGGGAGCATTCAAGGGGGAACACCTTGGCCAAAAGTTGAGTGTGCCGGCTGAGAAAGGGCTTGTCGCGGCAACCTGTGGCAGCTGCGGAACACTAAGCTACACAGCATGCTCCTGCTATCTCAGAGGCCACACGCAGAGGATGCAGCATCGCACAAGGGTTGTGTGTAGACCAGCAGTGTAGTTTAAATGATTTATCTCTCACAAAATAAATGGACTGCGCACAATTCAAGTCAAGGAAGTAGTAAGGGACATGCACAAGCGCTAACTATCAACTAGCATTATTCTTGGTCACTAGTCAATATATGCCTTTAGTCACACATGTGCTAAACATGTAGTCACATTGTCACTACCACAGATCAGAGTAAGCCACACAAGAAACACTTCCCGCTACTCGTTAAAGAAATAGATGTGCTACTTACGCAAGCCTTCCCTCTAAGGGATATATAGAAAGCTTCCTTCAGCTCCCGGGCAGTGGTATATTGGCTTTTACCCAAGACATTCATATTTTGGAAATGTGGAACAGACATGCAAGCTTGACAATGCGCATTCAAGTGCACATTACCTTTATTTTTAATTGAAAGTTCATGTTCCCTTACGCGATCATTAACACAACGTCCAGTTTGCCCAACATATGACTTTCCACAAGGTAGCAGAATCTTGTAGACAACGCCGACCATGCATTTCACATACCCCAAACGTGCGTTCTGCCGCAACCTCTGGGTAATTTTGTTCTTTTCAGAAGAGATTCTGGGACAAATCCCAGCCAGCATGTGCGAGGCGGAAAAAACAATAGGCACATTGGGCCTGCTGGCTACCTTCTTCAGGTTGTGGGATAGGAGATGCATATATGGCAACACTTCTGGACAGCTCCTACTTAGCTGCCCCGTGTTCACCCTGGAACGCTGGGCTGCTTTTGTTTCACACAGAAGAACCACTGCTATTGCCGTTACGACCACGCAAGGGTATCTGTCATTAACCAATCGCCGAACATGATCATTAAAACTACTCTGCATTGCATGTGGGCACGATTTCCTGAGAGCGGATCCCATGCAAAGTTTAGCAATCACCCTCTTAACCAACTTAGGCTGCGCAGAATCATATGGTAACAGTGCCTTTCGTGCTCTGGGGCTCTACGCCCAATATACATGATCACTTAAAAACAGGCATAAATCTAAATATTGCACTGAGTCGTCAAGCACTACCTTGTAGGTGAAGGACAACCCCTTCCCACATTGCCAAAACACGTCAAGGATAGAAACAATAGACTTGTCTAAGGCCACACGGGACTTCTTCAAAGGGATTCAGAAATCATCTATGTACCTAAAAACATTGAGAACAATACTCTCATCAAGAACACTATTCAAACAACGGTCAACGTTTGCTAAGAAGATGTTGCACAAAACAGGTGCAACACAAGAGCCAATGCAAATCCCTTGCTTCTGCAGATAAAATAAGTTCTCAAATTAAACAGAGGTAGAACTAAGAAAAAATTCAAGTAAAATCAAAAAATTATCGACAGACAGGCCCGCAGAATTCTACAAAGTAATAACCCCACTGACTTCAATGCAGTTAAAAAGAGAAGCAAATAAATGCCAACGTGGAAGTGAATAAAATTAATTTACATCAGCAGAGAGGAAGTGCTCAATAGAATTCTGTTCCTGCAGATACCACACAACTTCTTCTGAATGCTTGGCGGCAAAGGGATCAATGACTGTCAGCCTCTTTAAGTGCTTCGTTCTTTCAGCGTCAATTACTTAAATATACGGTGCCGCCAACAAGTCCAAAATGGTCGATGCCATATATTTACGACGCCGTTTGTACGTTAAAAAATCGCGCCAACTTTTTCTTTCCTGGCATGCACTGCCACTATGTGGGAATACAGGGAATTTTTTTCTCGTGCCTCTCTCGGTTTTCATTGAATGGTTTGTTTTAGAGCTAGTTTGCTCCGGCACGTTTATATACTACTGCTCGTGCGTTGGCGCGCGGGCGGAGGGCGGTTCGGGTTTTGTTCCGTGGGTGGTTTTGGCTTCTTGCTCTCGCAAAAATGATGGCTATCTTGTTACTAATCGCTCAAAGGGTGACCGCCTGTTTCTTGCTCATTTAGTACTCACAGGGGTGCGCATCGGAGGGATGCCGCTGTACATGCGTTTCCTTTTCTTTTCTTTTTTTTGGAGACACGGGAAAAATACTTGCGTCTGGTTGGCGATATGATGAAGATTAGCGGAAGTTTGTCACACGTTTTGCCTTTTTGACAGGCACACAACCACACAGTGTTGTTTAGTGCGCTCCCCTACGCAGTTCAATTACGCTATGGACGTAAATATTAGCGTAAGAGCAGGAACATTTGAGACTAGCAAAATATTCTCGTGTGCACATTTTCTAAGCCTTGAACTATCTGTATAACAATGCACCAAATATTTAATTCTTATAAGTCTATTTTCTTTTTTTTATTGTTGTTACTCATGAATAAACAGTACGTATACATATAGCAATGCAAAACATTTTTCTGTCACTTTACAGCAAATTTTTTTCAATATAGGTGCCTCAGAAGAATTGGAATCTGCAATAAAGAAAATCGTCTCTGAGCGGTCAGCGGTCACATACGATAAACAAAATCAACCCTGAAACCGTTAAGCATAAATTGGCTAGCTAGGTGCTGCCAAGATCCTTCTTCACTTACAATTGTACGAAACAATACTTCTGGCTTGTGCATCTTTGCAGTGAAGGAAACACTGAGCGTATTTACTTTACAAGCACTAATATCTTTGGCCAGCCTGTGAAGCTGAAGTTCTTTACACAAATTTACTGCCTTGTTCTTGACACGGATGGCACTACTTCCAACAAAATTACAATTGTTTACTAATGGCCCACCTGGCCTTCTCAGCAAAGGATCCAGCACTCAGAACAACAAAACCGCCCTCCTTATCGGACTGAAGAAGATGGAAATCATTGTTTCTAAAGTATTACACAACCTGATCTGTCCGTCCTCCACAATGGTGGAAGTTCTTCTTGTGTACTGTCCTAGATAACACACGAACACCTTCCAGCAGGCACATAGTGTATTGATCGTGAGGTGCTCTATTCGCAAAATGTCTATTGAATGTTACAGTTCATGGGGAGGGATAACTGGTTTATTAGCTAAACTTTGGACCCTTCTTGAGTAGACGCTTAACGTCTTCTCGGATTTTCACTTCTCCTAGGAACAAAACCTGAGAAACTGCAGCGTTGTCGATAAAGTACACTTGTGCACCGAGTTCCTTAAAGCTACAAGCAAGAAACGTTGCTTGGCCGCAGCGAGTGTCGCTACTCACGTGGTTTCTTTACAGTAACTTAAAAGCTCAAGTATAGAGTAATAAACAGGACAGTATTCTGCAGCTGCTGTGCTGCGTAACTTCAGAAATCCCACTTTCATTTTTTTTTTCTTTTCTGTAGAGCTGTTCAAGAACGCCACTCAAGTAGGAAGCCCACCAGAACTCAATCGTCCGTTCAGTGAGGGCCCTTAAATAACAAAGCTTCACTTCAGCCTTCCAGGGGAGTCACTTGCATAGCACATGACTCGCAAGTAATCCTGGAGAAACCTGACTTGCCTCCAAAGTTCAGCACGAAGTATGCAGCACACCTGTTTTGCAGGCCCCGGGTACACCCAAGCAAAACCAAACAGCCCCAAGACTTCTGCAGGCACCAGTCGTTTCCGTGGGCGGAAAGCATAATATCTTGCTTGGCAGGAAGCAATGACAATGTAGCTCACCAAAAGGTTGAACGTTGACAACGAAGATGAAGGAGAGACATTGAATGGGCTGCTTTTGTTTTAAGCGAGAACTGCTATTGCCGTTACGACTGCGCAAGGGTATCCAGCATCAGCCAATTGCCGTAACTGATCATTAAAACTACTCTGCATTGTATCATCCCTAGAGCACGAAAGGTGCTGTTGCCATCTGATTCTGTGCAGTCTAAGTTAGTTAGTTGTGCCCACATGCAATGCAGAGCAGTTTTAATGATCAGGTATGGCGATTGGTTAATGCCGGATACCCTTACATGGTCGTAACAGCAATAGCAGAAGTTCTGTGTGAAACAATAGCAGCCCGTTCCAGGGTGAACACCGGGTGGCTAAGTAGGAGTCGTCCAGAAGTGTTACCATATATGTATCACCTATCCCATAACCTGGAAAAGGTAGCCAACACGTGCAACATGCCAATAATTTTTTTTTCGCCCCATGCAAGCTGGCTGGGCTTTGCCCCAGAATTTCTTGTGAAAAGAAAAAGAACCCGGAGGTTGCGGCAAAAAGCAAGTTCACGGTTATGTGAAATGCGCAATCGGCGTTGTGTACGAGATTCTGCTACCTTGTGGAAAGTCGTATGTTGGGCAAACTGGATGTTGTGTTAATTATTGTGCAGGGGAATGTGAACTTTCACTTAAAAAAATAAAGGCAATGCGCATTTGCCCGCGCATTGTCAAGCTTGCACGTGTGTTCCAGGTTTTCGAAAAATGAAGATCTTGGGTAAAAGCCAAGATACCACTGCCCAGGAGGAAAGGCTTGCGTATGTGACACATCTATTTCTTTAATGGATAGTGAGAAGTGTTTCTTACGTGGCTTGCTCTAATTTGTGGTAGTAACAATGTGATTACATGTTTCACGCATGTGCGACTAAAGTCATATATTGACGAGCGATGAAAAATGAAGTTAGCTAAAAGCTAGCGCTTGTCCGTGTCCCTTACTATGCACTTGTCTTTAATTGCATGCAGTCCATTTATTTCCTCACAGTGCGAACCAACTCACCCAACCACAAGTCTTATTTACCTGTCTTTTTGAGATCACAGACATATACATGTCTCATTTATTTAACTGAAGATTAGCAGTCATTTATAACTGAGAATGTTTTGGCGATCACAAAATCAGCTAATAGCTGCTGGTGTGTCCAGCTGCTTGCGCAGACGCTGCATGACAAGATTGCGGATGCAAGAGCAAGTGATTTTTGCCCCTTTTCGACACAAGATTGTGAATTCCCTAATGCAAGCAATGCAATAATATATGGCTCGTATGTTCACAGGAGCGTTTTGTACAAACTGGGAATGTTTTCTTGCTATGTTCTGAAAGTGTTCCAAGGCCCCTTTAAGCCTGAGGATTAATTTACATCCCCAAAAGGAGGGATTCCATATTTTCTAATGCTGCCTTTAATGTGATACATTAAAACCATTTCATGAACTAAGGAAGTGGAATGGTTATAGAATCTCCATATAAAAGGTGTGAGATTTTAGTGTGAACCTAAGTAATAGCGAGAATTTATTTATTTTTTATTTTACAGTGGTACAGCATCAAAGCCAGTGGTAAGTGAAGTAGACAGATAAATGCCATAGCATTCAGAAACCGATTTGTCAGTATCTCATCAGATGTGTTGTCACATTGATAACTCTCTCTACGCTAGCACTAAGTTGTTTTTCTCTTAGCACAACATCAGACTAGGAGTCTTTTCTGTATGCTGCGTAAACAGAATGCACGAGAGAGTGCCCTTGAAGCAGCAGTAAAGAAAAGTACAAAGTCAGCGTAAATTTTTAAACTATGGCTTCTGGAGTTCAAAACTCATACCTCTAAGCAAGTGAAGGCTTGGGATGCCACAAATGTGTCAAGAGAAAAAAACGAGGGTGATGGCACTTTGGAATCCTTGTATCAGATTTTTGAAACATCAAGGATTTCATCACCATTGCTGCAAACCTAGCAAATTGTTTAATAATAATAAATTAAGAAGTTACATTGGTAAGTAAACAAGAACTCAACATGGCAACTTCTACAGTTTCCCTGAATTTAAAGGAAAACTTAAATACGTAGAAATTCCGGGAAATTCTAATGTCACAACAAGATAGTGAGTTTTATGGCCAAGTGTGAAATTCAAAAAGGATGTTTAGCTTTCGTCATCTCCACAGGTAACAAAACTGTTTCAGCCAATGAAACATGAACATCGTTCTAAAGAATCTCTATTTGGCTAAGCTAACCAATGTTACTATTTAAAGGGGCCTCGAACCACTTTTTATCAAACTGGAGAAAGGAATTTGAAGTGAAAATAGGCTATTTCAGAAGTACTTTTCCCCAAAAAGTACTTCAATACATTCAGCAGAAGCGGAGTTATTGGCAATTAAACATGGCATCCGCTGTGCTCCCGTTCCTTCTTGCATGCTTTGCACTGCGAAGGCTACGGTGCAGTGGGGAATGCCCACAACACCTTCTAAATGTTACCGTGGTGTGCAGCTAAAATTTAATTTTGGATGTTAATATAGGCGTCACGACTTCCGCCTCTGGTGCCTATGACGCACTAAACATAAGCCAAATGCGGTTGTCCTCAGCAAGCCACAGTGCGCTTAGCCAGTGGATCTATGGCAGCACCTCGCGGCGGCCACGGTATCTACGCCGTGTAGCCGACCGCAGTTTGATGTCAGTTATTGGCCAATAGCAGCCGTCTAAGGGATTGACGAAATAAAGCGTCCAGAAAAGAGTGAGGACAGGGCCTTCTGTTGAAAAGTGAGCGTTTGAGAGATAGGCAACTTCGCGATCTGCTTGCAAGCTCCACGCACCACACACGACAGCAAAACTTTGCTGAGGAGTTCACAGCAGCGTATGCTACCCACAAACTAGGTTATTTCACCAAGCCTGAGGGGTGGTTCAAGGCCCATTAAAATTTTTTAAATCTGTTTATGTACACCCCTCACTGGTCAAATTTCCGGTACTGTTCAACTAAGAACTATTGAACACGTACATCAATAAACAACTTCCGGTACCTGTAGTGCACCAATAAAGTGCCCATAGCTGGTGTCCCAAACAACTGTGGTGTTCATTGCTGACTGCAATCCGGCTTTCCACGTGAGGTAGCCCACCGTGTGCTTGCCCAGTTGCCGTGCCAGCACTGTGATGAGAGCCGGAAAACAGTGTTTATTGCCCCCTCACTATTCGCTTTGTTGAGCAATAACTACATCACCAAATTTGCTCAAGTAACACTAACATGTTTTTTCAGAAATCTTGGCAGGATGCAGCTTTTACACAAGTCAGGCATGTGGCTGCCCTCTAAAACCACAAACAATGTTGTGAATGATATAAAGTACAATCCAGACACTGACTACACACTACAGACTTATTTATTCAAGATTCAGCACCACTAATCAAGTTCCATTTCATTCTTCATTGCTCGTGCGCTCAATGTTGCTCTTGTGTCCAGAGCTTACTACCTCATCGGCACGCTCACAGAGATGGTTGTCCTAGGTGCAACTTAAAAATTTTTAGCGATGGTACCAACTACTTCCAAATGCCATCTGTTCCACATGCCATCCTTGGTGAAATATTTTTTTCAAATATTTTTTTACCTCGAAAGTGGAAGGGTTGGTGTCTTACATGAGTAAATATGGTGATAATTTAATTTGTTAAAGGCGAGGGCAGAGAGTCATCTACTGGTGCGGATTCCGTGACTGCCTAGTATTCAGGGTTTGCTCCTAGACCTGGGCCACCTGCCATTGAAAGACAGTCTTTCCTGCAAAGCTCAGACACCTAGTGGCTAAGCTTATCATAAGTTAAGGCCAACTTCCATAGAGCAAAAAAGCGACAAGCTTTGGGCGTATGATGCTCGGCGACGGCAAACCGACATCCCAAAGCTGGCTGTTTGCCGCCGATCTACTCTCTCCAGAGATCACGACTCAGCGAATGCTGCCACCAGAAGTAGATGTGTATGGCGGAAAGTGCGCTCTTGTTGGCTTCCATCAGTCGCCAGAGTTGAGCTTATTTGGCCATGACTGGCCGTGTCAGCGGCACGATTGGTGATGTTTGCCCGCTCTTGCTTGCATGAAGTTTGGGGTGACGCATGAAGTTTGGGGTACATGAAGTTGAGGCAGCAGTGCTTCGCACTGGATTTTCTGCCGCGCTAAAATTTGCGGTGAAAGTTCACTCCATGAAGGTTGGCCTTCAAAGGAAAAATTTTGGAGCAAGTGGTCACGAAAGATAGTAAGGAGGAGGTGGGACATATACACACACACACACACACACACACACACACACAAAAGATAGTGATTTCATTTTTTATTCATGTAAACATATTTATTTATTTATTTATTTATTTATTTATTTATAGTACCCTCAGCGTTTACACATAACAGAGGGGAGGGGCAAACAATGCAAAAGTATGCAGCGAAAAGGTATACAATATAGACAATTTACAAAAGCATAAAGTTAGGAAGGCAACACACATCAAAGAAATGCAAAATAACCAAACAGTCAAGCACTGTCGTACATATACAAAAAAACAGGTTCGGCAAGGCATGTATTCACTATGTATCCTGTTATGTCTCGAAATAGAGACAGCTGTATTTGTAAATAAATAAAGAAGTGACTGACTGTGGGAGGTTACTCCATTTCATGCAACTTTTCGGGTAGAAATCCCATGAGTATGTTACTGCATTCCAGTAAGGGACATCAACCTTTTCTTTTTCTCTGTAATAAATCCTACTTGAGATAAATGTTGGTGGGTGAATGAAATGCTGATGAAGGTGGTCATGATGATAGTAAATTTTGTGGAAAAGACCAATGCGAGCTGTTTCTTGATGGGGATAAAATAAGGGAAGGTCAATATTTGACTTTAGTAACACTTGCAGTGAGGTGATAATTTGATGTACAGCTTTTCAACCTCTTATTCAAATTACACATTCACTGACCCATAAGTAAGCTCTATGTCAGAAAGCATCGTGGCCAACTGGGTGAGAGTGTATGGATGCACATAGTACTCATACGATGCATGCTAAACTGTCCCTGTTTAAGACAGCTTGCTGCTATGTTTGTAGGAGCATGGCCATTTAGAATGAAACAGAGCATCACACCTCATTAGTATACAAGCTATCATAGCAGCCTAAAATTAAGATTAAGGCTTGATCTTTCATCAATCTGACTAAAGGGTCAAATTTCACCTTTTAGCAGTGGTATCTGCCGTGCCCCCCACCCCCCCTTTCTTTCTCAGCAGTTCACTTGGAAAGCTAATAGACTAGTTTAGAATAAAAGAATGGCTTGCTTACCAAGGTTGCAGCCTGGCCGCAGGCCAATTGGCGTGACTTGGAGCAGCCCTTGAACTGATGCAAAGCTGCAAATAGAAGGCGATAAAGAGACCCCATGCTTAGAGGCTACATAGAACCTCATATGACAGGATTTAAAGCGCATTTGATGCACAGACTGCAAGCTTCCTATATGTGGATTCCCACACAGCTTATTCGCTTATTCAATCGCCATAGTGTGCAGCCAAGTCTGAACAGCTCATCAAGTAACTGCCCAAACTTATATTCCGCTGCCCTACACCTTTCTTGCAGCTACCAGGGATGAGGCAATGGTAGCCAAATCTTCGCTGTGGCATGCAGTTTCTCATGCCTGCGTGAGCTGACCCAATGCTCGAACCTCTGCCTGCAAATTTTCATGTCTATGGGATGCATTTGGACTTCAAGTTGTATGCAAAGGCCACAATGACAACGACAACAACAACCACACTTCCTTTCACAAATAGCATAGTCCATAAACTCCTGGTGACAACTGTACCTAATACACATGTCATTTAGAACTGCAAAACAATGTTCTTGCAAGTATGAAGAAACACATTACAAGAGAAGTTGCTGATAGATTGATTGAGTGACTGAATTATATGGCTTGTGAGAGACGCTGCACTGATGGCCTATGGAAAATATTTCAACCACCTGAGGTTCTATAAATATACACCCAAGGCTTGGTACGTAAGCATTTTTGCATTTCGCACCAATCGGCATGCAACCAGGAATTAAGCCCTTGGCCCGATGTTAAGCAGCAGGACGCCACAGTGAGTGAAAAAATAATCAAATCAGACTTGACAGACAGCCCTGGCAAGCAATGTGTGAGCACAACCTAAATCTAAGAAGTGGAGTGGCGCATTTGCCTGCACATTGCAAGACCAGCATGTGTGAATCATGTTTCAGTGAGATAAAGATATTCGGCAGAAGCAAGAACCAGACCATATGTGAGTTAATGGAAGCGTACTAGGTAAGAAAAAAATAATAAAAACTCTAGCTGTATATATCAATCGGAGACGTGATTGCCTGACCACTGGTTGTTTGAAGTGTCGCGAGTAGTCTACGTATGGGTTTACTTGTCTATTTATTTGGGGGTCTGCACCTTAAATAAATGCGTTGAAAGTGCCGCCAGTGCGTCATCAATGTGTCTTCCTTCCTGTGTGTGTTCTCTTTGAAGACAAAAATGTATACCAGCAAATACCAACTAGGCGAAGAAGCTGTTTTCTTGAGCTTTGCTATCTTTCTTCTTGAAAAAGAAAAACAGAAAGGGGTGTCTCTATGTGCACGGTACCAGCTGGAGGATTCTGGCTTTCTTGTCTACAAGTGTGTGCCCTCTGTCAAAATCAAACAGTTGCAAGTCACTTTTGGTTGACTCTTGTCTTATATGCTTTTTTTTTATTTCAAGCACCAAGACCAACCCCATGAAAAAGGCAGTTGAAATAATGGCCTTACCGACCTTCTCTTAGAAAGTGTTCTGAAGCCCTTGAATCCACAGAGGAGGCCATTCCCAGCACCGATTTCAAACTGCAAAGGTTAGTCAAGCAACAAACACAATTTTACAAATTGTACAGGCACATAAAAAGCACAACAGTGGAATAGTCTTGTCAAACTTCAGTAAGCACAACTTAGTTGCAACAAAAATAACACGCAAAGGTGAAAAAAATAATGAAAAGAAAGGTACGAACACAGAAAGTGAAATTATAGCTCTTATTTCCCTTTTTCTTGAATACCACTAGCTCTCAGCAACAGGTATGCAAACACCACGGCAGGTGTGATTGTGATAACATGGATGTAAAGATTGTGTGAAGGCAGCCTGATGAGGAGGCCGCCGTGGCTAGAATTTCTTGTAACCGGCCAGCCATGGTGCCAATGGTCCCCTAAATTGGTTGGTAGATGCAGCCATAATTGGACCGGGCGCATTAGCGTGTGTTAATTTTGTACTAATCTCGCACAGCATTCGTCGTCATCTTCAGCCACGGCTGGCTGCATTCCACTGCCACGCCACCAGAAGTGCAAATGTTCGTGTATTTGCTGTCACTCTCCACACTATGGTGTGCGCATTGTCACGTCCACTTGTATCATGGTGGCCAACTTTGCATGCCCTAAAACCTCTACACAAATTGCATGGCCTTAAAGGGGTCCTGAACCACCCCTCGGGCTTGGTGAAGTAACATAGTCCATGTGCAGCATATGCTGCTGTGAACATATCAGCCAAGTTTTGCTGTCGTACGCGGTGCGTGGAGCTTGCAAGCGGATTGTCAAGTCACCTTTCTCTCAAACTCTCTGCTTTAAGCAGAAGGCGCTGTCCTCCCTCTCTTCTCAACGCACTATTTCGTCATTCCCTTAGATGGCTGCTACTGGCCGAAAGCTGAGATCAAGCTGCGGTTGGCTACACGGCATAGATACGGCGGCCGCCACGGACTTTTCCCAGACTGCAGTCTGGGAAAAGTCCGTGCGCTGCAATTTTGCTATGTACTGTCTGCGTGCATGACATTTTGCGAATTCCATGCTTGCATGCAACAAAAAATTAAATAAATTCTACGCACTAACCGACTGGCATGCGTTGAGCAACTACGATTTAAGCGGTCAGCCAATACATTAGGTTCAATGGCGACAGGGCAGGGGATTCATTGCGACTATACTTAGACTGGAATTACTTATTAAGCAGGTATATATTAATGAGGTTTTACTGGAACAGGTTCACAGCACAATATAAAGTCTGACACTACACAGGTTTGCAATGTGCCATACTTCTGCATATCTGACTGTCTATGTGTGCACGCGAGTGTGTTTGTTGGAGAGAAGGCCAACATATATACAGTCGACAGCGGACATATTGAACCCGGGTATAATGAATTATTGTGCATAACGAAGAGCTGTAAAATCTGCTTGAAAGTTTTTTCATAAAATTTTTATCTATCTAATCTTTTTCAGTAAAATTTTGCCTATATATATCTAACTTTTTGTAATCCCCTTGCGATGTGATATGTCCGGGTTAAGCTGTACCAGCAAGACATAAATACACGTACCTCCGACCACATTTTTGGTGACACAATGTGTCTCAGGGAGCATACAACGTTCCCGCTTCCGGTTCCATTTTGTGCCGACAGATTCCCGCTCATTGTGACCGTGTCATTCAGGCTGAGAGGAGCCTCGATGGACTGGCTGATGGTCATGCTATTGATTTCCATTTGTGGAAGAAACCTGCAACGTAATGTGCCAATGGCAACCATCAGTGCAATGACCAAATGCCAGAAGCAATCAAATTGCCCCTGCCAGAGACCCAGAGGTGTGAGCTTGGATGAATAGAGGGTATCACTGAACATCTCCTCGCTAGCAAAGCCAGTAGAAGCAAAATTGGTGAAAGAAATTTGGGGAAGGTGAACCTTTCATCATCATTCTACTTGCGTCATATCACTGCTGCATTGAACAAGAGGAATCAAAGGAACAGGGGGGACTTATTACCTGTAACAACCAAATGAACAAGAAAAGCTTATTGTAGTCTTTAATTACGTGTAAAAATAACAACGAAAAGGAAAATTAAAGTGGGAGAAAAGTAAACTTGCCACCAGTGGGTGCTGAGCCCACAATTTCCACATTTGATGCTCTACCAATTGGGCTATGGTGGCAGCTCTCTTTTTGCCCACTTTCTTGGGCGTTTATGAAGGAGCAGAAAACCCAGTTTTCTTGGAGTGTTCCCTAGTGCCAAAGTTAATTTCCCCTATGCTGCCTTTGGCTTCACTTGGTGACCGGTGCTGCATGCAATACCGCAATTGGTTGACTGAATGATGATGTTTAATGCCCCAAAACCATAACCTCGGCTATGATAGATGTCGCAGTGAGGGGGCTCCAGATCAACAGCAGCTGGGCTTCTCTAGCATGCAGTTAAATATAAAGCATGTGGCTGTTTTTCACTCTGCTACCACTGCATTGTGGTCACCACAGTAAAAAAATCGAGCCCGCGACCACACGCTTAGTGGCAAAGCTCCCCGAGTACCGAGTCACAGCTCTGGTAAACTGACAGGGTAGGCTGGTACGCTGAACGTAAACACCACAAAGTCTACGAATGCTCTTCAGTATGGTAAGGTCCCATGCTAGCGCTATATGGTTAAACAATTTCGGGGATATGCTTGCGTTCACTTTTGCATGAGCTGGCAGCACATCAATGCATCATAAGAGTGAAGGGCCTTGGGCCCACTGGCTAACCAATTATCAGCCCTTTTTTTTTGCATCAGCATTTGCACAAAGGAATCAATGCACATGGAAGACACCAATGGCAAACTTGATTGAACAGGTAGCAGGGCTTGGCTGACAGGTAGATTGGCAAGAAAAAAAAAATGAAAATGCAGCATGTTTCTGCAGGATCATCCACATTTAGAAGAAGCAGTATTCAAGCCAGCCTAACTTTTACTTCATGGGAGAAATCTGTCTTAGAGAATGCCTAGTGCAGATATGTACTAATGAACAATTTACAGCTCGATTTCATGCCAAATAAGGCGCTGGATACTAATGTGGTGTTTGCCCTAAATGTGGGTGACCCTTTAAATGACCCCCCAAGTGTCACAGGCATCCCATATGGGGCCCTTCACCAGGCTGAGAATGTTTGTAATGGTAAGAGAAGAGAGAGAAAGCAGGGGGAAAGCAAAAAAGCAGTTGAATTAGCTAAATAAAATGTCGCCATATACAACCATACCTGTGGGTAAAACAGAAGCCTTCATAAAGATTTTAGTTTGATTAGAAGGCCAATAAAACACATTAACAGAAGATATGCATGGGGGATGCACATGAAAGTTGTCTTACCCTTTCGTATCGTCATCGTAGTAGGCTTCGAAAAGGTCAGTGGCATCAATGCCAACACTGATGCTCCCCTGCAAGAAACAAAGAATAAATTTAAGAGGCATGAAATATCCTAACCTGGATTTTGGTTGCATAACATAAAGCTGCAGTGCCCAATAGCTGCTTGTAGAGATCAGGGCTGCAAAGGTGCCAACTCAGAATTGGCTAGATTTTGTAATCATCCCAGTGTTTCTAGAAGCCCACTTAGTGTGGATTAGCGCAATTAACAGTCTTTGGGAACATCACCTAGTTTGCCATATGCCAGTCTGTCTGCACGTCTGTGTCTAACCTCTCTTTCACTCCAACTTGGGTCAGTGGGTAACCCATGGTCTAATGTGTAGGGCATCGGCAATGAAATTGACAATCCCATGCTGCAACTTTGATACTGGTGGCATAGCGACTTCGTCAGCCATCCAGAGAGCATGCAAAGTGGTCATCGTGACAGGTTTTTTTGAAGCGTGACAGCTGAATTGCACAAAGAGTGGGAAGTGACGAAAATGGCAGGACAGCACTTGTTATTCCTTTTTGTATGTCAGCTCACTTTAAAAAAAAAAAATGATTCTGCTGAACGCTGACTGACTAGCCTTTCGTGTCAACTTGCCTGCAAGGCGCCTCATTCTGCAACTCAGTACCATGCTACCTGTGTTTATAGAGGCTGATAACACATCTTTTAGGGGCCTCCTTTCCTGCAGCACATAACGAAAATCTTATCAAAGAAGTATCATAACATTCAGCACTTAGTACTTAAAGTAGTAAAGGCAAGGCGCAGAAGACCAGGACTCAAGAAGAAGAACACAAACGACAGGACCGGCGCCTTTTGTGTTCTTCTTCTTGAGTCCTGGTCTTCTGTGCCTTGCCTTTACTACTTCAAGCATGAACCAACTAGCCCAAGCAAGAGTTTTACTTAGTACTGTCAAGAGCATGAGAAAAATCATTAATCACAAATTTTTCAGTCTGGAACTTCATATGATTTCATGTGTATGTACACTGACAATTCTGACAGCCAAGAATGATGGCAATAGCATGGTACAAAAAATAAAAAAAAAGTCTGATACAAATGTATTTTGGCAGCTAAATATCGTAAGTTTTGTTCCACCATGGAGCTGCTCCTTTAGCAGACGTCTTCAATGTGCAACAGGCCCCTGAAATAGTATTCACACTAACATGTACGCATTTTTCTTTTTGTTTCGACAAATGTTGTTGAGCATCCAAGTTCCATATTAGGAAAGTGTGGCTGAGGTTCTTGCCAAATTAAAATATGCTTATGGAAGGTGCATAAGATGAGCAAGTGGAAAAGATCATCCTCAAAAGAGTAAAAAAAATGAGCAGGCTTCAGAGATTTCTCTGATTCTAAACTCCGTTAACGTGACAGCAGCAGGCTCTCATAATGGGCAACATCTTTTCTCCAGAGTAAATTCTTTTCAATGCACACAAGGTCGTCTTTGTTTGCTAAGGCATTGCATGCTGTGGCCTTCAAAATACATGCACAGACACCACCACATTTAGAGTCTGCGTGGCAAACAAAACCTCACACAAATTACCAAGTGCGAATGTTGTTCATGATAGCTCAGTGGTTGGTGCATCTGGTTCAAAACTGCACATTGCTGGAGGGACATGAGCCTTAACCCTAACAAAGAAATAGACAGTTTTGACAAAAAGCATTTGGCTATCAAGTATATAAACATTATGCCCTATACTATCAACCATTCATCTAAGAATGACTTGTTCTCTAAGTACACAATGGACTCCCTTTAACATAAGCTACGTCAAGAGCTTGAGGTTGACAGTACAGGGAGGGCCATGTAGTTTATTGCACATTCAGCTTAAGATCACATAGGTATATTTTTCTGACCAGAACATTGGCTGTTAAGCTGATGTTCCAGTAAGAAAAACAGATCTGCAAGGTATATATTCCTGTTTAAAAGGAAGGGGAGACAAAACTGATGCTTACTAGCCACATGCGGATTTTTTCAGGTCTACTTGCAGCCTGCGGCCAGCTAACCAGTCAAGCCATCGCTCTTCGCTAGATATAAATGCCTGCAATATTGCGCTAGCTTTTGCCCAACGAGGCTGTATTCACAAGCCAATGCTCTCGAAAATTAGGTCACTATTCCTCTGTGGATAAAGTACTAATAGCGCAAAACAGACAGCTACAGGTAATGCACCCAAGCCCAGTGCTAACTTCCAACAAGCTCTTTAATCTAGGCAAGGCACCAATATACTAGCACACCCCACGCAATCAAAATAAGACAGCCAAACATGTTGGACAACACATAAACCAAAACATGCCCAACATGTTGGTTGGGCATGTTGGAAGTTGGCGTAGTGTCCATGTGCTTTGACTATCTTCGTCCATCTTGTGCTACAGTAGACTGCCATTAATCAACTCCAGATAACTTGATCACAACCAAAGGCTCCGGCTGGCACCCATGCATTTATATGGGTCTAAACTTTCATTATTTCGATCCTAAAACTGGCAATTGCCAGATCACTTGAACTTGACCAGTCAGCACGCATGTGACTGACCCCAATAGTGACCCCTTAGCTGCAGCACATCTCAGGAGACCGTACAGTGAACATCCGTCATTTCCCTTCAAAAACGCCATTTTTGGCCTGCCCTAGGAATATATTCAACAATAATAGCAGCTCATAATTGTCCACTTATGGTATTTACCCGATTCTAATGCATATTTTTTTTTCCTTTCTTATTTCTTAAAGAACATTGGGCTGGATATGGCCGGTATGGTGCAATCATATTTTTACTTTTTTAGGAGTTTTAATGTCATTTCTATGTTACTTTTCTACTTTGGACACACAGAAAGTGGGAGCATGTTAGATTCAAGGGAGTGTAAGAATTGGGCAATTCCTGCCAAATAAATCGGCGGAGTGTTTCCACATTCTTTAGGCATATTGTTTAATTTGACCTGCCAATTAATTTGATCAATTTCGACGGTCCCATGAAGGTCAAATTAAGGTGAGTTGAGTGTACTAGTAGTATATATCCACAACATGCAGGAGACTCCCATTAGGATGACTCAAAGGGACTATAGAGATACTATTTGTCTCATCAGAAGCTCATCATAAAGGAAGTAATCCAGAAAACTCAATTTGTACTATTCCTGATGCACTCAAATGTCTATGACAAAAAATTATATATCAAACAGCATTTACACAAAAAGGCAGATAGTGAAAAGAGATTGTTATTACATTTGAATTATACAATATTGCTCTATGCACTAGTAAGCAATTAAGTAACAGTTAACTGCTGGCACTACGCATATCCATGTGCTATCAGAAAAACTTGCACAATTCAGCCAGCTTCCTGAAAAATGTCTCAAATGCCTTCATGTTGTTGAAAAAATGCACTAAAGTATACAGGGCATTAGCATAATGCACTAACACTGCTGGTTCCTGGAGCTTCTGGGCAGTGTTCTCACCATAACTGTAAGCCTGCAGGAGCCCTTTGAGGACCTCCTCATAACTGTTTCTATAGTATCTGCTCTGCATGTTTCCACGTCATCATCAATGCTGTCCACTGGAACACTATTTGCTTCTAGTGTATAGCTAGCATAGCCGCCTCCTCCAAGTTCATTGATCCACATGTCTTGCTGACTCAAGTAGCAGGAATCAGTGGCAACTGTGGAACTTCAGCTTAACCGAATCAGCAGGCAAGACAGGCAATACGAAAAAAACCAATGGCGATTCAACTCTGAAGTATCCTGTGTGTTGCTACCAGGTATCAAACAATTTGGTGAATACCCTTTCTGCCACTCGAATATCTTTCTAGCTATGCCTGGTTCGTGGTTAACATTCCACTTGTTTCCATGAATGTTAAGAGGAAGCTTTAGCTCGGGCCCAACTCCGATGCAGCCTATTCAAATACATGTAAATCGCAAAAACGATTTTATGAGATAACCCCTGGACCGATTTTGATGAAATTTGTTGCATTTGGAAGAGAAAGTTAAATTCTAGTGACTGTTGGAAGCAGAATTTCGATTTAGGGCTTGAATTTTCTTAAAACGATTTTCAAATATCTGACCGTGTGAAGAAAATAGAAGCACGAAGTTTACAAATTCATAGCTCTGCATTAAGAACTGATATCGCGGTTCTGTAAACGGCATCCATTAGATCATTCAAAGCGGACAAATTCAATATGTCATTTTACATCTTACGTGAATTTGTTACGTTGGTTACAAAGGTTTTGCAAAAGTTGTATTTCCCTATGATTAATTTTTTTTAAAAATTCATGTGTAACATATCAATTTTGTCCGCTTTAGATGTACTATTAGATGCAATTCACGGAATTGTATTATCATCTTTAGTGGTTGAGTTACAGAGTTGTAGACTTGACAGTTTCGTTTTTTGAAAATTTTCGATTGTTGCCAATTTTTAATAAAAAATTGACGACCTAACTGAAAAATTCGAACCCAACAGTCACTAGATTTAAAGTTTGTCTTTTAAATGCAACAAACCTTGTCAAATTTGGTGCAGTGGTTGCCGAGAAAAACGAATTCTTCTTTTACATGTATTTATATAGGAGCACTCGAGCTAAAGCTTCCTCTTAAGCACCATTACTTGTCTGAACCATAATCTCACTGCACATACTGACTGTTCAGTTCTTAGTCAGTTTAAACTGCTAATGGAAAGCTTACCCTATATGACAAAGGTCAAGGCTTACCTTTGGATTTGTTCGCTGCTGTAGACGTCTTTCTTCCTGCTCTCGGGCCAGCCGTTCATACTCTTCTCTGATCTCTTGTGGTGTCTTAGTGCGCTGGACGATCTGACACAGTCAACATAAGAAATGCAGAGGTAAACATCAATACATGAGGTCAGAGTTGAAATGAGGGCTTTGAAGCTATAAAAGGCACTGCAAAATTTTTCTAGCTGCCAGATTACATACTTCAACTGGAATAAATTTCACAACAGAAGTTAAAATAAAAAAAAGGTGCAATATATGCACGTGATACGAGTTATCGCTTTTCCTATAGACATGTACCCAGACATATAGGTATCGACATGTATGCTACATGTATTACGGCAATGCAGACATGTGGCCAGATGCATACGTGCTTCTTCAAGCAAACAAGTAAATTGGGCTTCATCAGGCTCCTGGTGCACAACAAATGACAAAAGATTTTCACTTCCATAATCCATCACGTTAGCAAGATTTCAGATTTGTTACTGGCGCACCTTTAAGCAAAGAATATAGCAAACAGTGATCACATTCACTGTACTAGTGATTTTTTTGTTTGCTTTCTTTATAAAACAGTAGGTTCAATTGTTACAGGAATGCAAGTTGCATACATACGACCGCGTATGACACCAGTTCTTCTGGCCGGGTCTCTACCGCTCTGTGCGTCGTTATGTCATAACTTGCAAATTGTGTCAACGCCGGAAGAAACCTCCGCTATCACCTGTCAGACGACTCTATCCAATTGAAGTTCCCCTGAACCGTTCTTTTATGTAGGCCTTGACCTGCTTGGCCCTTTTACGACGACGACTCAGGGGAATAAGTGGATCGCCGTCGCTACTGAATATGGGACATGCTACGCGATAACAAAGGCGTTGCCGACTAGTTGCGGAACAGACGTCGCCGATTTTCTCCATCACGATGTCATTCTCCAGCACAGTGCACCTAGGCAGTTACTTACATACCATGGCTGCTCGTTCTTGTCTTGAGTTGTCGACGACCTCCTCCGCTTTTGTGCCACTGAGCACAAGCTGTCCACCGCCTACCACCCACAAACGAACGGTCTTACAAAACATCTCAACCGAACACTCACAGAGATGCTGTCAATGTACGTTTTCAACGATCCCCGCAACTGGGATCGTGACATTCGTATATAACTCATCCCGACATGACACCGCAGGATATTCACCCTTTTATCTTTTGTATGGTCGCGACCTCCCTTTGACACCATCCTACCTTCTGTGCCCTGTGTTGCCACTGAGTATGCTCGCGAAGTCATCGATCGCGCTCACATGGTGCATCAAGTTGCCCGATCTTGCTTATTAGCCTCACAGCATCTGCAGAAAGAGCATTACGACCGGTGCCATCGCAATGTTCAGTGCGCCCCAGGTGCTTGGGTGCTGCTTTGGTCACCATGTCGTCGGGTGGGCCTCTCCCAGAAACTTCTCTCTCGTTACACAGGGCCTTATGAAGTCCTATGTCAAGTTAACGACATCAATTACGAGATCGCGCCGTTACAGTTTGATCCATCTTCAAGTCCACCCGCTGTTGACATCATGCATGTTTCGTGGCTGAAGCCATACTTCGCTCGCAGTTCTTCACCTACCATGCGCCGAGACGGCGCTTCACCACCCAGGGGTCCTGTTATGGAAGGATGAACGAAGAAAGGAAGAAGAAGATCGCGAGACGCTGGCTGCTGCAGGTTGTTGGTGGTCAGCCATCTTGTCTACGCTCACTCATGCTGTATATATATTTTGTAAATACAGTCTTTATATACTCCTAACAACCCCATAACAATATCTTTCCACTAAAGGCACTTGTAAATAGTGAAAGCAATGAGAAACAGTTTGGATGACATTTCCAGGTGCTAGCAATACCAGTGCTACTCTGTGGGACTGTGTTGCAAAGCAGGAAAAAAATGACATCCTAACTCACCTGCCATCCATCAGTTTCAAGACCCTTGACTCCCAGCGTGTCATATATGGCTCTCTTGTGGGGGTCCAGCAACACTGCATGGATAACAGGTTGAAAGAATGGAAGACGTGAGAAATCCAAGCAAGAACACGCTTCTGAAAAGCCTTGCTTATGGCTAGCAGTAAAGGCTAACTGGCAATTTTGGATTTGGCATATAGTGAAACAAAGTATGGCACAGTAATATAACTGCACGATCTGATATTGGTGTGCAATATAAAAAAGCCAAGACTGAGAAAAAATTCGCAGTTCTGCCTAAAAGGCGAAGCACCAATCGCGATAGCAAATTAGTAGATAGCTGTACGAAGTATAAACTCGTAAACATTCGCTTACTAACTAAATTAACAATGATAGAATGTGCAAAGAAAAATTAAATTATGGGGTTTTACGTGCCAAAACTACTTTCTGATTATGAGGCACACCATAGTGGAGGACTTTGGAAATTTCGACCACCTGGGGTTCTTTAACGTGCACCTAAATCTAAGTACACAGGTGTTTTAGCATTTCGCCCCCCTCGAAATGCAGCCGCCATGGCCGGGATTCGATCCCGCGACCTCGTGCTCAGCAGCCTAACACCAAATGATAGAATGTGTAAGCGTGACTCAACGAAGACATAGAAAGAAAGACACACACAGACAGTGCTGTCTTTCTGTGTCTGCTTCCTTCTACATCCTTGTTCAGTCGTGCTTACACATTCTATAATGAATTCAAACTAATTAGCCTGTCAAAGTGTTTTAACTAAATTAAACAGCACAGTGTGTTATGACTGGCGTGTAACATCCCGGGCAAAAAGGATGCTCAAAGACCATGCCTAATCGAAATGGAGGATGGATCCCTAATTTGCTATGGTTGTATCGAGTGGTTGCCGGTCTGGCAGGCACCCCGCAGTGATTACAGGCCCCTTTGTGTGTGTGCGACTCTAGGGGAGAACCCTTTTCACAAACTGTGTGACTCTAGGGGAGCACCCTTTCCGCGAACTGTCCGACTCTAGTGGAGACCCTTTCCGTGAACCAAACAGGACCTGCGGGTTGCTGCCAGAGGAGGCAAGCACATGCACATCACCTAGGAGAAAGGATCAGCCGCCCACCCCCGACCAGACTCAGTGCACGTCACATGACATTGATGTGAGCAAGATCCTGCCTACAATATTATCGGGCCTATTTAAGCAGCCTTGCAATGTAATTTTTCAATTCATTTCATTCTCTTCTTCTATATCCTTCACCAACCATTGAATAAATAGCGCAAGTTTCGCACTAGAAATTGTCTCATCCCTGCCTGGTCGCCATGGTCTACTGGACGCCTGCCGCCTGCCGACAACGCCACGCTACCCAATAGTAACGCCAGTCGAGGTTCGAGTAACCGGCGCCGTGACAGGTGTCACGCACACACAGGTAAACATGACCACATCTCAGTCGCTGAGCACGGAAACTCGCTGTCAAAATTCTGAAGTGAGGAATCATGGAAGCAGCAAGCTAATTCACCTTCATACATGTCTCGCTTCAGCACAAATAAAACGTCGAAGAGCGCATACGAAGCTACAGGCACTATGTGCATTCTGCAAACATCGCAGATCGCTTTGAAGATGAGGCCCGCATAGGCGTGCACTTTAGCCACGTTGAAGATCGCTTTCAAGACACACGAGCACTGGCAACGTGTCCCTGCAGCGTCCGCCAAAGCGCCTACTGCGGCGTCCGTCCACGATTCACGTGGCCAATACCATACTAGACGCCGCGGTTGTCTCCACTCTGTACGCAGCGGCAGGTGAGGAGGACAACAAGGCACCATAGCAGCCACTGGAGAAGAACGCCCCTCCTCCCTCACCTAACCCCCCTGCCTCACGTGCCACAGGAGAGGGCATGCATTCAGGTCGCATTCCTGACTCACGCATGCGAGATTGAACCGCATTAGCCGGCTCACCCTCACACACTCTCACTCATACGGAACCTCACGGCGACAGCAACGGCAGAAATGCACCTGGAGTGTCCATATAATTGATCACAATAAAATAACAGGCAGCATCCAATAACTGCTTTTGCTTCATGCATATTATCAACAGACTTACATGGACAAAAGCTGTCCAACATCGTCAAAGAGGAACCTTTTACTAAAGTCATGGGATGCAAGATCTACCTGTAAGCTATGACTGGAAAAGAAAAAAAAGACGCTGAGGCTACATGCATATCCGTTCAGTATTAAGCAGTTGTGAGCTATGTACTGGATATATCTGTAACATAACAATTCTTTGTAACATCACAGTGCCTTGTGACATCATGCTCAAAGCCTTGGAAAAAAGAATAAAGTAAGAAGCCCATGAATTTACATAGGTTTGGACCAAGAACCCCACGGCTCTGAAACTTGTGTTCTAGTACCTACTCTATAACTGCACTGCATTTTGGGCAAAGAAAAGTCATGTTATGGGCTTATTCCCAGAGTTTGTGAAATAGTTTTAATGGGTCACATTAAACGCAGCCTCTGAAAATAAGAATCCTCCTTTCATTGTTGAAATTAAGCCTTAAAAGTATCCAAGGGTGAGCCCAGTAAGCAATGCTTTGCGTTGTCTTCTCTTATCTTACAAAGAAAAAAAATCTGCTTTATAACTTTACTGCACTTAAGAAAATGCTTTTGATGGGTCACAGTAAAGTTAATGTAAAAATATAAAGTTAAGTGTTTATTTATATTATACCTTAATGTACCAAAGCACAGATTGAACAATAAACTGCACATGTTCTTGTCTCCTCTGATCCATTCATCCCTGGCCCAAGATCGCATGACTGACAGGTTGGTGAAGCGGCTTACGACAAG
The DNA here is from genome assembly GCF_050947875.1 of Dermacentor variabilis. NCBI lineage: Eukaryota > Metazoa > Arthropoda > Arachnida > Ixodida > Ixodidae > Dermacentor > Dermacentor variabilis. The sequence continues at coordinate 38,707,588 of NC_134570.1, read as the reverse complement.
TACACCACACACGAAATCGGATAATCTTCAAAAACTTCTCATCGTAATCTAAATTACTTTCTACCTCCAACTTTACCTAAGCAATGCTCAAGTTGGTCCTCCTCTCCTCACTTCACATTACATGGGTTCCAACCAAGTATCACGGGTCTGTGACACTCCACTGCCACATTGAATTGCCCATTAAAAATAGGAGTTGAACTGTAATTTTACCGTCCTAGATCACAAAATGGCTTTGGCAAGTCACATTTAATGTAGTAGAAAGAATTATGCAGATCCCATGCACTGTGGGAATAGATATCAGAAAAGCTTTCAGTGATTTTTGCTTTGATTTACAATAATTAGGGGTGATGTTGATGGCGAATGTACAATTTCTTCAGTGTTTAGTGCAATATGAGAGTAGTGAGTTGATGATAAATGTTACCTTGCATGCACCACTGCTGTTTGCCTTCATAGTACAAAGAACAGAAAGCGAGACATGTTTGTTTGAGGCATTCCTGTGCTCCACTGTTCATAACCTCTGAGGAGGTTAGTATTGTTATTGCCTCACACAGCACGTCGCATCAGGTCGGAAGTGTTAAACTTTACTTGAATTATGGGATTGTACGGGCCAAAACCACAATTGGATTACAAGGTGCGCCACAGTGGCAGGCCACGGATTAATTTTGACCCTCTGGGGTATTTTAACGAGTACTTAAACCTAAGTACACAAGCATTTTTGTATTTTGCCCCAGTCAAAACGTGCCTGCCACGGTCAGGATCGAACCCATGACCATAGCCACAAAGCTACCAAGGCAGGCACACAACAGCTGAATTGAAGTGCGACGCCTAGACTCTACAATGTTGCCTAGACGCTATGGTGCTTTAATGTGGCTTTGGTTCTGCATACGTGCGTCATTTGTCCATTTGACAAATTTGCATGGTATTTATTTTTCAGAAATAGCAGAAACATACCATATGTTACCTTGAACTTAAATTTATTCCTATTTGTCTGTAACTGCTGTCGTGTCTAGCAGCAGCTAGGGTGCCTCTGGGGCATGCGCATTAAGCCACCCAAGCAGTAGCGCTTCCTTGTCATCTCGCATTGCCTTTTCCCTAACCTGCCCTCCCCCCAATGTATGCGAGCTGCGAGCAAAGAGTGCCAAGAGTTTCGTGGCTGCATCAGCTCTACCCATACTCAGCCTCCTCCTCCCCCCCCCCCCCTCCTCTCTACCATTCTATGTACCTCCCCAATGGAGGATTGCATGTTAGTAGAAAGGTAAGCACTGCAATGCAATGTTTCTGCAACACTTTGGCGGGGGGCCACGGATAATTACAGCCATCAAGAGGGTATTGTGGCGACGTCCAGGGAGCTCTAGAGGGCATCGTGCACATTCGATACGGTGCAAAGATCCAAAGGAGTTTCTCCCACCACCAATCTTCTTTGCCACGCTCCTGCCGTGTATATACACACTCTGAACCACACCCCGACGCAGCTTGCAAGGAAACAGCAGCAGCGCAGAAGTCAAAGAAAGAGACAAGAAAAGCTCCGCTTTAAAAAGAACATCGTTGGATGGTTACAAGTGTCACTGTGTGTAACACAAATGTGCAGGCTAGGCCTTTTCACTCCAGATCGCAAGCTTGCCAAATCACTTTGGGTCTTAAGTCCTGCTTCTTCCTTGAGATGTTAGGGTGAAGGACATATTATAGTGTTCTTGTTTAGACTACTACGCTCGTCTCCAATGCTCAAATGCTCACTGGCTTTCAAGGATACTATGGCGCAGCCAAAGACACATCATGACGACAGCATGACGACAATGGGATGACAATTCTGTAATTGTGAAGATAGTACAACGATGACAGCGTGACAATGACAGCATGAGCATAATAACTGTATGACAACAACTATATGATGACTATGGTGCAATGACGATGGTATCAGGGCCGGATTAAGAAAAATGGGGGCCCTGGGCTAATGCGCATGCAGGCCCCCTTTCCCTATACTGACCCCCCCCCTTTGTCGCCTGCTACGCTACTGGAAATATGCCATGTTTCATTTTAATTCCACCAAATTAAAAAGAACAAAGTGCGATCAATGGGATTATTATTATTGTTATTATTATAACGAAAACAACAGAACTTGCTTGAAATGCATGCTGTTGTAAACACCAACACATATGTTCACTTTGTGATTAATCTGCATTCTGTTTTCAGCAAAAGCTAGGCTTTAAGGAAAAGTTTAGAGCACTCAAGACGAACAAGAACGTAGAAAAGACAACACAGCTCAGATGTCGATCCTTCTGAAGCTAGGCTTTGTTTGCATCACTATTTAATCCCGTGAGGAGACGCATGGTTGTACCCAAAACATTCTTTATTAAAATTCAAGCACCAGACTGCAGTAATCATTATACACGTTGCTCTGTAAATATGCAATAGATATAGACTATACTTAAGGCAATACAAACACCATAAAAATGCACTAGAATACAGATGAAAATTACCAAGTGTAATTACAAAACATTATTTCAAAATATTTTTGTTAAAGGTAAGACAGGCAAGGACGACACCAAATAAATGTGGCACTATCAAAAATAAAAAAAATACAGTTCTTTATAAGCGTGCTAAATATCACAATAAGAACAAACAAGAGATGAACAACGAAGATTTGCATATCTTGAATTACAGTGCTCAGAGTTTCATTGGCAACGTGGAGGCCAGGAGGCGACACAACAAACTTATTGGAACTATTATTGCATAGCGTAAACAGTCTTCTTTTAAAATGGCATCTTTCGCACCTTTGGTTTGGTGAAATTACATGTAGTCTGTTCGAAGGATAGATCGCGGAGGAGGTCACCTTCAATTGACATGATAGCAAGCGAGTTCACCTTGTCGTCAAGGAGGCTCGAACAAAGGCGATTTTTTATCAGCGACAACTTGGAAAATGATCGTTCGGTCTCACAGTTTGCCACGGGTATGCTTAAGTACATTCGCAAAGCAACAGAAAGGTTTGAAACACATCAATAAGCTTTCTTTCATGCATCAACTTCATTATTCCCAGGGAACTCGTGTCCTAGCACACAGAGTTGTGCAGAAAGTTCGCAAACTGAATGATTTCAGCGGGAAATGCTGGCTCCAAATCATTTTTGTGGGTTTTCGCCAACTTCTCAGCCTGCTGTGCCAGAGAGGCCTCGCTCCCAACTTCTGTCAGCAATTTTAAGAATCTAAACTTTTTGCAGCGTTCAGTGTAGGCAGCCTTTCGCACTCGCAAAGCAGAGCCTAGACTGTCAAGTACAACATTGTAGGTCTCTACGATAAAACTTTTTTCTACCTTGTAGCGCACTATTGCTTTTTCCGTCCGGGTGCTTACTCAAGATGATGTGTTTGCCCTCATCCAGATAACATTGATTGGTACTTAGCGTGCGTGCTCTCTCTTCAAAGGTATCAAAGAGATGCCGCAAAGAATTAACAAAGCCTTCTAGAGAGCTCAGCAGGTCAACAGCAGTTGAAATGTCTAGGCCTGGTTTCTGAAGTGCTACACTCATTCTGTAAAAGCGCTCCAAGATTTCACTACAGAAAATCACCATGAATGCAGTCTCTAGTTTTGTCATTTTCTTGAAGAGAGAGTGCACTTCGTTCCTAGTGTCACCGTTTTCTTCCTCATTCTTTGATATAGCTTCAAGGCAACACAATACTGCATTGAAATTTTTCAGAATGGCCTTACATGATTCAGCGTGTCTTGACCACCTGGTCTCAGACAGACTTTTCAAAACAAGCTGCTGGCCAGTTCCACCCATGCTGTCCAAAAGATACCTCCATCGCTTACGTGAGGCAGCAAAGAACACATACAGTCTCTGAATTACAGTGAAAACTTTGACTGCCTCAAGGCAACTGTCAACACTACACGCACCAACTAAGTTAAGTGAATAACCAGCACACGGGACGTAGACTGCCAATTTATTCATGTTTGATTTGAGCTTGCAGTCCTTTGTATTTTCCTGACATATTACTCGCATTATCATAAGCTTGGCCCCTACAATCATCAATTGAGGTGCCATTGATCGTCAAGAGGGACATCACGGTATCGAAAAGATACAAGCCGGTATGCGATTCAATTGGAACAAATCCAAGAAAGCGTTCGTACCCTTTCTCATTTAAATAGTATCGTAAAACAACTGACAGCTGATCAACGTGAGTAAGGTCTGGAGTCGAATCAACAATTTAAGAGAAGTATTTTGCGCGTTTCACTTTGTCAACAAGACTTTCTTTGACAGCCTTTGCCATATGCTCGATAAATTCATTACAAATGGTTTTTGACAGATACGATGGGTGACCTTTTCCTATGTTCCCATAGCGTTTGATGCGCTCCTCTAAAACGGGGTCAAACTTGGCAATGGCCTCAAGCACTCCCATATAATTGCCATTTCTCGGTGAACCAAAAATCTCCTCACTGCCCCTAAACGCTAGGTTGCGCTCAGCTAGAAGCTTAATTACAACTACGTGCTTCAACACCTCTGTCCAGTAAGCGGTCTCACTGACAAGATGCTTAACCAGCTCCTTGTCAATTGTGCTGCTCGAGTTAGAGCGGGCGAGCCATGCTGCCACATAGTTCCGGTGCTCGATGCTATTTACATGTGCACAAACCTTTTCTTCTGCTCTTTTCCAATCAGAAAAGCCGTGTGCGGTGAAAGCACTGGGGTTGCTTGAAATCGAAAATAGTTTGCACATGAAACAGTCAATGGAACCTTTGGACTCCGAGTACATTAACCAGGGTCGCTAGTACGCCTCCCCATTTACAGCCTTTCGCACGAAAAGATGAGGTGACATTTACTGTTTCTGAGTTTTATATTGCCTTTCGAAAGACGGAAAATTTTCTGCCTAATTTTGAAAATATAATGGCCCTTTCTCAAGGCATACACTTTGAAAGCTGTCAGTAATAACGTCCGGCCACTTAGCAGGGTCAATTCGGAGAATCTCGCAATTGTACCTCTTGCTGTGGGGGTGTCTGTACTTTTCTGTTGGCGCAACGAGAAGCCGCCTCGTTCGTCCTCTCGAGGCACACTTTGTGGGTGGGAACATGATTATTTTGAAGCCAAACTAACAGGAAACAAGTGAGTCAGTTCTTGGAGTGTTGTTTCCTGGGGCTCGTCAGTAGAAGGAGGCTCATCGGGGAGGTTTGGCACCTGTTGATCAGCAGTAGTAGAAATCGGATGTGGCGGACCGGACACCTGGAGCTCAGTGGCAGGGGCACGGCCAAGTAGCATAGACGTTGCTGACTCAGGAACAGGACAGGGCTCAGTTAGTGTTGGTTGCTCAAAAATATGGAGGACCAAAGTTGGCACCGTTTTCACAGGATCCAGACAGCCAAGATGAGTCAAATCTTGCTTCTTGCCAGGAAACTGTGGTGATGGAGTTGGCAAGTCCTCCACAGAAGCACCGTCGGTACTATTGGGAGTTTGGCACGGACTCTCAGTAGAGCGATTATACTGCTCCGCGGAAACTGCATTCAGTAGGTACTTCGTCATCTTTGTTAGCTTCTTTTCATGCTCTTCTCTTTCTAACTTCGCCTTTCGTATAGACGCCCTACTTTGATGCTTCCGACCGAGCATTTTCGCATGAATGGATGCTAATTGTTCACCGGGCACTTCGTCAGTCCGACGTGACTGCAGGTGTCCAACGGTGGCCGTCCCGACGACTGGCACACGTTGCCTGGATGGTCCGTGACTGGCCGAGAGTGGTGCGTCCCCCGGGAGCTCCTTAGCGGGCGGGCTTATGCAAGCTTAACCCGTGGCTCATGGCTGAATCGCAGCCCGTGATCAACTTTCTTTTACAGACGCATGCCGCGTCTGCCTGTTACTGGCGCCAAAGCAGGCGTTCACATACGCATAGAGTTCCTTGTACAAGTTCCCTCCTTCTCCGTACAAAGTCACTTCTTCTCTCATTCCAGTCTCGCCTTCCTATTGGCTAGGAGCAATCGTCTGTTCTGGGAGGTTCTCGATTTTTCTTTCGCCCTGTCGACGCCGAGTGCGAGAACGAAGGGGAGAGGGCGACTCCTAGCGCGGGCGAAGTTATGCGCCCTCCGTTGCTCTGAGTCATCTTTTTCTACTTCTTTCTGGAAAGTTCGGTGGCGAGTCTGACCTACTTTTTCCGTCGAGTGCGCGCGAGGGTGCGCAGCCACTAGGCAGGAATGGGCCCTGGAGACAGGCCTTTGTGTCCAGCTCTCCAACTTCCCCCTTCACTCTTCCACAACCCTAGCCCGAACAGTAAACATTCCATGCCCCACGGCAAGCGGACAAAAGCACGTGTGACATCTTTTTTCCTTTCCTGCCTAGACTCTGCCATCAGACTCATCATCTGCTATTGAACTAATGCTCCCCCGCCCAAATGACCATCATGGTAAAGAAAAGTCGAATGGGAGGCACTGTTGGGTACTGCAGCACATCCTTTCTATGAGAAGGACAGCGGCGGAACTATTTGAGAGGTGGAGGGTGGCGTGGTGGTGACGAGGGGCAAGGGAGATTTACTTCCTCATCCCACATTACATGTTTTAGGTGTTTCCCCCTTGCCCATCCTTTCCAAACAGTACTGGACAGACGGACTGACAGGAAACCACGAAAACTCTTCCAAGCAAACACACCTCGCTTCGTAAGAAAGAGGGCCCCACCGGGGTGGCGGGGGATTCCTGTTTTTGCAGCTCAACAAGCTCTCCCCAAATGATCAGGCTAAACGCATGCTGTTGCATTAGGCGGGGGGCCCCGTCTGCTCGTTCTGGTTTTCTCGCTTCATACACGTCGCTCGAGTTCCGTTGCCCATGGTTCCATATACTAAGCAGGTTAGAATAAATGGCCCCCCTTCTCCTACTGTCCGAGATGAGGGCCTGGGCTGCAGCCCCCTTAGGCCCCCCACCCTTAATCCAGCGCTGGATGGTATGACAAAAATCGTATGAGAAATCTCAAACGACGATGATGGAATGACAATGATGTGATGACGATAGCATGACAACAATGGTATGGCGAGAATCGGATGACAAATCTGGAATGATGACGATGGAATGACCACGATGGCATCACAACGACAGTACGACAATGAATTCATGACGACAATTTGCATGACGACGATGACATGACAATAGCATCATATTCAATATTGGATGATGATGGCATGCTTACAATGAAATGACAAAGAACGAATGACATCAATAGAATGATGGATGACAATGGGATGATGATGAGTGAATGATGATGATGGCACAATGATGACTGTATGACGACGGTGGTATGAGATGGCGAGATGGCGATGGCACATACGCAGCAGCACATAGTCATGGGAACTGTATACTGCACTACCTTCGTGATTAGCCCACCACTGCAAACTATGCCAATGGGGCACAACTGAGCAACAAGCTAGGAAAAGCTAACACTTTACTACGAAATTTTTGGACTGAACTTAAACCACAAAAGTATTGTGAAATTTGTAAATGTGCTATGACATCAACTAGAGAGTGCAGAAAAGTATTAGTCAACTCCATGGCTTCCAATGATTGCAACAGCAAGGTGTAGGCTGCCTTGATGCTCACCTCCGAGCAACCGCATACCTGAACCCTACACACACCATACGCTTTCGGTCGAACTAAAGTTCTTGCAAACAAATCCGTGGACATCACAGTCTCTCCTCTATGTTCCATAGTCAAGGTTCACGTCTTTCGAGAAGTTGCTACTGATTTGTGCATGTGACATTCTGGACAACTAAACAAACTTCACCACATCACCTACAACCTAAACCACCACTTAGGATGAATTTGTCTGCTTACAGGGGCACAAAGGGACAAAAAAGTGACAGCAGTTACTGAACAGCACACAGTGACATTCAAGTGAAGACCAATCTTGAGCCTTGCTCATGTAAACATTCGTTGGGTTGTATGATTGGAGTTGCTAGATCATGTGAAGAGGTACACTGCAATAGAGCTGCTTAGCGCACCTATTGACTCGGGGCTGCTGGATCTGTGTCTTTTGTCTTGGTGTGCTGCTTTACGGAATTATGACTGATAAATCTTACAAAGAAAGCGCTCTTAAATGATCCACTGCTCTGATACACCCTCACCAAACATTTCCTTTGCGCGCGTCATGTTTAAGGGGCTTGCATTGATTCCAGGTACTATACGCGACTTGTAAACCTAAACCGCGACTCAACTGGCCTAAGCAACAACAGCAAAAGCTTAACTGGCGTCCATCAGTACGAAAGGGGCACAGGGTGCGAGGCACTACGTCGCGTCGCTGCCGCCTTCAGCCTAGCACCATTGTTCTCGGCCGCCAAGGCGTCCCTCCCGTCTTTCAGGTGTGTAAGCCGAGATACGATGCAACTAGACAGTACGTCCGCTGTTCCCACGGATCGAGATATGCTTATGCAGCATAGGCGCAACTTTCATCCCAGTGTGACGTGGTCACTTTCGATCGCTATCCAGCTTCTATTGCGATCGCATTTCTTGACCGCGATTGGCTCCCTTCCCCAGCTAGTGTAAAGGCGCCAATCGTGATCGAAAAATTTGATCCCAATCGGGCTCGATGGAGATCGAAACTGCACCGTGCGACACCCGCATAAACGAGTGGTTCCTATGGGGAAAACGTACCGGTAGAAATGGAAACCATTTCCGCGAGGTTAGAAATTAATTAATTTACAGCCAGCACTCCTTCATAAGCGTGACGGCACCATGTAGAGCGAGAACCGCGAACAGTGGGTTGCGGCTGCAAGGCAGTGGGCTTACCGTCGTAGGCTTTTCGGGTCTTGTTGAAGAGCACCTCCGCGTCTCGTTTTCTGAGAGGGTCCGCATGTTTGTCCGGATGATATATCTTACTTAATCTCCTGTAGGCATTCGTTATCTCTTCTGTAGTTGCCTGGATGCCAAGAGAAAATGCGAAAGCGTCGGTTACACACACGAGCAGACCGGCGCATGGACGGAGCGATATTTCGTCATTCCGTCGTAAAAAAGCGATCAGCCTAGTCGGGATTAACGCAGCCGATATGCCTGTACTACTTGACGAGGTGGAAACAAACTTACATTTTTTCCAATGTTGAGGAACGTATAATAATCGTCCTCCACTTGCAGAACATCGTCGTCTGTTTCGCTATCCATGTGCGCCGCCATAACTGCGGCTAGCGGCCCCACCGAGATAAAAAAGAAAAACTTCCGCTAAATTTCAGTAAGATGACTTCTTACTAAAAAATATCATCAAGAATGTCTATGTGACTTTACTGTAATAAATATACTTCTCCTTATATTCTAAATTGAAATACGGTAGAAGAAACGCGCATCTACTGGTGCAAAGAGTATCGCTTACTCTCGTCCGCAAAACACCGCGAGCGCAGCGCTCCGGAAAGTTGCGTGCGACCAGCCGGCAAAGGTTCTGTTTACATTCGATTCAAAGAGTTTCGTGTTTCCAAAAAAGCGTGATCCTTTCGTGACCGCCCGTCGCTGGAGCTTCGTATTCGTCGAAACATGTAGTTCCTAGCCATCCAGTGCATTGTGCGTGCTGCAGGCCGGCCCCGGCGGCGAAAGAAATAAACTCCCCCAAGGATGAATCCTCCAGACTGTTGAAAGCTGAAAGATGGAGAACTGCTGGGATGGCTCAAATAATTCACACAAAAAATGCAACCCCTCAGTCGAATGCTGGTAAGTTTTGTGCATCATACGGCATGTCGCAGCAGCGGCGATAAACTGCTTACGATGCGCGCGGCGCGGCTGCGCGCGACGTGTATGTGTGTGACTTCCAAGGCGTTGGCATCTGATTTGCGGCTATCCGTTTGCTCAAAGCTCTAATTTCAGAGTGCAACAGAGACATCTGAACGGAGCTAAACGCATTGCATGCTACCGAACCAATTTTCTTCGCCCAAACGGTCGAAAATCGGTTTCTCACGAGTGTTTCGTTTTTGTGTCACTGACGCGCCCACAGTTCCGATGCCGCTTAAAAAAAAAAGAAGTAATAAAAAAATAATAAAAGAATGTGTCTGAGAAAGGAAGTGCTTGCGCGCACGAGGTCGATCTGCGGTATATCTTCCACTCGTAATTTTTATGCAGCGGTGTCATTTAGCGCCTCCACAAATGTGCCAGAGCTGCCACCGTGTGTTGCGTGCCGAGCAGTTGTGTCGCCGCGTCTCGAGCGGCTTTCTGTGGAATCGATATTCACTCCTGCATGCCGAATGCGCGGCCCGGTTTGTCGGCCCTGGTCCGCTCGATCGCTGACCATTAGGAATGCAGCAGGAAACATCGCGCAAGATTTATGGCCAGCACGAACGGCGAAAGAATTCCACGATATCGCCATGCCAGATGCGAGCGGCGCATATTCTTCGCTTGGCATGCGACCCGCATAACGCGGTGACACCGACATCTCCGGCCTCAGCCGCACGACTGCAGCAATTCAGGCTGCCTTCTGTGCATGGTCGACTTCTGGAGCGGAGAAAAAGAAATCTTCATCGAAACGCTGGACGTTGCCAAAACGCGCATGCATTTTGACCATCTGGGTCAGGCTCAGCCGCATTTCTGGTTTCTGTTTCGGTTACGTTCCGACCAATGCGCTGTGTCCCGTTATTGACGTTTGCAATAATTTCTGTTTTTAGGTTGTCGGTGGCAGTTAAATTAATCCGCGCATATCTTATTGTGCATTCTGAGCGTGATGTTTTACCATTGGTAATTTACGAAGGGACAATTTCGTAGCCTGGTTTCGGTTTTAGCTGGCGTGCCTGCTTTATCAGTGCGTCAGAGCATAGAGTTGACGCATTAGTGTTTACATGGAAATGGCAAAGCATCTGTACTATTTATCTCACGTAGTGCTCGGTGAAATGCTGCCGTCACTGCTTTTGTTTTCGTGCAAGCAGAAGAGGAGTGTTGTGTTATACTTGTGGTGTCGTACGTGGGCTCCTGCGCTAAAATAAGAGAGATATAGAATGGATCTGCAAAGAAAGGCAGGCAGGTTAACCGGAGGTAGTTCTGGTTGACCACCCTTCGCTGGTGGATGGGACTAAAAGGAGAAAGAGAGCGGAAGGAGGGAGAGTAAATTAACAACACTGCACCTTAGAAGTTCAGGTGGAATGTACACTCTAGTAGGTGATCACGCATAACCTATATATAGGCTGTACATCACATCACGATCTGTGTGCTCTTTAAGAGGATTTCTATTGTTGCTGTTATTGGAACAAAAATCATTTTGCTTTATTTTTATATTCTTCTAGCGTGTGGTTTGTTAAGTGTTGGGAAGTTTCTTCAACATTTGGTAGGGTTTAGTAGCTTGAAAACCACCTTGTTCTGCTGTAGCTAAAGCTACCTCATGTTGCACTGGCGCGTTATATGCATGCTCTCTTCGCTCGTTGTAACATATTAAATTTAAGAAATACTACGGGAGGTCAGCGGTGCCGTATATCACACAGTGTAAGAAATACATGCAGAGAAAGAAGAGGTCCGCGAAGCGTTCTGGCAGTCTGAATAGATTCGTGTATTCCTCCGGAATGGAGACTTGCAAAAAGTAATCCCATTATTAAAAAATCAAGGTGCTGGTTACGCCCTAGATAACATTAGACCAGTATCTCTTACATCAAACCTAGTAAAATTCATCGAGAGAATCTTACGCGACCGCTTAGATAATTGGCTGATAGAACACATGATCTTGAAATTGGCTTCAGACATGGGTGCTCAGTTTGGTGTGTCCCTGTCGGCCTGGAAAGTCGAATTCGACTGGCTCGATGTCAGAAAAAATATGCTGCCTCAATCACTTTGGATATCACTAAAGCGTATGACAGTGTACAGCACGTCAGCCTAATAAACGCACTTCAATATGCAGGTGTGCCAAATTATTTTGTTGCTCGGGTTTATGAATTCTTAAACAGCGGGGAATTTTACTGCTCTCTGTGCGGATTGTCTTCGTTAGCGTATAAACAATCAAGAGATCTACCCCAAGGATCGGTCCTATCGTCGTTTCTATTTAATGTTTTACCGAGTGGTGTACCTTTAAAACGGTATGTACAGGTGTACGTATACGCCCACGACATCGCATTTTTTTGCTGCATCGGTAGATATAAAAGCATTGTACCAAATGCTACAGTCCTATATGAGTATCCTTGACTTGTGGCTTGATGGCATTAATATCTCTTAATATCAGAAAAAGCGCCATCCTAATCTTCCCTCAAAGCGTTCCTGTGCAAATTTCGATCCTTTCTCGACAAGAGTATCCCGCAGGTAAATTCACCTAAATATTTCGGTGTCATATACACCGAAAATCTTAACTGGTGTCCGCATATAGAGCACATTAGCTCATAGGGAGCACGCGCAGTATAGGAATGCTGCATATACTTAGCAGCAATTGATCACGGCTGCGTCGGCATGCCCTCATTATGATATATTAAATATTACAACTCATATTATATATTTCGTATGCGGGCCCGCATACGAAATTCGGCCTCTGGTTTTATTAGAACGAGAGACATTACGCTTATGTCTTGGGCTTCCTAAATTTGTCGCGAATGATTGTTTTTTTTTTTTTCGGGAAGCACGCCTGCCTTTACTTCTCATGCAATTTGATTTACTGACAGTACAAACTTCCTAAAGTTATATGCACCTCCACAATAGAGGTCACAAAATGTTTTCTTTACTGAATCTGGGGCCATATAACGTAAAACTATCCCAGTGTGTTTTTATTTCAATCTCCTGACGTCAAATTTGCCTAACCGCTGACGCAAGCGTAGGGCAGTAACCCGCAGGGTTGTCTGAACAGGCCAATCAAACGCTCTCCTCGTTCATAGGAGGTCACTTTTGTTTGCTTGAAGAACGAATAACATTGCCTACACTGAGTGGTTTGTCTCATCTGATTGGCTGACAAGAGGCGAGAAACACGCTCAAGTGGAGAGGGATTCGATGGGGCCGAGCCATTGCGCTGAAAATTGATAACCGGATGAAGAAGGTGGTGCCAGCGTCTGCGATTGGTCCGCTTTCCCTTACTTAGCTTGCGCAGGGTGGTCGACAATCGCGGCGGCATGCAACGCAAGCTTAAGAATGGCGCTAGAACGGATCCTCAGCAAAGAAGTGTTGGCAGAACGAGGTTGTAATCGTGCCGAAAGTGCTCGAAAACGTTACACGGACACGCAAGAAGTTTTATTAGACGCAAATAAACCCATGCTCTCCGGCAGGTGCGAGTACCCAGCGTCTGAGCGATCGGCGGCAGCCATCTTTTATTCCTTTCGGAACGGGACAGCCTGCGGCTATTCAGAAAAAAATTCAGTTTTGTTCGGCATATTAATGCATCTTTAACGCGTACACGTCATTTTGACACAGTGCGTTTTTGCGGTTTTGTGACGTCGCGTGGCAGGCAGGTGAAGTGGGTGCAGCCCGAAAACTTTTGACCAATAGCCGAGGGATAATGACGAAAGGCGTCGAATCAGAAATAGTTATTTTTCTTTTGTGCGGTCAAATCATGCATGATCAGTGTGTACACGTCATATCAGATGGGGAGCTATCGCGGTTTTCGTGACGTCGCGTGACAGACAGGTGAAGTGGGAGTGGTCCAAAAAAGTTTAGACCAATCAGGGAGGCTGATTGCAGAAATGGAATAGAAAAGTTTGGATTAGCTTTACCTTATAGCGCACCTGCCTCATTTTTTAACCATCAGTGGCATCGCTCACGTTGCCCTCAAGTTGTTTTCGTGCAAAATCTATTGGAGCCAATAAATGTTCACCCGTGCGAGGTGGTCTTGCTAAATTCCTCTGTTCCCGTCGCTAAATTTGGATTTGATGATATTTTTTCCAAACAATGCTAAAATTTGTCCTTTCAATATCTGAATGGTATCTTGGAAGACCACCTTACAGGTACACCTGGATACAAAGAGCGTTATAGCGATTGATGCTTCCGTCTGTGAAGAGAAGACAGATGTGGGCATTGTATCACCATATCTAAATTGGTATTTTTTCATACGACTACCCGACTTCATACCTATCTTTCAGGCGAAATTATTGGCAATTGTCTTAGCTTTACGCAAATTACCATCGTCTCTTGTCATAAGCCGTAATCTTAAACCACTGTCTGTCTGTCTTGTCTTCGCTAACCACGTCCAAATTGTCAGATCATTAGAAACAGTCTATTCACTCCTCCCAAGACATTTGCGTCTTGGTCGTTTAGTGTAGGTGACAGGCCACAAAGGTCTAGCTTTAAATGAATATGCAGATGCACTCGCTGTAGCATCCCACAATGGTCCTGTAATCCCCATTTTACCTGCGTCAGCTTTCATCACTGCGACGCGATTAAGAAAATATACTGCCACATATAACTTCGCCAAGTCACCGTTATCAACATCCGATTTCCCGCATCTCAATTTTCCTTGGAACAACAAATGGTGCTCCACTGGAAAAATTGAACTAGCGATTACGGGACTACAGTGCCTAGTCCCCCCACTGAACTCTTACCTCCGCAGGTCTGGCCTGCCTATATAACCTTTGTGTCCTTTATGTAATGAGAGGGAATCTCTGCAACACCTCTTGACCTGTCGCCCGTTCATTATTCAAAGAAAAATATTTTTAGAAGAACCCTACCAAAATCTTGGCTTGAATTTGACTCTTCCGGTAATTCTTTCCTTTGGGGCTACAGTACTGGGTTATAGCCACAGGAACGTTCGTGAAGCCCTCCGTAACTTTCTACGCGAGACAAAAAGAATTGCATGCTAAAATCGTTATTTTACTCCTGGACGACAAACATGCCAATATCTTCAGCGACTCCAGGGCAGCCATCCGCGCCTTCAGCGTTGGCGCCGTGTGTAAGGAAGCTTGTCGCATCCTCGACGGCAAAAGCATCGCCACCCACACTCTCATGTGGTTCTCCGCTCACATGGGATCCATCATGGGAGGCCCCACAAACCTCAACGAGCTGGCCCACTCCAAGGCGCGAGCTCTCGCTTTCCGCGACCATGGAGAACTCCATCGCCGGCCTGCAGTGGTGGAGAACAGAGATCAACCGACCACATACAATGAAATTACGTAGCACTTTTATCTCCGCAGGAGAGACTTTCCCCTTCCACACAAGAAGTTAAATAGGGCACAGACATTGAACCTTAGATTATTGCAAGCAGGCTCGTATCCCAGCCGGGCTTTATTCCACAAGCTTTATCCCGACACCTATGCCACTAGTTCTTGCAGGCACTGCAATGACTTCGCTAGCCTAGACCACATGCTCTGGCGTTGCCCCTCGTTACGAGGCACAGAACAAATCAGTGAGGACAAGTGGCTCTCCGCTATCAAGAGCCGCGATGCCGGGGCGCAATTATGGGCTGTCCAGAGGGTCCACGATGCGGCGGTCGGGCATGGCCTGACTGTCCCAACGGGGGAGCGACCCGCAGCGCGCTGAGTCGCGTACCTCAGGACCTTCATTAAAGTTTTGCATCCATCCATCCATCCATCCACTTCATATTGTCACGTAGTTTTTGCTGTAATACTTAGATATTTGACCATTCATATTTGTAACAGTATAGACACCTTAATTCATATTTACAAAACACTTATTTCATTTAATTTTATTTTCCTAAAAAACAAATAGTTTTCTCACCGCTCGATTCATGACCGATCCCACAGAGTGTGTTGCGCCATTTCACTAAGAAACAAGAACAAAATTTGCAAGTCTGCCCTGCGAAACGATCGACATATGTTTATTGGTAATATTACAGGTATCGTAACTGGACGAGCCGCTTTGGTGCCTGCACTTTGTTGGCGGACGCCGACCGTTAACCTTGAACGAACTGTGCACCATAGATAGTTGATGAGATGAAATATATGTAGATTATGAATCTCACTGTCAAGTAGCGGACCACGTGCGTGCATTGAACATACGCCACTCGACGGACCGCAGTGTGGCATTTCGGTGGAGGCATAGACAACATTTCATGTAAAAAGCGATACGGCGAAATATTGGGAGGGCCATGCGGACCGCATGCGTGAAACCCTTGGCCTATGGATCCTGCGTTGGATTTTTTAAAATAATTATGCCTAATTCAGCAGGCTTTGATTGGGACAAATCCGGTCAGGCGATGGTTCTCTGCACTGGGGCGGAATCTTATAACGGTTCGGAAAGCGAACGGTTCACTTAATTGGCCTCATGGGATTGGTCAGAATTGTGCTTGCGTCATTGACCGTCAGAGACAGCGGGGCCCGGCATCGCAAATTATGACCACGTCACGCATCTGTCAATCGTTTTGAAAGCGAACCGTCGTTTGCTAAGAACGGAACCGGCGAAGAGTTCGCTTTGGGTTCGGTTGCTGTGGCTTGGCTGCTGGCTTACGACCCTGGCGGGCGCTCGCGGGCACAGGTTGTTTCGGAGGCTATTACTCGCCCTTGCCGTCTGCTTGGCGTTGTTATTTCATTGTCGACGACGCCTGGAGGAGCTATACGCGTTCGACGAGATGACGGGAAAGTTGTTTGCACCGTCACTGTCGGCTTTTTAGGCACGCGTTTCGCTGGCTACGTTACGAATTGGAGGAGACTCTGGTACAAGCATACCAGTGGCCATTACACAGAGAGGAAGGAATTGCGCGCTGTGGTCTCTCGGCACCGACCTGCAGGTTCCAGTGGTCTTGCGGAAGCGAAGCATTCATCGTAATGGCCTGGATCTCTGTTTCCGTCACTGTGCATGAAGTTACTCTTGCGATTACTGTCGTCGGCCGGTAGAAGGGCTGGGTCTGCTTTCCTGCGGCACCGCCTTTCAAAGCCAAGGAGACATTTGCATGGCGAGGTCGAGTTCCCCGTGCTATCGCCGGCGTCCATAGCTCGCAGATCAGCATTCAGCAGCCAGAAGGGTTCAACCAAAGTAGCTCCACCGATTCCTTTGTTCGGCTGCGTGATAAGACTCCAGAGTCAGGACCGGAAAACTTCAGAGATCTCTGATTTGGCTGCCAATATTTCTCGAATTCGGGAGTGCCACACTTTCGTTCTCAATTTCGCAGTACAGCGCCCGCCAGCCAGCGCCACGTTCTCTAATTTTACTTCTCGCAGGCTCTACAGGGCACACGTGTGCACTGTAATGTTTGGTTTCATGCCTCATTGTTTTTATGACGCGACGCGGCCGGGATGCAGATCGCAGCGATAACGGCAGCGCTGCGGCGTGTGAGTCATGTCCAATGCGATAAGGAAAGGCGGAAAAAAAGAAAAGGCAAATTCATGTGGAAAACGCTAGTAAGTGTGGCCCTAAGAGCCAGTTCACGATATTTTTCCTTTCTTTCTTTTTGCACTCGCCATTTAGACAGTATTGGCAGTGCATGCCTGATGCGTGTATCGTGCAAGCTCCTGGTGGCAGACGAAAATAGCACTGCGCTCCGCCAAAGCATTTACGCTTTCGGCGATGCATTTATAAATTACTTCGAGCATTGTGTAAATGCCTGGCACTGCACGTTTGTAATTTAAAACTTGCAAGATGATATATCATTTGTATGTGTATTTATTGAGCGAGCAGAAACATTGTGCAATTCTTCGACTAGCGCGCATTACAATGACGTGCACTTCAGAGGCGGCACCCTCTCGTATATTGGCCCCGTCCTCCCCTTCTTCCACCTCCGGCTTGGGAGCGGCCCATTTAGCAGTGACGCAAGCCGCAAAGTGAACCGGTCGCTTTTCGCGAACCGTTATAAGATTCCGCCTCTGATCTCAGCTTCAGTGTATCGCCACGCGTACATAAAGTTTTGTTTTCTTTTCTTTATTTTTTCAGCAAGAACGTGGGCGCAGGCTTTCTTCTCGGAAAGTCGATCGGTTGGTTTAGCTATTATTTTTAATGCAGAGAGGAGAGCTGATCAGCACGCAGCAATCAAGGCAACATAAGCTGGGTATTACGGCTTTCATGTTCGGGCGTCGCGCGCATCGCACGCCACTGGATCTCCGAGGCTATGCCGGAGACATATGACACGGCACGGCAGTGTCCGATACATGACATGCGGCGCGCGTCGGAAAAATAGGCTGCTTCGTCCGTTAGAAAGCCGCTGGACGTAAGCTGGACGCAATTACTAGAACGTGGGATCGGACGCGGAACTGTGCTGTGTATCTCCTGCGGCCTGCTCGGCTTGTAGATCCCGGTTCTGCGAGTTTGTTTGTAACGATCCAGCAAGGTGTTTACTTATCGGCGTACAAAAGGAAGGTCGAACTACCGTTCCTAAATTTCGCGCAGAAAACAAAGAAAGAAAAAAAAAGAAAGAAGGAAAGAGAAAACGTGACGCTGATGAGGTCATCGTGTGCCGTCATGCACATTGCCGTATTTTTACCACCTGGGTCCTTCTCATGCAGCAAAACGTTCCGCCAAAATTGGCAGGTTTGAGTTTTCTCGTAATTGTTGTTATCTAAGTATAAGGATTGACTTCTACCGCCCAGAGTCGCTGCCAAATGTCAGACGTCTCAGGGAGCAGCTTCGGGAACACTAACTTGGCGTCGCCACCAGTCCATTCCACTCGCATCACTTCTGTGGCATAAGAAACTATTGTATCTGTCGGTAAAGCTTAGATATTTCTACCTGTCTATCAATCTCGATTGCTAAGTTTGTTCTTCTTCAGCGTATCTGTCCCTGTGGCACTATATATCGGTGTTTCTGCTTTCTGCTCTATATGCTACAAAGCGTATTAGAAAACGAAAACAAAAATTCTCTAGACTTTAAAAACAAAATATTTGTGGACTTTAATTAGACTGTCTATTTTTTTTTTTGAAATTTAAGGGATGCCGTCTATAACATTACTGACTACAGTACTGTGGCACGAGTGCAACAGGCAGTGGCGCATCCAATCAACAAGTGCATCCTTTGAGCACAACGTGGCCCACGTGACGGGATGGACGGCGCACCACGAAGAAAGAAAATAGAAAGAAAGAAAGAAAGAAAGGAAAGAAAGAAAGAAAGAAAGAAAGAAAGAAAGAAAGAGAGAGAGAGAATTACATACTCTCGAGACAAACGAAGCGAATACACTCGTCTTGTGTTGCACAATGTGACAACTCGGCAGCAGAGAGGAAAGCTTTCATCACGACTGAGTGCCCGGGAGATCTTCATGCGATCGCAGTCATCTCTGATGGCGTAATGCCGTCTTGCGAAGAATATCTTGGACGAAGTCGCTCAGCCAAATGAAACGACGAGTCTTCCAAAAGCACGTAGTCGGTCATCGACAAGAATATAGAAGAGAGAGAGCGTAGGGTTACCTTACAGTGCCGTGCGCTTTGCGTCCTGTCTGCGTTCTCGATGATGAGGAGAAGGAGTCGAATATACTTGTTCTTGTTTTTAGCCAGTCGTCTGCTATACACGGCCGACGCTGTGCCTTGGTTTCTTCAAGTGTGCGAAGCCGTGGACTAACGGCGCCGGTCTTTCTTTCTTTCTTTCTTTCTTTCTTTCTTTCTTTTTTTTTTTTTTGCTTCTGCAGTAACACACTTATTACATAATATGAGATGCAAATAGCTTGGAGGACTTTGTTATAGTTCTGTCAGCAAAAGAGATCGAATGGTCAGGTGATCGAAAGAGGACGAACTGTTTATGTTGAAAAAAAAAGCGAAAAAAAAAAACGCAGATCCCACTCACTGTGGGAATCGATGTAAGCGAAGTTTTCTGTGCTGTTTGCGTTCATTGACGGTGTTTGGCGGTGATTTCGACGGTGCACGGCTGTGATGATGTGGTGTTAAACGTTACCTTGCGTGTACCACTTGCGTTTTCTCTAATTAGTACACGAGAGCGCACGTGTTTGCTCGAGGCATTGTTGTGAGCCATTGTCCGTATGCTCTGCGAGAACGTTAGCGCTGTCATTCCCTCACACGGCGCATCGCATATAGTCGGTGAAATAGAGAAGTTCTTTTATTGAAGCCTTGGGAGAAATCGCTGCTGCCACGTCCCGTGCCCGACGGACCAGCGATCGCTGGCCACCCCGCGGGCTTCCATCACGCGGCACGCCATGCCACTGTCTGTTGCATAGCAAGGACGCCGTGGCTGAAGCGTTCATTATGCTGGAGCACCACTTGCGTATTGTCGTTCTGAGGCCGCGGTGCTCTGATGCCGCTTTGCATCTGCACGCCCTGCGTCAGCTGTTGGCATGGAGAAACTTGCACGTTGTCTGTTTTTCACGACTCACAGAAACCTGCCGTACCACGCCTTGAATTATTATTATTATTATTATTATTATTATTATTATTACAATTTATTCCCAACTGTCATCATGTCTAGTGTAGTAGGATACAACTGTAAAAAAAAAAAAAAAAGAACAGCAGTTGGCAACCAAAGCACACGGACCGCGTGGGGTTGTGTTACTCTGTCAGCCAATCACAGAAGCAAACAAAATCGTCGTCATTGGACCTTTTTTCCCGAGGGATCAGTTATAGCCCGAAAAGAAACTTCACGTCTCCGCATCGAATTCTTAAGAGAGACTGGTTTGATGGACATATGGTGAAACCCTTCAGCGGTATTGTGCGAGACGCTCGGGCGGAGCAATTGCCGGCCTTGTTCGCCAGGCTAAACCCGCCTGTTGCTACAATTCACCACAACCACCTTTTCAACATGGCGTCGCACTTGATACCTCCGGTACAGTGAACTAGAAGGCTTCTAGTCCACTATACCTCCGGAGCGTCTGCTGTTCTTGACTCTTTTCATCGGCGGAAGCGATGAAGCGTGCAACAGACTAGTGGCGTTTCCTTTATTGAAGAGACCCCAAACGAAGCATGCTTTCTGACGGCGCATTTCCCTTCTCCCGCGGTCATCCCATGTATGCAAGCTGCCACGAACGAAAGGTCGTTATTCACCCGTTTCTTCACAGCGCTGCCTTTACGCACTCTCTGTCTTCTCTGTGTACCATTCCATCTCGCCCCTGCAGGGCTGTTGCGCGTTAGTACAAAGGTATGCGCTGCAGCTTCTGCAACGCTTTTGCATGGTGCTCACGCGTAATGACAGCTTTCCAGAGGGCATTGTGTCGAGGACCAAGGAGTTCCAGAGGGCATTGTTGCGACCCCCCAGAAGTTACTTGGAAAGGTCTCCCGCGCTCCTGCCATGTACATTACACACGTTCTCAACCACCCCCCGACGCTGCGGGCAAGGCAGCAGCAGCAACAGGAGCATCAGGGTAAAAATGGAAGAGGCAAAGAAAGATTCGATTTAAGAGCGATGGCACTCATCAAGGAAAGACAATAACTCAGCGCTTGTTCGCCCTCATTTTTTGTTTTGCTCCTTTTCGAAATTAATTCGTTCCGGCTTGCTCATCTCGCAGTCGTTCTACAGCACAAAAATATGTTCGCCTGTACTGCAGTCTCACCAACTCCACGAAGTGCAGCGAAGGCTCGTGTCAGTCAATCGCTAACAAGAATCCGGCTACGCGTTTTAATGGAAGTTGGAGGGCTCTCCTCATTGTGCGCCATTCTAATCCTATTCCGTGACACTTATTTGTCGGTGTCGCATGAGCAGAGGTGGGAAATTCAGAAGCCCTATATAGGGGACATGCGAAATTCCGTAAGCAGGTCTTCCCACCCACCTCGTTTTACCTAACAACGATGACGTACCTCGGGTTATGATCGCAATTAAAGTGTCAACGTGCGGGGCTGCTGACACCATTCCTGCTGCCTTCCCTCCCTCGCACCATCCAAGCTTTGAAAGCGCGTGTCTCAGGCTTAACAGTGCTACTAGCTGGAACGCGCGGGCCGATTCGCCTTCGTAGAGCATAACCGCCGTTTACATGGATGCGGTGCGCTAGCAATGCGACGAGACGCGCCCGTTTTCGCATTCATGTAAACGCTATCCTTCTGACAAGCTGCAAACAGCCGGGTATTGTACATGGTGTCCGTCTCGAGGTTGGCCCCCCTTCTATTACGCGAGTAACTGTGGTTCTGTTATTTAGGACGAGTTGCGCCTAAGAAAGAACGAACAGAGGAGGAAGCATAGTCATGCACCAACTCGCCCAGCAAGAAGTTCGTCTAAAATACTTGTGGTTCGTATAGGTGAAGCTCCTTGAAACGTGTAACAACATGACAGGAATAAGGAAAATCGTGCGCAAACCGTCGACAGTGATTGTCAGCGCACTGCGCGAATCAGGACCTAAATAAAGTTCTAACTCGCTCACTAGGCCGAACGTTTCAAGAAATCTACTCGCTTTAATAATGTAATGGTGCGTCTGACGGCGAGTATTTGCTACAGCGAGGATGTTTAGGCTGAGTTCTTTCATTGACGGCATTCCGTAACAGAGAACAGAGTTCTTAACCAGCAGATCTCAAATGGTATAGTATAGGTGGGGGGGGGGGGGGGCAAGGGCGTCCCAAAAGGCCATAACAGTTGGCTTTCGGCAACGAATGTGCCCATCCGCAACAAGGGTGCTCGAGAGCATGCACCTTATGCGTCGGCGCAAGGTCCAACCTCCGAGCGACAGCTGCCGACAATGAAAACGGGAGGCAGAGCCGAAAAATATATTTGCGAGAAGAAGGAAAAAGAAAAAAAGAAAGAAGAAGGGCAGAAACCATGGAGAGATGATTGCCTAAGTCGGGCGTCCTTGGCTCTTCCGAAAAGCCTCGGCAACTGCATGGATAGCTTGGTGATATAAACCAAGTGTAAACCTGCTGAGATGTTCAATTCTGTGCGATGGGAGTGCGTGTGTATTGACGACGACGGAGATGACGATGGAATCGTGAAGAATTTATGACGACGACGTGAAAATGGCGTGACGTTGTTTTTTGGCTTCTTTCATTTGTGCACGCCTCTCCTTTCATGCTTCTTGGGCTTTGGTGGCCTCAGTGCTCACGGCACCTGCGAACCTATAGCGCGCTCGCCGAGCGGGCTCCGTCTGATCTCACTTATGACACGTCACTCTTCACTTTGGCTCACTTTATGCGCTTGCGCGGCGACATGAGGTGAGATTTCGAAAACCGGCGGAAGTAGGCAAAGAGAGTTATCGCTCTGTTGCTTTAAAATATGGCAGAGGCATTTAACAATCCCTTCGACGCTTGCGTTCTGCCTCGCGAATCGTTCGAACTGAGTACACATTTATAGTGGAGTGAGCGCAAGCGTCAAACTTATTATGTATTCTTTGGTAGGCAGAACACCTTTTGTGAAAGCGTGCTGGAGCAAAGTTCGAACAAACGTACTCAAGAATGTCTTATATAAACAACGAAAATGTTTTGTGGATTCAACCGCTGGTCACTCCGAGCTAAACAGAAAAGCCGAAGGTAATGATCGGTAATTGGGCATGATGGCAGGGGGTAAGCGGAAGCGTGTCGATAAATGGCGACTCAATCGTCTTGACTCTATTGCATTGTATGCTAGGTGTCGCTCACGTAACTTTCCGAGCCGATAACGGGAGTGCCCAAAAAGGAAGCGCGGAAGCTCGCCTGCGCGACTTGCGAAAATTCACTGCCATAACGTATATACGCGAGTCAACGTCAGATTGGCTCGTGCTCTGTCACCGCAGGCGCAGAAAGTCACGGCTGTTCTTCCGTCGGCCTCCTCGGTTATAAGGCCATTCTTTGCCGTCTGTTCAACCGCTCTGCCATGTATGTGTATATGGATCTCGCATATATTATTATACGCGTGGCAACTTCCACAACTCGGTCGGTCGGTTAGCGGCGTCGTATAGTTGCGACATGCGCGCATATACGCTCATGACGAAAGCATCGTATACGCCATTGCACGTGATATAGACCTGGCGCACTCGCCTAACGACTTTGGCACAGCAGCGGCACCGAAGAGAGTGCCGTTAATTGGAGCATACCGTATAAGCATCAGACAACGGATGCGTGGCGCACGTGTGCACGCAGTATACTCGTGTTCCGGGACGGTTCGTGCTTGCAAGGAATGCGCGGGAGCTCCTGTAGATATATAGGCGTTGTCGTTGTCGTCGTCGTGTGTGCATATATGCGGAGTTACAGCAACAGGCCCACGTGCGTGTGCGCATTTATATAGCCTGGCGCGCGACGCGTGTTGTGTCCAAATTGCGCGCTCGTAAATCTCGACGGTTTGGCGCTTGTGCACCGTCCTCGTTCGGGGATTTTTTTCCTGTTGCTCCGCGCGCTCTTTGCTTGCCTGTTTTGCGCTGTGATGAATGGCGACAGCGGGCTGCTTGCAGCGCTATATAGCTGACACCTAGCCAGGTGAGTGATCGTCGTGGCCACTGCGCGAGCTGGCGATATAACAATCGAGCTATAGCGGATAACAGGGGGGAGAAGAGGAGGGGGTGGGGGAACACTGTGGTAGTGTTGTCGTTGGTGCCGCTGCTGCTGTTTCTGAGTATGGGGCGTGATTAATGATTTCGAGCGGGTGTCCGAAGTGGACGGAATACTTCCGGAATTGCATCCATAGATGGCGCTCACGCGCATAGCGCTCTATATAAAGCATCTGAGCGCTGCCAGTGAGTCGCTTGGATACTGGTTTACAGACGCCTATTCGTGATTTGTAGTAAGCCTCTGAAATCTGTGCAAGGGGACAGTTCACTCAACTAAACTAGGCCTTGGACCACGGTTTACGCAGATCGTTGGAAGGAAATGTGTGGAAGAATAATATTAGCTTAGGCGTGCGCATAGAGAAAGGAGGAAAGGAGGGGTAATCGGGATGTGCACATTCGTTAGCTCCGTGTTTCGCGAGCGCCTACGATGGTTGATTTTGCGTTTTGTTGAGGAGGGCGTTGCGCTGTCTACCAGCTGCTTTCAGAATTGATAAAGATAATGCTGGATTTTGACTCCCAATAAGTGGGAACAAGGTGTGATAAGCTCTAGAAACTTTAGAAGCATGTTTAACATCCTGAAGTTGTTAATACCTGCAGCTTAGAAAAGCACAATCGAAAATTGTCGTGGAGGTTCGTTTCCGTTTTTAAGAATATGTAATATTTTAAAAGTATTTGTTTAGGCTGAAAATAGCCCTGCAGACATGTGACTGGGGGATAATCAGCGCCTTGTGAATTTGGTGGCTGGGGTATAATTGCAAGTCTTTTAACTTAAACTGAGGACAGAATGCAGAGCAACCTACTTCTCTAATTACAGTGTAGTAGTGTGATGAGATATTGCATTTCGCGGTGGCTTTTCATTTTTCAGTGAACGTCCGCAAAATTAATGTCCCAGGGTGGATAGCATACGAAAAAATAAAGTGAAAGGGGTGGAGTGGGGAGTGAGGGGTTAACGCTGCAGAATACTTGGCCCCCATAATGAAACGAACTGCGCGTGACCTATAAATATTGGGTTGGAGCGCATACGAAAGTCATTACCAAGCCATGACCGGCAGATTACTGCCATATGGAAAGGAAAGGGCTAACCGCTGCATTGTTCTGGTACTAACAAATGAGGCAAACATTTCGATGCTTACAAAGAAGCTTGAAAAGTCGCTAAAGTCCGCCCAAGAGCGATGGGACGAAAAATTATAAGCGTAGCGTTAAGGGACGCGAAAACGACGGTATCACTTGAAGAGCAAACCGGCGTGGCTGATATTCTGTACTAGACATTAAGATGAAGAAAAGGAGCTATTTATACGCGTGATGTGTAGAGCAGATACAGTTGAAACTCGATCTAACGAAACCCGATTTTATGAAGTTCCCGATCTAACGAAGAAATTTACATTTCTCGGCGGCTATTCATGGGGTTCGATGTTATCATCAACCCGAATTAACGAAACAAACTTGGCCAAACTCGATTTAACGAAGTTTTTTTTCCCTGAAATAGACGAGTAAAATAAAAACGGCGATTTCCTTCTAATTTTGACACAGACGGGTGATTCTTCGAGGGTGCGCTTTAAAGCTATTGCGTTAAAACATCTAGGCGCCATGGTCACCTCCACACCTTTATTTTGACGAGGCTGCAAGCCGTGCCGGTGCACGGAACAGCCGCCGATTCAACACCACCTCGGTATACAAGCGGCGGTGGTGGCTTTCGACATTTAATGGTTTATGCGACGCATGGCTGGATTAGCGACAAATACAATGCCGCGATAGCCTTTGCGTGTCGCTACGTTAGATTTGGAAGGACCGAAAATTTTCTTTCTCGGTTTTACGAACTTCCCGATTAACGAAATAACTCGAGCGTAGTCAGCACTTCGTTAAATCGAGTTGCAACTGTAGCTGGCATAGTCTGTTACAGCTGCAGAATGGGTGCCAAGGAAAGGGAAGCGCAGCTGAAGAAAGGGGAGAGCTAGGCGATGGGATGAAGTAAAAAAAAAAAAAACATGGCAGGCATAGCATGGAGTCTGCTGACGAAGTGCAGAGGTAATTAGAGATTGCCGGGTGAGACCTACGTCTATATGCAGTGGCTGATGGAGATATGGTCATCTGTTGAGACGTAACGGAATAGTCTAGTGCACGGTGAGCGCAGTTTATGAGGAGGAACGAAGCATGAAGCACTCTGCGTAAGAATGTGTGGTGTAAGGTCTGTTATATCTTACCCGTTATAATGTATATACTGCAGAATCCGTCCGTGGCAACTGCGGAAAGAAGTGTGCAGTGCTCTCAGAGAATACGATATATTAGTGAGCAAAAACATCAGTTCTCTCATTCAGAGGCTCATCTCGAGAAAAATTGCTCAGCGTTCTCACTCCTTACATGCATGGTCGCTGTGGAACGCTATCGTTTTATGAAAGACAGGCGTTAATTGACACACGTGCAGAAACGGACAGACAAAGACGATACGTGTTCTGTGTATATGCGCGTCAATTCGTGCCTCGTTTCCAATACCGAAGTTCCACCGACTACATCTGAACAAGAACTACTCCCCAATATAAGGAGATCTTGCACACCCGCACGTATATACTCAGCTACGACGGTTACACGGTGCTCATATACAAACCTCACACACCAGATCTCGCTTTTCAACCTCCTTAAGCAGGCGCCTTTCACGCGATGTGTCTGCGAGTATACTGTACATAGGCTGGTGCCCGAGCCGTGGGCCTAATTACTCCGCCTAATGAGCAGAGCCTGTCACCGCGCGAACGCGACTTGTACGCCGCTAATGCGATAACCGTGGAAAATAAGTGAACTCATGGGGCGTGTACTTTCATATTCCCCCCTTCCCCACTTTTTTTTCTTCATCTCTCCTTCCCCTGTTCGAGATCGCGGGTGTGTAAAGGGTTGTTACGGGTATACAGTTGCCGTCGGCTGACCGGCAAAGCACGTTCCTATATACCTATATACGGGACCGTGCCGCTCGCAAGCGAGAAAGGTCACGACGTGTGTGTGTGTGTGTCTCCCCCTGCTGGAAGGACGCGCGGGCGTGGTCGCTCGGTGCGAGTGATGCGAGGCGATGATGTATCGATTGAAGCGGTGGGGCTCGGCCCATGGCCTGTACGTGTACGTGTGTGTGTGTATGCCGTATTGTGCATACGCGTGCGCGCTGCACAGAAATTGGGTGACCGTGAGGTGTGTGTATCCCCCCCCCCACCCCCCTTGTCAAATGCTTATAGTTTTTAGCGACCAGGTATTCACGTTGCGTGCAGGGAAAGCTGTAGCAGGCGCCGGCGTAGCGTGTAATGTGAGTGCGATGATTCGGCTTACCTTCACGTAAGGTTAATTTAGCTAATGCTGCAGCAGCGCAGTTTCTGCGAAACGTAATATACCGAGCGCCCTTGCGTAAGTTTTGAGCGGAAATTTCTCTCTATGCGCCTTTTTATTTTGTGCTGGAGTTTTCCTAAGGTACGAGCGCTACACACGCGTCGCGATTGTCGAAAGTAGAAGAAGGATGAAAATTCCGGAAAATCACGGACTCATGCTGCAGAAGTCTTTTGGTTTATTTGGCCTTATCAATATCGCTGAAATGCATCTCTTTCGCTCTGTAGGTCGTTACTCGATCATACGTTTCTCATTTGGTGTTGTTTTCTTCGTATTCTTTTTTCTAGAAGGGCGGCGGTTTTCAAGCGGCTGGCGTTTTTTTTTTTTTTTTTCGAGAGCATGAGCTTTATTTTTTTATTATTATATGCCCGACTTGGAGGTTGAGAGCATGTATGTCATGATATTTCAGCCCATTTTCTCATTCTCCGGACTTTTCAATCTGTCGCTCTTCTTATTAGCATTACCTTTATTTTTTTTTTACGTGTTACAGCAAAAACAAACAGCAAAGGTGGCCCACCATTGCTGTTTTTTTCTAGCGCCCAGAGAGGCTATTCAATTTCATACGCTATATAAAACTCCAATTTTGAAAACGTGCATTCAAGTTCGTTTCTTTCTTTTCCAGGCCGCACATTTGTCGTGTCAGTTTCAGAATTTTTGTTTTCTCCGCAGGCCGTGTAGTCGTGTGCGGTGTTATATTTCATTCACGCGATGTTCTCGCATTACAGTCGTTTGCATTTCCTTTTAACTCTATCCTGTTGACTTCTGGTATCTTGTCGCCGCGTACTTTCTGACCTCTGTACAAATTTTGTTTCGCTACACTCACTGTCGAGTTGCGTGTCAACGGGTAAACAAAAAAAAGGGGGGGGGGGAGTTGGGGGGGGGGGGGGCGCTACGTCGGCTTTCTGAGCCTTTGCGTCGGCTTCCTATGCTGTGTACTGTGTGTACTCCTGGCTGCCCGAATAAAGATGAAATGAAACGACAAATCCCCGATGCGAGACTCCCGAGTTATTAAAGGCTGCTCAGCGGAGACACACATACGCGCGGAGTGAAGGGAGGTTCGTCTTTGCCGATGTTGCAGCCAGTTGGCGAAACGCGCCGCATGCGCTCGGTGTCCTACCTTTTACGTCCGGCGCGGTGCAACGTCGTGCAATCCACTCTGATTGCTCGGTGCATGCGCATTCTAGCAAAACAAACATCTGGGCGTGTGCTCTTAGGCACCACTCGTGCAAATCGCACGCGAGCAAACAGGCCAAACGGACAAAGCAACGTTCCGGAAGTATAGCCTATACGCGAAGGACCAATCTTTCTTCTTTTATGAGTATTATTTCCTTACTTCCGCGAGCTTCCGCGTGCGGCAATCACGGCTTTTCGCGATCAGAGTGCACTTCCGGGGCGCCGCGTTTGTTTACCGGCCGTCGTGTGCACGTACGTTCGAACGTCCGCCATGCGAGCTCCCCCCCTCCCCCCCCCCCCCCCCCACACACCTTTGCAGAGTGTATCTGCAGCAGCAGTGTGTGCATACGCGCGTGTAGGCAGGTATATGTGTACACGAGCGCTCGGCGTGTTCGCGTAAGAGGTTTGGGAAAGGGCGTCCAGGTAGTTTGAGGTGTATAGCCGAGGCGTGGGAGCGTGCGTGTGTGTTCTGGAAGGGATTGCATGTGCGGCGGAGTGATCCCTCGACCTTTGGCTCGACTCCCGGGCGAAGTAATTATCCTTTATGCTCCGTGTGGAGGACGGTGTGCGGCGCACGCGATGGCATGCTGCTGCTGCTGCCGCTGTCCTCCTCGCTACAGAGCGCACGAGGCAGCTATAGGGAGGTGGGTCGGTCGGGAGTGCTCGCTGACGTCACGCAGAAATAATGCATGGAGGCCAGCGTCTCCTTGTCGTTCGCGTATATATCCCGCGGCGCTTTCCGTGCGGACCGCAGCTGGCTCGCGCTCGGAGCGCCGGTCGATCCGCTAACGGTGTCACTGCTGGCGTGTGCCTGAGCGCACGAGACCGTTTCGCTCAGCGGGAGTGTGTGCGTGTGTGTGAGCACCTGGATGGCCGCGGGTCGGGGACGTGGGCTATAAATGCGTGCTCGGCGGAGTTCCGAGCAGATCTCGCTCGACCGATGGAAGCTTCCTCTCTCTCTCTCTCTATTGCTTATGGGGCATTCTTGAAAGGGTAGATGTGTACATGTTCCTTATGCGCATGGAGGTCCTCTCGTTATTTGCTTACCTTCGCGTGCCTGGGATTCTCTTTCCCCTTTCCGGCTGTTGTAGACGGCTTGGCGCTCTGTCTGCGCACCCTTATGCGCCGCATATGTCCGTAAAGTTAATTACTGGGTTGTCGTCCGTTTGCCTTCTGTTTGAGGAGTAACGACATGACTCGCATTTTCGAATTGCCATTTTTGGGCGTAAAGATTGAGGTCCGAGCCTTCGGAACTCATTAGAAAAATAACACTGACAGGTGTCAGGTCCGTCCTAAATGATTTACTGTAATATACTTGTTTATTTGGTATATAGTTCCTGTTTCCGTACCGATGGTGTTGATGTGTCATGACGTCATGATGCGCTCGCTCCGCTACTTCCGTTGCTGCGGCTGTAGCACGCAATTGTTTTTGAAATCTTCTTGGTTACACGCCAGCGCACGTTAGAAGAAATGCGGTTATCTTGGTGGGCAACGTTAACAAAGTCTGTTGGGCTACAGTTGGCAGCGCGTCGTTTCTCAATGCATAGTGGAATCAACACTAAGTCACAAGGGACGCGATAAGAATAGACACAGGCGCTCGACGTCGACTGAATACTTACTGCACACAGTCCCGGGCTTTACAAAAAAACCTTCAAAGCTGCGTAATTTTTCTTTCTTTTTGGTCTACGACTGGATGGCACACATCCTTGCCTCTTCCGCATGAAAACTGTGTCGCGCCTTCGTAATGTTTGCGTATCCGGCGTTGTTCTCTATACTCGCTTCTGCATCGTGGCGCATTCGCGCACTCGCTGTTGGTACGAACTTGCACCCCTAGTGCAGCCTCAGAACCGATGCCTGTCGCCTGTGTGCTGCTGGCATGATTTTCGCCACCGACGCTTGTCTCTCTCTCTCACTCTCCCACCCTCTCTCTCTCTTTTGCTGTTGGCTCGGGAGTGCACCTGTCGTCGTCGCGGAGCGCTGCGCGCAAAAACGCGGAACGGCCGGAATCGGTCCCTCGCCCGGAGACTTGCACGACTACGGCGTCCCCCGCGTCCGCCGCTGGCGGCAACCCGGTGCCCTACCCTTTCCTGCCCCCTATTCTCTCCTCCTCCGGTGGAAGCTCTTTATCTCCGTCTCTCGCTTTTTTTTATCCGCTACACACAAGGGCGTTCCTGCCCTTGTTTCTACCACTTCGCTTTTCCACCGGGTCGTTTTGCTTCAGAGCTTTCGCTTGCCGGACGGGAGTCTGTCGCTTGGCTTTGTGACGACTGGCGGCAAAAGCGCGTTTGATGCTGACGTCTGCGCTGCCGGGAGACCTCGCCTTTCCTCTCCGCTCATGTTGCGCTCTGTGAATGTTTTCCACCAACAGCTCCTAGTGCCCGCACAGTTCAACAGAGGAAGCGTGTGACGCTTATTGCGGTCACATTTTTAAATTGAAGCTTTCTCTGTGGATTTTTTTCTCAGTTACCGGTGTTGCTGTAGAGCTTACATTTAAATGGACGCTTCCTTGGTGGCGTCTGGAGGGATGTGTGCTATGATGGTCAGTAGTGGTGGTTGGAGTGTGGGACGGGGGTACGAGCGGTGACGAGGGAGAGAGGTGAGGCGCCGAGAGTAGGAAGTAAAGAGGAGAAGTATTAGAGCGGGGGGAGGGGGCGTATTTGTTGGCGAGAATGATGACGTCATGATGCTGCGTCCGCAGGATAGAGTGGCGACAGCACTCGTGGCCAGGGCTGCATGATGTATTTAAGCCATTGTAGCGCGAAGGAACACGGACAAAGAAGAGGACAGGACACCACGGGTATCCTGTCCTCTTTGTCCGTGTTCCCTTTGCGCTACAATGGCTTCAATAAATGCTAACCGACTCGCCCAAGAAAAAGTTTTATTGCGAGATAGATCGGCACACAGTCGACCACGATGGCGGAGTGGACGCGAAAGCTTCGCTTACAGCGATTCCCATAGTGCGTAGAATGTACATGATTTAAATTTTGTTTACAGATAGGGCTGACTCTAATCAGAGGCATTGCAGGAGTGGATACTTCGGTTAAAACAGAGGAAAAGAAAAAGAAGGAAAACCGACAGAATAAGTGTTTATACTTGCTTCGCGAATTGATCATGTGGCAGCTTGTGCCTCATTGGTCTGTCTTTTTTCCACAATTACACTGTGAAGGGGGAAAGAAGGAATAGTTGAAACAATTCAAAGTGGACCTAAATGGAACAATACTGAGGTGATCTGAACGACGGGTTACGTGGCTGTATAGGCGACACGATAAATGAAATGAGTGTTTCGATACGCATTCCCCGCACAATTTTATGCAAAACGCAAATGCATTGATACGCGCGCTTTTAGAGCAACGGGATAAGTGTTTTGAAAGTTTGAAAGTTTATTTAACATAATGAACGTATACAATCGCAAAGTACACACTTTTGGGACCCAACAAATTTGTTAAAGGGTCCTTACCGATTGTTATCAGGAAAAAAGCACTTCTATGGCAGCTGTTTGTTTTTATACTGCAAAATCATGACGGTAAGAGCATTGATCACAAGCTCTAAACTCATGCTTTTCCCTTACGTTTCTTTTCACAGCACATGCTTTTCTCCTTCCTTTATTTTTCTGTTTTTGTTTGTTTGTTTGTTTGTTTGTTATTGCATGTGCCTGGTTTTTAAACGCCCCTGTGACTTAGTGGCTATGGCATTCTGCTGCTGAGCACGGGGTCCCGGGTTCTATATCCTACGCGCGGCTGTCCCACTTCTATGAAGACAGAGTGCAAAAACCCTCTTGTGTCCGGATTTAGGTGCACGTTAAAAATGGGTGCCGACGGGCGAAGTTAATCACTTGAGCTCGCGCTGCAGTGCATACATGTCACATCTGAGCTGTTGCTTTTTGGCCGTTCAACCCAAACAATCAGTCATCCGATCAATGAATTAACCACTGAAATGGTTTTTCAAAGAACTCTCGTTCCTCCCGCATGATGTCATGGTTTCTTTAGCACAACACTTCTCAGCTGTAGGACGTTTTCACGGGCGATCACTCCTCGGCCGATGCCCTCGCCTTCGCGTGACGCGATGCTCGACCAGCCAATCAGCTCAATGCTGTTTTGCTGAACCAGCCAATAAGCGCGCACTGAAAGTTATATCGCCGCCTAAAGCGATCGTAGGACGTACGTCGTCTCCGCAGACGTGCTGCACGAGAATGACGCTGTGTGTACTACATTGATCGCACGAACTCTGTTCGCACGTTCAGTTGCCGGCCGCTGTCTGCGAACGTTTTTCTTAGTGGCTGGCACGCATTCGGAGTACACCGCGCTCGACTTCGTTGCGTCTATTCGAGTGTTCCATTTTGTTTCTCTGAATCGTCCCTTGACGAATGCTACTATGTACGCTTCCTGAAACGTGTCACCGGAATGGGGGTTCAGTTACCGACAGGGCCCAGCACTTCGGTCTTTTGAGCACGGTACCGATCTCACTAGCTCTCGATTAAAAATCGCCCCCTGTATAGTGTCCGAGGGGAAAATTGCGAATGGTCTGTGCTCAGAGGCAGCTGCGAACCGAGAGCGTCAGCGATATTAACCAGCCAGTTATCCAAACAGTCAATGTTATCAACCTGTCCATAAAAAAAAAAGCCTGCTAGTCTTGGTACTGGCGCACTTGGATAAAGGAATAACAATATGCACACCTGGACAAGCACCCTTCTCACAGTAAGCGCTTGTGTACATCGACAGGTTGATTTCGAAATGCTAGTGTGACCAAGTCGGAGCAAAAAATAGGCACCTGGCGCGAGAGAGATATCAAATAAAATAGTATCCACTAGTTTCAACAACAACAACAACAACAACAACAACAACAACAACAACAACAACAACAACAACAACAACAACAACAACAACAACAACAACAACAACAACAACAACAATAATAATAATAATAATAATAATAATAATAATAATAATAATAATGAGGAGGAGGAGGAGGATGAAGAATTTACGAAATGTTTGCCTCTCACGTTGGCTCCCCGCACATCTTCGCGTGTTGTTTACTCTGTCGGAAAAGCCCACGCGCTTCTGTAACACATTGACGCCGTCCTCTGGGCTGTCAGAAAGGAGGCGGCGATGTTCCCTTTCTTTTTACTCTTTTTTTTTTGTTTTTCCTGGGTGCGCAACCAGTGCGATACACTGAGTGCGCTGCACGCCTTGCGACGTGGCAGGCGGCGCGTGATATTTCGCGGCGTCGCATCTTCCCCCCGCATCTCGGCGCTCTGGGAACGCGTTGGACGCGCGCCATGTATTTATAGCGCAAATAAGAAGGAGGAGCCGAGAGGGCGTTTTGGCTTGCGGAAGCGACCTAGGCGGCGATGCTGCTAATGCCGCACGCCTTGTCTCGCGTTTCGCTTCGATGGAGTGCCGCTCTTTGCGGCGACGGAGACGCTATAACAGGGGATGCACGCGGGCTTGTTTTGCACCCGCCGCGCAGCGTCATATGGAGCGAGGATCGTAAGCTGTACATGTTCCCCCGTGGGCTGTAGAAGCGTGCTATATATATATATATATATATATATATATATATATGAACACCACGTCAACTTTTTATCTTGGCTTCACCAAAGGAAGAGAGTGTACTTATCAGCACTATAGCGGTGTATCTGTTGAAAAAGAGTGAGTGTGTGTGTGTGTGTGTGTGCGTGCGTGCGTGTGTGTGTGTGTGTGTGTGTGTGTGTGTGTGTGTGTGTGTGTGTGTGTGTGTGTGTGTGTGTGTGTGTGTGTGTGTGTGTGTGTGTGTGTGTGTGTTTAGGCGGGGTGACCCGAGTGACACACCGTCCGGAACTGTCTGGCTCAATTATTTTGCTGGTAACGACCGTGTGAAACTAGCAGACAACGAAGCCAGTGATAGTGCAGGGGGTGGAGTTAATTGTGTTTCGTAATTGAAGCTTAGAAATAATAGGGAAAAATGAAATGAAAGTGGAAATAAAGACAACGTCCCGCGGATGAGACTTCCTTGAAGGTGGACGTGGGCTGGGGTAACAGGGGTGCGTGCCTCTTAGTGGCTTTATGTATGATAGTGCCTTGGCGGCGTGTCATCTGGTTGAGGACAGGCAAGTCGAGACGATGTTGCCGTGAAAAAAAAGAAGAAGAAGAAGAGGAAAAAGAAGAATGTTTCGATCCCTGTCACACTGGCATAATGTCCTGGAAACGAAAGAACAGGGCTCATTTGAACTTCCACCTTATTGCGCTTGAGCAAGGAAACAACTTGGAGAAGGACGAACACTTGCCCAAGTTATTTTTAGAATGGAAGTTCACCAACTAGCCATATTTCGAGCACTTTTGTTCATTTAAAGGAAAGCGTCGATTCATAACGGACAAGAAGGGGACAGACGCTACCAGTGGTCGTCATGCGCATCATATACCTCTTTGTGCAATTATGTTGAACGATTAACTTCAATGTCATCAAGCCGTTCTTCCTGCGCCGTCCCCATCCCGTGATTAATTGACGTCGCACAATTTAAACACATCTGGACTTTACAACCGCCTCGAATGCACAGTGAACGCTGTTGTGCATGCTCGCGCGCCACTTATTATCCCTTTACCTTTTCTTCCCGTTTTCCTTTCCCTCAGAGTATAAGGTGTCGAACCAGATCCGAATTAGTTAACCTGGCTCCCTTTCCCTTTCTCTCTCCCATCACGCAATCATGCACGTGACGTAGCTCGAATGGGGAATTCCCCTGTTTCGAGAGCGGCGTTATGCAGGCCCGCTCCCCCGAAGGTATAGAGCTTGTGCCGCTGCCAACAACGTGCAGTTTATTTTGGCTTGAGCGCGGCCGCGGGCAGGGTCGTCGGCGTGTCGCCTGCTCATGTGACGGCAACATGTCGCGACCTAGCTGGCTCTCGCATGCGCCGTCACGACGACAACCGCGAGAAAAGGGGGGTAGGGGGAGCAAGGAGCATCGTTATGTAGCAGCGCTCCTCCAACGATGTCTGCGAGAAGCACCGTTTGCCACACGCCGTTACGAAACGCGTTGTTGGCACTTAACGTGTTGACTGGAGTTGGTCAGCAGCCGCACTGGGCAGAGAGGCGCAATGGCTGTGGTGGTTTGCTGAATAATAGACGGAGCTAGCCGCTGGCTATATATATATATATATATATATATATATATATATATATATATATATATATATATATATATATATATATATATATATATATATATATGTATGTGTGTGTGTGGGGGGGGTTAGATAGATAGATAGATAGATAGGGTGCGGGAAGGAAAGGCAAGGAGGTTAACTAGAGTTAGCCCAGTTTTCTACCCTACACGTGTGGAGTAAAAGATAGACAGAGAGAGTAGACAAGTGTTCAGATTGCACAAGCGCATAGGAAAATGCACAGTGTCTCTATAGTTTCAGGGACTCAACAAGCACGCGTGTAGCTCTCTCTGAGCTAGTGAGGGATGAAGCCAGCTCGTGTGTAGTTAATTTCGTGTATAGGTCGATTGAGGCAGAATGAGAGAGAGAGAGAGAGAAATGTCCGTGTATTTATACGCAAGTGCACGTTAGGAAGCGCTGCGTTGTCATGATTAATCTTTAACACAGTTCGTCATGGCGTTCGTCATAGCCACCGCACAGCTTTCAGGAAGTTGAGCTCTCGATAATTACGGGATGGTTGGTTGCTGATTTCTACTAGCTGCCACGTGTGCTACCTGGAAAGCACGGGTGACTTGATTTGATTCCCCTCTAGAAAATAGCGTATACGTTGAGACGTCGCGTCTCGATATGTCTCATGGAACACGGTGTGCCGTCGTGTTATGTATCCCGTATTTAGCGGTGTTTGCTACAAAAACATGTCCCAACTATACCGGTCGTTTATTCAGAAGGTCCAAAAATGTTAAAAATTGCTTGTGGCAGACAGCACAATTCTAATCCTTGTTATAGATTGCTCGATGAGGTGGCCATGTATTCTACGAGAAATCAGAATTCTTCATTAAATAATTAACATAATTACGCCAACTAACTTCTGAATGAATTAATTTACGGCATTTATTTAAATCTACGAATTATAGCCAGTGAGCTCGTATAAGGCGCATCCCTTTGGAACGAACTCTCAGGACTGCACCAGTTTCGAGATCTCAATTTTCGATGTGTCCGACGGAATTCATTGGTGTTCCAGTTACTTCTGTGCTTTTATGCGCAAAACAGCGTTTTCCTAAATGATGTAAGTAGAACGCCAATGCATTTCGTTCAAAATCATACTACGGTACAATTTTGGCCCACCTGGGGTTCTTTAACGTGCACCTAACGCACGCCGCGCGGGCGGTTTTTTGGCATTTCGCCCACACCGAAACACGGTCGCCGCTCCCCGAGTCTGATACCGGGCCCTCGAACTCAGCCGCGCAACGCCAAAGCCACCACGCCAGCACGGCGGGTAGTAATGCCTTCACCCACTTTTTGTTTTCTTACGCTTTCAACTTCTTGGTGTATCGCGCGGTTGGCAGCATGATCATGCTGTTGCCAGGAATCATGCTACGAGGGATGTGCACATTTCCCGTGATCATACAGCTGAAATGAGTGAGAGCTAGAATACCGTCAGAGGAAGTCGCCATGCGAAGTCTGCGTACCTCAGCTCATGCTTCCTCCACACAGCTTTTCTTTCCTCCGTGGGTAAGAGCGCCTCGGTGCGCTCTGAAAGAACCGCAGGCGAATGTGTTGAGGGCGCTCGATTTATCCCAGCCGAATGCGCCACCAGAGGGCTCTCTAGGGCGCTCGAAAGCAAGTATATTATCTGGGAGAGTGTTGAGGTATCTGTACAGGAAAACATTGATTCACAGTGGTGGAAAAGAACTCGGAAGTTTACCTGCAGGTATGCGGCCTGTAGTGTGGGCAACACAGCAACAAAGAACGTCAAGCGTAAAGTCAGAGAGGCTGAAATAATCTCATGGGTGGCGGCTATGGCAAAGAAACATGCGATGAGTAGCTAATTAAGAGGGAAAAACGAAATCAGGAAAGAAACAATTTATGATAACTCAAAGGGAAGCTCATTACTTTTCGAAGCGAGATCGGGATGCATTAGAACACGCACTTATAAAGCGAGATATAAGAAGGAAGAAGAAGCATGTGCTTGCTGCGGTAAAGCTAGGGAAACGATGGAGCATGTTTTATGAGAATGTGAAGACGTCTACCCAGCGGTCGATTTAGGCACCACTGGCCTCCTTGAATCGCTTGGGTTCAGCGAGAGCTCTGGAGAAGTAAACATGTCCGCAATAGTAAGAGGCGGTTGGAGGATTGGTCGAAGAAAAGTAAGGAAACGACAAAAAACGGAGACGTACAAAAGCAAAGTTCGCAATAGGGGATCAGAAAATTTGGTTGAGGGAGTTCATAGTGGGTTTCTTTTTTCTTTTTTAACCTGGGTAGGACATTAGGCAGTATAATAGCAAGAGCTTGGTGGCGCAACCCAACGCCCCGTTCCGAAGGGAACGCTCGTAACATACATACATACATACATACATACATACATACATACATACATACATACATACATACATACATACATACATACATGCATACATACATACATACATACATACATACATACATACATACATACATACATACATACATACATACATACATACATACATACATACATACAGAAAACCGACCGAATGTACTGTTCCGATCCATGTAAGTGCGAGCACGGCAGCGCGTGGCCGCGCTCCGCTGCATACGCGCAAAGGGATTAAAAGGGCATCTATAAAGTATGTGTCATTCACAAGCGGTCATATAAGTTCGTGGATGTTAGGAAACGCAGCAGCGCTTTAGTGGCTTTGTGTTACGATGCCTTGTTCTGGAGCAGCAATACGGATTAAGAAATGCGAACTCGTCGCGAAATTTGAGCCAGAACTAAGCAGCGGTAAGCGTTAAATCTCCTCTC
Source organism: Dermacentor variabilis (assembly GCF_050947875.1). Taxonomy (NCBI): domain Eukaryota; kingdom Metazoa; phylum Arthropoda; class Arachnida; order Ixodida; family Ixodidae; genus Dermacentor; species Dermacentor variabilis. Next base: position 38,669,009 of record NC_134570.1, on the reverse strand, counting down.
GAAGTTGTTACCAAATCGCGAGTCACTGTCATCGATAGCACGCACAACGTCTGTGACCATCCGTAAGGTACTCCCAGCTCTGATGCCGCTTAATTACAACTCCCACCCGACGAGCGAACTCTTATGAAGAGCTTTCGTCTTCGCACAGTCGCGAGGCGAAGCTGGCTTCTCATCCATTAGCGCCGCGCGGGAACTCGCTATTTCGGCTCGTCGATGTGTCTTCGGCACCGTGTCGCTCGTTTATGCGCTGGGCCGCCTGTGCACGCGCTCGGGCAAAGATAAGGCGAGAGAGATAATGATCTATTTTCTCTCTCTCTCTCACACGCACACACGCGCGCTCAGCCACTTGCTGTCCTTGTCCCAGCGCGGCGGAATGGTCCGCTTCGTCATCGTGTCGGTGTAGTCTGTGGAAAAGATAGCGTCTCGCGGTGGCATCATTTGGCCTGTTCATACGACGAGCTCGCTCGCTCGGTTTTTTTTTTTCGCGTGTGCATTCGTTTAAGCGGGTGGCCGAAGCGCGCTGTTTTTCGGGCGCTGATGTAACAGGAGCGATAAGGCGGCGAAGCAATGCCACAAAGTTGCTACATCAAGCTTTGAAGCTATTTGTGCTTCTGTCACGGACTTTCGAATGAGCGTAGGAAACGGGAAAACTTGGGGAGCAAAAAATTCACCCACGATTACGATACTCCCGAAGGAGAGAGCGACAGAGAGAAAGCAAGGAGACGAAAGGCGCGGAGGTCAACCAGACATGCGTCCAGTTTGCTGCCCTACACTGGGGGTAAGGCAAAGGCGGGCAGAGAAAGAGGAAGAGAGTGGGCACTGAGTGCATGTACATGTAGTATCGACAGGGACACTATAAGCGGTCTCTCAAACCGGTGTACTTCAAGTACTGTACTAGTGCACGAATCGCTTTTTGTACCAGTGACGGGTGTGGCCACAGTCTTTCCTAACGCGAAATTTGAGCGCAGCTCTATACGTGTTTTTATTTCGCAATACACAAGAAAACCATGGCCAGGCGGCGCTAGTGCGCCTCCTGACAGCGCCGCCAATGTGGAAAGGTCAAGCAGCGCAATCGCGCCATGGTTCAGTCTCCGCTTTGCTTACATTGTTTGGTCCGCGCTTTTCTTCGCTGCTCGTACTCAGGGCGCTCCGTTTTCGACGGCGGCAGATCGCCTGCTTGCGAAACAGCGATGCAAATATTGCAGTGCGGTTTCGAGAAGGTTGCCGACGCCGACAGCTCTTTTCGTGGCGGCAACCTCACGAAAGAGGAGCGTCTGCTTCCGCACGTGTACGGCGTTGAAGAAATTGTGGGCGGTGACGTGACAGTGAAAGCCATGTGCGTGTCACAGGTGTCCGACAAGATCGTATACGACGTCGAGTTAGAGGTATGCACCAAGTTCGGAAATTTAGCCACTTTTATTTCAATTACAACATAAGTCACTCTGGCAGCAGGGACTTCTGTTGTCATACTACTCGATAACTGCAGATCCAGTGGGCTGCTTGTTGACGGTTCTGTCACTTCAGAGAGGAATTTTCTGGAGCCTGTTTCGCATGCGTCTTGCTGCTGCTCAAGAGCTGTGTCACTGCAGTACGAAAGCATAGTCCCGGTGGTGCTGACTGCTGAGAAGACTGCTGTGATTGCCATTGGTCTGTTAGACGCCGCTCCCATCTGCATCGCATAGAAATGAGACAGTATGTGTGCCTATTTGTTGTGGGAATTAAATTACTTCCAATAATATGTTTGCAAAGGTAACCTTCCTGTGATTGTGTGCATATATTATACTACAAGAGTGCTACCACTACAAGTTATGATACTTGCACACTGCCAGTCGTACCTTTTCGCCCTCTCTCTGTCTGGTGCTTTCTTTCTGTGTACAGGTGGGAAGATGGTAGGGATGTATGATGGATGCCGACTTAGGTCACTCTGGCAGTTGCCGACGAAATGGGTGCTGCAAATCCGCTGCTCATGAGAAATGGCTCGTACAGACTTCTCCGCGAAATTAACCAAGACCACGTTAACCAGGGATTAACTTGGGACCAGCATCACGGGCGCAAGCATTAGCGATACGTGCCTCACCAAAGCAAATCAAGTTCCTCGTTGTGAGAGCAGCTAAAGTAAGCTCGCGCCGATGGCCGGCTACTACAGGGAACGAAGATTTTTGGCAGGAAGAGTGAAACAGGAAGTATGTGAAAGGTGGTAATTACCTTAAAGCATGCTTGGATATTGGGAATTTATAAAGCATGGCCAAACAAAAACATAACGCGCACGTCTAGAGCGGCTTCTTTCCGATCTGCCGCTTACCGACGCACGCGACTTGCTTAAATACGGTCTGCTATCACACAAAAGTAGCGCGCGGCCCCTTTCGTTACCTGCACAACTAGTAATTTAAGTTGCAGCGTTTGGAAAAGGGAAATAATTCTCTTGAGCTCGTCCATGCCGATCGCGAGGGAAGGCACAGTGCAATCAAACAAATTCGGGGCTTTTTAAGGGCCAAAACCATGCCAAAACCACGACATCATTATGAGGCACGCTGTGATGGGGAGTCTCAGGAATAATTTTACCCTCGGGGGTTCCTTAACGTGCACAAAAATCAAAGCACACGGTAACAAGGGTGTTCTTGCATTTCGCCCCCTATCGAAATGCGGCCGCCGTGTCCGGGAATCGAACTCGCGTCGTCGAGCTTAGCAGCGCAACATGCCTGCATTTACCGCTAACAAACGGCGGATGTCACCACAATTCAACTACGCGACACGACTAAACAAACGGTCGTGCGCTAATAACAGGCATATCACTATTCCGTTTTCATAGAGCGGCCGTGATATTGCACGCGAATGCGAAAGTATGAGACTTGACTCGGAGCACTGCAGTTATCCATGCTTGTCGTCTGTCCTTCTCGTGCCCCTTCCCCGGAAATCTGTAGAACTTCACGGGCGGGGTTCGACCTTTCGTGTTTTCGAGGCTGCTGCGGTAGTCAACAACACCGCAGTTTTGCGTGCCACCTTTCCTGGCTGATTAGGTCGCACTAGCCATGCAAAAACAACGCGCACGAGTGCTCCCGCCGTACAGAACACGGGCGCGCGCTAGCTCTGCGACGACCTTCGAAACTTCCCTCTGTGCGCTAGGAGAGCATTCGGCGCTGCTGCCGAGCGGGCAAACTTTAGGTTGCCTCGTCTATATATTGGCTAGCGCGGGCGCGGGCAACGGAGCGAAGTATGGCGCGACTGCCTAGCTAAGCTGGAGATCACGAGAGCCAGCGCGTGGGTGATGATTGGCCGCGATTCACAGCAGCCGCCGCGGACAGACCTCGCAGACGGCGCGCACTACTGTGGCGCCATCTCCTAGCCATCGTCGCCGCACTACGCTTTTCTTCTCACGCTTTCACCATACCCTAGCTCCTCTTCTGCTTCCCTCCTCGCATCTTTCATCCCCGCTGTGCTCCGCGTTCGTTCTTTCATCCTTCGCTGCGCTCGTTCGCTCGGTTACGCCGACGCCGACGCATGAACAGGCGCCTAAGAGCTGCGCTCTAAAACTTTAGGAAGTCGAAGAATCGGATGGATGGATGGATGGATAACTTTATTTAGGTCCCTCTTTGTGCGCGATTAGCGCGCAGCGGGCCTCGGGAATAAATTAAGGACCGATCAACGAGTGCTGAAGCGGAATATGGTACCTAAGATAAGAGAAAGGGACGGGGCTGTGTGGATAAGAGACTAAATGGGTGTATAGCTAATACTCTGAATTTAAGCGTTGAACGAGTGGAGTTTAGTGGATCATGTATTGGGGCGTAGAACAAGTTACCCGTGGTCTGCTTGCGTTGACAGAATGTGTGCCAATGGAAGGGAAACGCAGTACAGAGTTTAGTGTAGTATAGTATTGCGTGTAGTTTAGTACAAACGTGATGCTGTGAAATGAGGAAGTTTCCTGGCATAAGGTGGAATTGAGCGACTGAACACTGTTGTAACTGGTGATTGATAGGGGAGACCTTCATCCGTCAGTGGACATGAAATAAGTTGATGGTGATGGTAATGGTGATGTTAATGATGATGAAGAAGAAGATGATGATGGTTGGCGTGGCGACGCCGCAGTCTCGCAAGTCAGCAAAAGTTTCAAGAAGGATTGTGGTATAGTGCACTAACACGTCGACTCAGATACTGCGTGCAAGAGCGAGAAAATGCTAGTAACAACACACCATCGCTTCCAGAATTGTAGCACTCGCTCGCGGCAAATAGTGTTGACGCTTGGAAGGGAGTTGTATGCATGATGGATGCTATGCATCGCGGTCTTCCATGGTTGCGGATGCAATTATCTGAAGTCATGGCACCGTCCGACGCAACATCGAGTTCAGAAAGCGCATAATCAACAGCTTCTGAACTGCGTAACTAAAACGCGAGTGGCTAAAACGCGAGTATAATCCGCATTTCGTGACGCGTGGCGGGCATCTTATATGGACAAATACATGGTCAGTGCTAAGGCAGTATCTGATTTCCTTACCCTTGTTCAATGCGAAATTGCTGTCTCTTGCGCAAGAGAAGGGCCAGCCCGTCCGCACTGTGTAAGCATCAGATACGTGGACACTGTGCAAGCTGCATAAGAATGAGCTTCGAATCGCAGCAGTGAATGGAGCTGCTTGAATGGCGCTATGTGGCCAATATCTTAAGTCTCGAGGTTGGTTGACGGCTCCCATTCTCAACGACGATGTGCATAGTGCGAGAGCGGGTAGATGCGGCCCGCCGTCACGGACAATAGCCAGGACGCGCGCCTGCACAGGCTGGGTGCCAATATGGCTTCTTGGCCGTCGCTTCGTATATCCGGCTGCGCAGCGGTGACGTTCAGTCGCCAGCTGTCCTACGTTTGGACGTTCACTTCAACGAACGTATGGATTCTCCGTGCCTTGCCTGCTGCCCAAACACAGATGCGGAGCTAGAACTTTACCGTGTCTTTCGAGCTTGGCCTCCGTGCGCGCTCGCGAACGATTTCCGTTTTCTGCGCCAGAATGCGCCGAGATTCGCTCGATGACTGCCGGCGGGGGACGTCGTATTCGGCACGCGGAAGGGCATGAGATTGACCTTCCCGGGAGGCCACGCCAGCGAGGTCCTTAAGTGGCTTCATCCGCTGCGCTCATTCTTGGCTCGTGTGCTGTCAATATAGTGCCATAGATCGCGCAATTGTACTAAATATTCGCGCCTCTATATGACGCCCTCTTGGCCATCCTTCTCCTCACCATCTCACAGGCGTCTTTCACTCGCGTGTTCCTCTTTCCTGCGCAGTGGAACGGCTGCCCAAAATCACTTTGGGCCTCGCACACGTCCTTCTCTTTCTTTGCATAACATTCTCCCTGCTTCCTCTCGTTCGACTCTTTGAAATTATCTCTCATAACCGAAAGAGGCTAGAAAATGAGAGACTGGTAGATATGCCGCTCCTTCCTTTCCTTTTACGCGATGGTATTCGTCCCGACCGATGCGCTTTCGATGGTAAAGTTCGAGCTCGCTTCGCGTCTGTCTCCTCGCACATGCACTTCTCGCGCTTCGCTCTGCTCCTGTCCTCATCACTGTTGACTTTCTCCTGCGCCCCTTTCCCTCTTCCGTCCCCGTGCTTTGTTTTCGTGTAACCGCCACGCCCGGATGCACTTGGCCCGCACGCAAATGGGTGAAGCAGCCAGCCCTCGCTCCGCCGCAGTTTTGTGTGGCACGCGCTTGTCGGCGAGCACGCACACACACACACACAAGCACCCCGTGGCGGGCGCTCGGAAACGCACGCGCATGCACGCAGGCACCACGTGCTTTCTACCGCTGCCGCAACCGCTGCTATTATTACAAGCTGGGCGCGCCGTGCTTCTAGCTAGCCTCGCCGAGGCGTCGCCGCCGCACAGAGCAAGCAGCAGCAGCATAGGCTCCAGTTTCTCGCCAACAACAGCGTGTGGAGAAGCCCCGGCGGCTCGTCTAAGCGTCTCGCGCAATAATGAGCACCCATTCCCCCCTACACGCAAACACCTCCCGCTCAGTTTCCATCGCCCTCTGCGCGCGTCTCCGACGCCCTTGTTGGTCTCCATTCTTCTAAACTCTCATCCGTTCTACCATCTCCTCCTCCTCCTGTTTCACTCTCAGCACGTGCCCAGCCACTTGATAGCGTTTTGCCGTTGTTTCCTATATGTTTTTTTTTCTTCTTTTCCTACCGTAACACTTCCTGCCCATTGTTTTTCTGGCAGACTCGCGCGTAGGCGTGCAGGGCTACTTCGCTTTTCTGTTGTGTCCCCCCTCTCTCTTTCTCTCTCTCTCTCTCTCTCTCTCTCTTTCGTTTCTCACAATATGACACCTACCCGCGCCTCGCTTGCTCTCTCCTTTTCGCATTTCGCTTCCCTTCTCGCATCTTATACGTTCTTATACATTTCGCTTTCTCATTTATTTTCTCGCGTACATTGTTAATTCTTTCACGTAAGACTCCACTTGTTCATTCTGTTCATTTGCTCTGTTCTCTCTTTATTACCTTTCTCACATCACTCTCTTTCTCGGCTTGAATCCCTCTTGTCACTCCTCTTTTCTCTTTCTTCGCCTGCCTCTTATTCTCTCTTTCTCTCATTCATTAAAGGAGAAGTTGGCATCCTTTTTTTTCCCTACGTGCTCTTCTCGCTCAAGACAGGCTCTGTTTATTTACCCATATTTTCTCGTGTTTTCTTTTCTCACAGGTTGGCACCTATTATTCTTGTGGTTGGGGAGCAGGTCGTGCAGCATTGCTGCTCCGTATCTCCTTCCCCCTGTTTTTCTTTTGTTTTCTTGCCTTTGTTCTCGCGCTAACTGTCGCAATTTCCCTATCTTTATCTTATGGTGTGTGTGTGTGTGCGTGCGTGCGTGCGTGTGTGTGTGTGTGCGCGTGTGTGTGTGTGTGTGTGTGTGTGTGTGTGTGTGTGTGTGCGATAGAGAGAGAGAGAGAGAAAAAGAGAGAGAGATTTAGTTTCTTACGTGTTGTTTCGGTAACTCTGGCCCGAGTTGCAGCGTGCATGTCCGCCCGTGCGATGGACTTGGAGAGAGTGAGAGTGTTCCTCAGTGATCACGTGCACGCGTGCCATGTCGCCGTCCATTCTGGCTCTTTTGACTCTGGTATGCTCGTTGCCGTCACAGTTTTGGGGTATTTTTTTATGTTCCCGTTGGCCGTTACTGTCTTGGCTTCTGTTTTGCCTTGACGTTGCGAACGTGACTGGTGATGCTACAGCGCTGTTGCCCGACAGGTGCGACTGCTGACTTTTCTCTTGTTTCTTGTTTGCCTGCTTGCTTGTTTGCTTCTTCGTTTCTTGCTCTACGCCACGTTGCTTTCGCAAAAAGTATAAAGGAACCTGGTGTGTTAGAGTGGATTGCAGCTAATGAAAGCAGATGCGGAAAGTAACCAGGTGGGGGAAAAAAAAATGTTCTCGCTGGTTCGCAACTTCAAAAAATCCGAGGGGTGAATGTACAACTGATGTGGCAGAGCTTCGCGAACTTGACAATCGGAAGAAATGAGGAACGATAAACTCCCTCGAACTAATATTTTATTAAAGAAAAGAAAAAGATGTTGCAGTTTCGCCCGTAATGCGAAGCAGCGACGCGATAGCTTCGCGGCCCGGAAGTTTGCGCAATAAATCTCAGTTGCACTGTATTGTGCGGCGTTAATTGGAGTAAACATTCGCCGATGCGCTTGAGCAATCGCCTTTGAGAAGAAGAAAAATTTGGGCAGTGATGCTCCTATAATTCGAGTCGACTTCGTTTGTGGAAGCGGCGCGGCGCTTCCCAGTGGTGGAGAATCGAAGAGACACGACTCCGTCTTCCTATTCTTTTCTTTTCTTGGTCTTGCTTCTTGCTGCTGTCTTACCTTGTATTCTTTCACGCCCGCGCTAGTTAGGGATAAGCTGCAGGGCGTGGAGTCACTTAATCACTTTAACGAGCTCTCAGCAGGCCAAGCACAGTATTGTACAGGCCCAGTATTCTTGGCTGCGGCATCGGCTGTTGGCCTTTTGGGTCTTTCCAAAGCCGTTCTAGCGGGGTGTGTAGTTTTTTGCCCGTGTAATGCTCGCATATGATGTCACATTCGCTGCAGTAATAATGATGTGTGAAAGACAAGAAGGTGACTGATAGGTAAATGTTCGACCGGCTGGCTCTGAACTAAACTGCTATACAGTTATCACCGGCAGGGATCGGTGATTCGCCCTGTGTGCGGTAAAGGTATAGGGAAACGATGCATCACGTTTTATCAGAATGTGAAGGCATCTGTCCAGTGGTCGATTTAGGCACCGCTGGCCTCCTTGAAGCCCTTGGGTTCAGCGAGAGCAGGGGTAAAGTAAACATGTCCGCAATAGAGATTAGTAAGAGGCGATTGGAAGATTGGTGGAAGAAAAGGAGGGAAATGCCAAAAAAAAAAAAGACGGAAACGTACAAAAGCAAAGTTTACAATAGGGGGTCAGAAAATTTGGTTGTGGGAGTTCATCGTGTTTTTTTTTCTTTTTTTAACCTAGGTAGGACATTAGGTAGTGTAATAGCAAGCGCTTGGTGCCGCAACCCACCACCCCGTTCCAAATGGGACACTCATAACATCCATCAACCTATCCATGACACTAACTGTCCCTGAGTGTAGATGTCCCCTAGTCGGGGACGTCTATACCGTCAGCTTACACGCACTTCTAAGCCGAACCAGGGTAGATTGAGCGCTGTAAACCTAAATGCCTTGAATTTAATTATTTGAGCGCCGCCGCGTGCTGTGTAAGGATCTAGTGTCGTCACTGTTCTCGTTTGAAATTTCAGGGCACACCAAAAGCTACGGCTTCACTTTCATGAGCCTGGGGACGATCTCTCTTCCTTCTTTTTTTTTTTTGGATTCTTGTTCATCGTGGCGGCTGGGTTTATCGAATGAAGAGTTGAGATTCAGTTTCAATTAAGTCAGTTGAAAGCTCAACATACTTGAAAGTTTCGTTAACCGATTTTGTTAATGTTCCAGAGCTTGGAGTTGTCGTTTAAGTGGCTCTAGCGCTTGTCGTACGTGAGTGTCCCGGTTACTCAGGTTGTAGAGAGCATGGACTGGGAAAGCGTTCGTGTTGGGTTGGCTTTCGATACCAAACCGAGTTCCTTGTTGTTTTCTTGTTTTTCTCAACTTCGAGTCTTCTTTACCGAGGAATTTTTATGGATTTCCGTTGCCGCGTCGTTCGACTTTCGTGTGTATACAATTTCCGGTGAGCTCATTTGGTTAAAACTGTAGTTGACTCTTTTGCTCAGCGGGTGTGCTATGAACATTACAATACCATGTTAGCTTACATAAAAAGAAACACGTTTGTCAACGCGGAAAAGGACACAGCCACACCTGAGAAGCCTATAGCATATTCCGCCCACTATGTCGCACAGAAGAAACCAAGTCAAAGATCAAGCATCTGCTTTGGGACTATCCCGCCACGCAGAATACAAGAGAGAAGTCTACCGTACAAAGCATGGTGTCATCAAATGCATGGAGTGGATCTCACCACCGCCTCATCTATCTCTGGAAACGCTGACACTCCGCCTGCTATCTATGTATGGGAATACCCCACCGACCTCATCAGACTGACTCGACCGGGCCTCAGCACCTGCAGAGCAACCGCCTACAGAACCCTGCCCCATGGACCCCATAACTCATTGAGACCATACAGTTTCGCACATAAAGGTTTTATTCATTCATTAAGTATGGGCTGTGTTGCAAATACTCGCTTATACGGCAAAGTGAACGGATAAGTGGACAGCGTCCATCTTTAGTCTCGTCCAGTTATGACGAATGTGTCAAAGAAGGCAGCCTCGCGAATACAGAATCGAGGTAAAAAGCGATGCAGGCTACATTGCAATCCAAACAAGATGGCGATTAAGCAGGAGGCTTGAAAACTCGACGGAAATGTCGTCTGCGCACAAGTAAACGCAGTCACGCTTTACTATGCGCACTACATAAGCTGCGTTGTGTTGTTGATAGGTTCTCACACGCAAATAGTTTGGTGCACAGAGAAAGTATGTGCTTTTTCTAGCTTTTATTTGTCACCGCGAGGTGGCGTCACGCTGCAGAAACATCCTCTGTCCTCTGTTTCCATTGGTGTTCACGCTTTATGGTAAGTGCGCATATTAAGACAACTGTAAAACAGTGAATTAGGGTTTGATTTATCCTACATGCGCAATAGGCAAGTGGTGCAGCAGAAGGTCTCTGGATAGGTGTATGCGGACGACATAGGACTACTAGCGGATGATGAAAGACATTTTCAGAGATTTGCAAATATGTGTGGCAACACAGCGACAAATCTAGGCCTTAAATTTAACACAGTGAAATCGGGAATTGTGATCTGTAAAGAAGGGGCGAGTTGATGACGCGATATGAATTCAGCAGTAAGTCATACTCATATAGTCAAGCAATATAATTACCTCGGCGTATACACAAACGAAAAAGAAAACTTACTCAAGCACCCACCAATATAATCTAAAAATAAAGGGGGAGTGGAATGCAGCAGTAGGGAAACATGGAGCGCTTTGGAGCCACAATGAATATGGAGTGGTACAAGGAATCTTGAAAGGAGTAATGGTGTCAGCGCCAACGTTCGCAAACGCCATTCTGTGCATATGTCGGATATCTCGTCGGGGCTGGAACTTTACCAAATATCTGTAGGCCGGTTGGCTTCGGGAGTCCATGGTAAAACCACAGTGAGGTAATGCAGGGTGACATGCGTTGGACCACTTATGAAGTCGGGGAAGCGCAGATCGAAATTAGTTTTGAAGGAAGACTCAGGAACATGGATCAAAATAAATGGGCGGCTAAAGTGCGCAAGTGTCTGTACCTGAAAAACGTGGGCACGAAAATAGGTGAAGAAAGTTGGCAACGAAGTACAGGGTAATTGAAAGTGTAAGCAGGAGTCATAAAGAAGAAAGGGAAACAGACAGCAAATTGGGTGCAAAAGATATAAAAAAAAATACCATGGAGATTTACAAGAATCCCACGAAAGAAATTAGAATGAAAAAATCTGTACGATAACACAAAGGACAATGCCTTGCTATCTGAGGCGCGAGCTGGTTGCCGAAGAACAAGAACATACCGGAACAAATATTCGCAACAGGATGAGGAATGTGTCGTGCTTCAGCGAAAATCCGGAGACAAGTCAGCCCATCCTCATGGAATGCGAAGGTATTCACCCAGCGAGACCCGTAGACACCTTCTAGAGGCGCTGGAATTTAAAGCGGCTATGTAGAAACATTAAGAGATCAGCAGTCGAGATAACCAAGACATGTTTAGAGTACTGGGGAGGGGGGGGGGAGGCGAGGGGTAAGTATAGAAGAGATACGACCTAATCCGTTACAGACATAGGCAATGGTGAAAGGTAGATATAGATGATTTAAGGGAAAAGAAGAAGAAGAAGAAGAAGAAGAAAAAGCTTAAGGAGATGTAGACAGAATTAATGCTATAGAATGAAAAGCATGTATAGCGTACGTGATTAGCTCAAGCAAGTTAAGTGATGTGTGTGTCACCGGCCCGTTTTAGAGAGAATGCCAGTAAACGATTATCATCATCATCGTCTTTAAGTCGGTTCCAGACGCGTTCCATTACTTGGGCTCGAAGCTGTCCCGTTTGCTACCCACGCAGACTGTTTCCGGTGCTGGCCACAATTAGAACACACCCATTATCTCTGGTGCAAGTTTACTGCCATCTTCAGAGCAAGTTTGTATTCCGCGTGTTCTTTTAGACGATACCGTGGTCCATAGCTGCTCCAATGATGCATAACCTCGCCATACTTCTACATTACCGTAGCGGTCGTTTATTCGTGCGAACGCATATGCACACCGTCGCCCACGCGAGTCGATGTATAGCGAGGCAGCCGTGTTTGCCTGGTCTGCTGCGTATGGTTAGGCAAACATTGGAAGCAGGAAGGTGCACTCCGCAGAATTCCCGTCATTGTTAACGAGAACCCGCGCTCGTATCTTACCGAGGCGTAATGCGCAGGTCTCGCTTATACGGTTTCTGCGAGAAAGATCGTAATCAGGTGTACGTACGCGAGGAAGTTGGATGTTCAGCCGGCGCTTGGTGCTGTTTGCGGCAGACAAATACGCAGGAGAAAAATGGGCGAGCCTGTTTCCGCACGTTCTCAGTATAGATCGGCTGTTCTGTTACTAAAGACATAATCGTTAAATTTGGCTGAGCGAATTACCTATGACGGCATGTTCCTGCGAAGGTTGCGTGGAAGAGTGCTATCCGTGTTTTAATGGAGTAACTGTGCTGCTTAATGGAAAACATAGAGAGAGATACGGGTAATGGGATAGAGACATTACTGTGATAACTATATATAGTAAGCGCGCCCACGTGCTGCGTCACCGGCAGAGACGCGAGGCGGCCACTTCAAACTAGTTATCGTTGCATATTTAGCTGTTTTCTTTTTCAACTTGGAGTGCATGGCGTGCATTCCGAGGCATATTCTACGGCATGCAAAGGTTTGGACGTCTGAACGAGTTGGTATCAGTTATTTTTGGTTTACAAAGTAGGAAAGTGCATTACGGAGGACGTGTTCTGTTGCGTCGGCTTCGGCGGTTCGCTTGCGCTTGTGCGTGCTTTTGAAGCCTTGTTATTGCGCACACGAGGGCCAATCGACAGCGCACGAAGGCCTCGACAATCGTATTAGGGGCTTCGAGAGAGCTGTCAGTGATCGCGTATTTCGAAAGTTGTTTACTGCCGACGACGTGAGCTCATGTCGTCGTTGTGTCGCCTGCACCCGTCGCCGCATTTCCATTTTTTCTCTCTATTTAATCCTGGAAAGTAGGAGGGCAGACGTTGAGGTGTCCGCTGTTGTGCGAGACAGTTAACATGGTTTTCCCCTATGCTGTCACTTTGTATTGACGGCGTGCAGACTGGAGGATGGAAAGAAACTCGGAGGGAGCGTGACGTCAAAGAAGGAATATTCCCCAGCCAACTTTCCGTGAAAGCCATTCCCTTCACCGTCTCTCTCTCTCTCTTTCTTGCATCAATAAGTGAGGTTAAGCAGGTTACTATGTTGGGCGAGGTGTTGCATAGCTGAAAAAAATTATTTTGATGCAATGTGAAATAGGGAAGAAAAAAAGGAGACGACAGGAAGAGCGTCTGTCGTCTCCCCCTTTTTTTTCCTTATGTTATTTTACATTGAGCGGCAATGCCTTCATAAAGCGGGATTACCACGTGATGTCTAAGTCGCGGACTCGGCCTGGTGTATTCGGTTCTAGCTTTGCGCCGTACACCATGTATTTTATGGTCTGTAACTCAAACGGACCATGCAAGACGACAAGGAAGAGAAAAAAAAAGACGACGCTATACTAACAACTGATACATATTATCAACATCAGTTATTGGTTAGTTTGCCCTCTCTTGATGGCTCATTCAGTTGCAGAGGTACAGTTGGAGATGTAAATCCTTGGATTTAGTGGCACATAACAATTCTGGGGGATGGCCAAGAACCGGAAATTTCAAAATAATGTAAGAAATAACAAAACAAAATCTTATATAAGGGAAGTTAAAATCAAAAGCTAGATTAGAGATGATGTTTTTACAAAAATATAGAAATAATTGAAAAAAAAATATCGTGAGCCATTCCACTCTGTGAAGGTAGATGACCAGCGAAGTTGTTTAGCACACGACACGGAGGTGACACAGAATTTTAAACAAATGTACGAACATATTTGTTGTCCTGATCGGTGGTCATCGTGACGACAGGTGTGCACACACATTTTCATATCACCTCTGTTGTTAAATGAGTCCGTCACGTAAGACAATGAATGGCTCATACCATCTTAAGCTATGGTTCATAGCACCGTTACTAAAAAATGAAATTAACATGGATTGCAAAATGTTATCAAAACTCCAGGCGTGTTTATCCACCCCCTAACCCCAAACTCGACAGTGCCCAAGCGGTAGACTGGAAGCAGTTACAAACCAAGACCTTCTCCATGCCCATTCATCTCAGGAGGATATATTGTAATGTTTGAAGTCGGGCATAAAATAGATGATATAGATGGCCCATGCCGTCGTCCAACTTATCCATGTTGAGGACGTTGTTGAAGGGAGAGACTTGTTCTTAACGAGAACGAGGAATATGGGTTTATTTGCAGTATTTACATGAGAACGTTACAGTTCATCAGTCTAACATGACTGAAAGAGGAATGCACTCTCAGCAGCCGCACAACAGCTGCTTATAAACACTCTGGCCTCCCTAGATTCTTAGGTGTGGGAAAAACGGCAGTTCAATCTGCTACCAATTCGGAGCGTTCAAAGTCATCGTAGCCGACCCGCCTGTGAGGTGGGGGGGGGGGGGGTTGTACACACACACTTCCGCACAGGTTTCACTGATCACGCCGAGGTGAGGAGGTTCTCGCAAACACGGTGCTTGACCCCAGTAGGCGCCTTTTCATCCCAGTGTTAACACCGCAGACAATGGCCGCCGCATCTACCCATGACCTTTAAGCTGCGTAAGACGGCAGCGTAAAATACCTTCCAGGGACTCTCCTGCTTCAAACAGCCCGTGGCGGCCACAGCGAATCCACGAACAATACTTGGTCCGCCGACCGCGTTTAGTCATAGCGGCGCCGACGGGGTGTTGATGCGGCACACCGTTGTCCCTACAAAACGAGTCACCGCGGCAGGTGAATCCGGCTTCCATGGTCGCTTCCGGGAAGCTCGCCGCGCTCGCAGCTGCTGCTGGCTGGGAAAATGTTGCAGGTCGGTACTCTTGCAGGCCGTTCGTAACAAGATCCAGACGTCTATTCAGACGATAAGTGCAAACTAATGCGGCAGTTCTCACGCATCCCTAAGACACATTCTGCCCAGCGCGATTTGGTGGACGGCCGCGCTGCGCCGCTCAAACCTCTAACATCAACCGTCCAGAAAGCCCGTGAGGTGGCGAGGAGGCAGGATCTCCGGACTTCCTCGGGGGGCGGCCTAGGCCCAGGCAAGAATTTGTCGGGTTTTCAATAGAGTTGTTACCACCACGACCACCACGCGGGTTGGCCATTGTATTACGACAACAGGGAAATTAATTTATGTGCTGGAATGATGAGCGGCGACGGAGCCAGCTGTGGAAGACGACGGCGTTGCTCGAGCCATTGCTGATGATGATAGTTAATGATGATGATGATGAAGAAGACGATGATGATGATAGTTTGCTCTTGTCAGTGAAGGGCTCATACCCCCATGAGCAATGAGCGGCAAGGGAGCCCGCTGTAGAAGGGGACGACGACTGCGACGAACGCGTGAGCGCTGGCACGAGCGCCCAACGAGTCAGTTCGCGGGTGGTGCGCTGACGACGGACGACGGAAATGCTTCAGCCATATACAGCTTCGCTGTAACAACAAACAAGAAAATACATCAATTGGAAATCCATTCGGTGGAAAGAAAAGGAAACCTTAAATTCTGAGTTTAGAGTGTCAATCTCAGTGACACTAAAAGAAAATCCTATATGGCAGCGCAACCCTTCCGGTCGCTGTGAGTCGGGGCACCCGAATCGGCAGTAAACTATAGGAACAGTTAAATCTAAACCAAGAAGGTGGAGTGGTGTTCCTAAGGTTCGTTTTCCTAACGTAATAAATCGTCGACAAGTACAGCCGCTGATTGAGAACGATGGGGAGCCGCGGTTAGCTTCAGCGTTCTTCACGCTCGGTAACTGCTGCTGTACGGGCAGCAGTCGACTTCGTCTATTACGCGGGTTTGGAGTCTGGATCATAAAAAATTAAAAAATGTAATGAAGGCGTGCTGGACTACTGGATTTCTGGACCAACGCGTGTGAGGGCAGAAGCTGCCAGTGCGCGTACTTCGTTATAATCCCATTGATTGATTCAGTTATTAAAGAAAAGAAATACATAGAGTTAGGTTTGCAGAGTGTGAACGTAATTGTCTTAATTATCAAACGTACCCCTAGTCTGTATTGAAGAATCCAAAAAGAGAAGAGAGAGAGAGAGAAAAGAAAGATGATTTCGAACAGGCTGTTATTTAAAACCATAAAAACATGTCTACATTCGCTAATAAAAAAAAAAAAATATGTGCGCATAAGGCCGGCGCGCATTAACTTTCCCATTGCTCCTTCTGATTATATAATCTTTCTTTTTCCTTTTCTCTCTCCCAGTGGCGTCCGTCACCTTACAATTGTCTTCTTCCTCCATTCTGAAATCAGCTCCTGCAAAGACGAAAGTGTCGCTACAGCTATAGGCAAGTTGGTAACAGACCGCGGCAAACGGAAGAAAAATGACAGGAGTAAATAAAAGAAAAAGGAAGAAAAGAACGAATAGCGAACCCGTTTTGCGTAAAAAACAGAAACGAACGTTCGCGGCGTTGAGGGAAGTGCGCGGACGATGGGAAATGCGCGCGCGAAGCACAGCGACAAAGGAATGACCAACTCGTTGTTCCGCTTCGTGCGCAGGCATGCACTTTCTGTATCGCAGACGTTGCCCGCCGGTCATCTCTGCCTCCCTGGCACTACTTTTTTTTTTTTTTCGTCTCCAATGCCACGCGCTGCGGCGGCGGATCGGTGTTTCTGCTGTGCGGCGGTTGCGGGTGTGTGTCTGTTTGCCTTGCGTTGCCTGTGCTCATCGTATACTAAACGCAGGCTTCGCCGCGCCTTGTGCGCGACGCTGGTCTCGCAGCGAGAACGAAACGTGTCTACGTCGTGCTCACGCACGCTATGCGGAGATCTCCCGCGGCGCGTGCCACCCACGACAGGACCGGCGCTATTTTGCACACAGCGCGCTTCCTCGAGATTGAACTGTAATCTTTTGCTTTGTCATCGTCGAGTCGGTCTCTTCCCATGTCTCTGCTTCCCGCGTTGTCCGTGTTTGCGCGAAAGCTTCCGTACTTTCTTTTCTTTCTCCATTCTACTTCAAACGTTGGTTTACGTGGTGAGGCACCGTACGTATTGCTTCGGTTGTTTTACTTGCTTGCCAGGAATTTCCTGATGTTATCAGTTTCGCGTGGTGTTCGTTCCATTTCGTTTTCATTCCCTGCAACTTCATTTCGTGGTGTTTCTTTTTTTCTTCTTTTCCTTCATCAAATCTCACCGAATGGCATCCGCGTGGTGTTATTGCGTGTGCGCCTGCGCGTGCTTTACGAGCATACGCGTGTGCGCGCGTGAGCGTGCTTGCACGCGCACGTACATGCCTGAAAATGAATGCGTGCGCACGTTGCGGCAGGCGGATGTGTACCTTTGCGTTATTGAAGTCTTCGTCCCTCCCGAGCGCATTTAAAAACAAAACCGCTTTAGTATGCATAACCGTACGCATTCATAATCTGTATGTACATATTAGCCGAGTGCTGGTCAAAAGCTGGTCAGGCAAGCGTAAGACCACTCGCCTATGCGCGAAGTTTAAGACACAACGTAGAAAACTTGTTGCGGGGGTCGTTGGTTGCACTCTGTCGAATGCATACTATATGTACTAATGCGATTGTCATTCTTAGGATACACTACGGACTTTCTGTCTGTCTGTCTGTTTGTCTGTCTGTTTGTCTGTCTGTCTGTCTGTCTGTCTGTCTGTCTAACCGTTTCCCCGCCATCTTGGGTCACTGGATGGTTCATGGTCTATCGGGAAGAGCGTTGGGGCTGCTTTGCTGAGGGAACCGGCACGAGAGCCAGCCGTCGCAGCAACTTGGGTCAGTGGGTATATGCCACTGGGTACGTGCCGATCTTCAGTGAAACACTTTCAGGCCAACATAGGTCACTGGGTACACGGCACTGGATACGCGCGGCTCTTAAGTGACATCATTTAAAATTTATCCGGTGCAGGGCCTAATCGAACCCACATCATGCATGTAGAGGCAATCTCGTCTGATATATTTCACATGCGCGCGACACGCAGAATTCGCGGCCGCACCGATAGATGGCATATTGTGTCCAGAGGGAAGCGTGAGAGAGGAGGAGCCAGGCAGTATACATGCCTCATACATGAGGCGTCTCTGCGGTGGCAGTACGGTTTGTCGCCACATTGCTTCAATGCTAATCGCATTAACGTCTATATTCATCGTGAAATACGTTCAGTCAGGATTTATTAAATATTTTTAATTATCTGTTCAATACTCACGGCGCCGTAAAGTATTACAGTGGACGAACAATCAAACAACAAGGCAACCATTTGTTGCAGGCAAATGATGTTGATTACATTTAGTTTCCGCCCTGTGCACCATGCTTCACATGGCATGCCTTAAAGGGATCCTGCAGCGTTTTTTCGACAGCCTTCTGTAGTACTAGAGCGAACTTATTATAGAATACTGATATCAACGCGAAAAGAATGATAAAAAGTAACAGTGTCGCGCGACAAGCGAAGCATTGTTTACGATAGCAGATTGTTAAACAGCTATGGGAAGTAAGGTTAGTCGTTTTATCACCTGCAGAAACTGATGCAAGCATTCGCTTACTAACTAAGTTAACAAGCACGTTCTCACAAGCGCATGCAAACACACACATCTCACTCGATGACCGCGTACACTCGCTGTCAGAACGCTGCCGTGCTGAAGAGCGCCAGCAGCGGCGAGCGAAATCCCATGCGTTCTGCCTCTCACTTCAAAGCGAGATATGCGCGCGATGACACAGCGCACACGAAGCCATCGCCTACCTCGGTTTGGCTATAGAGTTCGAACCCAGCGCAGATTGCCTCCAAGGCAGGACGCGCGCGACCGCCGCAGCTGGAGAAGAGGAGAGGAGATGCGCGTTATCCTTCTCTATTTCCCCCTTACCTCTCTTCCACTTACAGCGCACTCTCATGCCCCCTTTCTCCCCATTGTGCGCGTGAGAAGACAGCGCGCACTGTCCCCTCGATCCACCCTTGCGAGCGCTAGAAGACACCGCCGCGTTAAGCCATCATCCTTCGCGGCTCACTCTCGCAAGCTTTCGCTAGTACCTACAGCATGCGGGGCGTGGCAGCGATGTTATCGTGTTTAGACCTTATGGGGAACATCACGGCGACGATGACGGCGGAAGTTCGTCTGGAGTGTTCATATAATTGCTATCGCCGTAAAAATAGCCCACGGAAACTTTATATACTCTTCTTAAACGTTGAAAATCCGAGCAGACGACTGAGGAAAGCCTTCCTCTTCGCATTTCACTCTCCTGGTGACCTCACTGGTTGCTTCCATTCACTGCGCGCCTCTCATACGCCGGAAGTTCCTCTTCATGGTGTCCTCTACACAGTTTTTTTCGACAGCGTTGTTACCATGGTGACAACGAACCATCTGCGGCACACGTGGTTCGTTGCGTGCTTCTAGTGCGCTCCCGGATGCACCTAGAAGCGCGCGACGCATGCTATGGATCCTGGCATATTTCGTCGTTCAAGTGAAAAGACATGGCATTTTTAGTCGATTTTGCTATCCATCCCCGCTTCAAACTACCATTTCGCTCACACCGGCTTCATCATCTCCATGCCATATTTTTATTAACCACTGCAGACTGGCAATCACTTGTTCCCAGACCCACAAGGGACTGGAATCACTTACCTGCCTCCTTAACTGACATAAGGGATCCAAGTGCTTCTGAAAATGTGCTATCAAGCCTGTTCTAAGATACTGCACAATTATTTTTGGGTATCTTTTTTTACTTGAAATGTAACCTACTCTGTATTATGTTTTTCTTCTCGTGTTATTTTTTTTCTGTTCTCTTTTGCTATGTATCTGCAATGTATTTATACCCTTAAGGTACTGCAAATAAATAAATAAATAAATAAGTACGACCGTGTTTTCAGTGTGCCACGAAAATAATAATACGCCGCCGGTTTAACGCGGTCCGGAGAGAGAAAGTGGAGCTGGACTACGCGTTTGAGACTTAGGCGACGGCCTACGTTCTGCAGGCATTAACAACGCTGCGTTATACACTGCTAACTTTCTCTAATAGCCAAGGCGTCAACGTCTTGTTAACATCGACAGGTAACAGTAAAGGCGTTCCAACCGGTTTCCCTCTTTCGGACCTCGGTATCCCCCACTCCAGTGCAGGGTAGCAAACCGGAAACTCGCATCTGGTTAACCTCTCTCTCTCTCTCTCTCTCTCTCTCTCTCTCTCTCGCTCTCAACGTCGGCTATGCTTTTGCCCGCCTGTCGTTTCTGGCTTTGTTCCTCTCGCAGCATATCGAGCGGCCCCCGTGATGCGCGTGACTTCACCTGTGCGTGACACCGTAGTGTATCGTGCACGCCCGAACGATCGAAAGGCGCATGCCCGGAATGGCCACCGCGGACACCCAACGGACACGTGTTCGCTTGCGAAAGTGTGTGACAGCCCACCCACTCTCCTATACTTCTGAGTTTCTTTCTTTTTTTTTTGATAACTACGCCCCGCTTCGGCCTCGACGTATTGTCGTCATTTTCGGAGTCGCAGCCAGGGCCGACGGCTGTGGTCGCACAACGGTGGCGAAGTATACCGCGTATACGTGCTGTGTACACGAGCGTTTTTTGTTTGTTTGTTTGTTTGTTTGTTTGTTCGTGACGCGCCGTTGACAACGTCGTGTCCTGGCCTATTCAGCCGACACTCTTGCCCGGTGCAGCGGGAAGCGAATTGAAAGTGCGTGTACCGTCTGCCCTCCTCCACTATTTCCTCCGTTGCGCGCACGCGGTAGATATCACGACACACACAGCCGACATCGCTGCGCCGTTGCCACGCGAAGACTCGACGTAATTATTGAAAGGGCAGAACGGGTGGAGCGAAGTGTGTTCTGTAAGCGCGACACGCAAGGCTTTGTGGTCGTCCCATTTTTTTCAATAATTCCTTGATGCATCTCTCGTTGTTGCTACGGTTTCCTGAAGTTATGAAACGAGAGAGCACGCGATGCGCCATATTCCGCCGGTGCAAGTATCCTCCGGACATTTGAGCTTCTGCCACGGCGCTCGCTTTTGCACGGCGGTTTTTGTCTTAGAAGAAAGTTCGTTGCGTTGATAGACAACGGCTGTTTAGCTTCACGTGGCACGCTGAATCTGGGTAATAATGAATGTCCGTCGATATCGACGAATCCTTAGTCATGCGCAAAGAGTAAAGAAAGCTTGAAAACACTCGAACGGCATTAAACTGCGGGGTTATAAGCAGGTAGATTATGAAAATATCGCTATTGCGCAATAATAATAATAATAATAATAATAATAATAATAATAATAATAATAATAATAATAATAATAATAATAATAATATACGAAATTTATTATCAAATCTGTGAGTACAAGTACAGAAATCAGGTTCGCCTAAGCCATCGCAGTGGCTTGTCACGCGAAACCTGGCAGTCAGTACAAGACTCAGCCACAAAAACTGACTTTTTCTTTCTTTCTTTTTTTAAGAAAAAATAAAAATAAAAACGACATTGAAAACTAAGGTAGAGAGCGATAAAGTACAAGGCAAAGAAGATGAGAGAAAGAATAAAAAAACAAGAAAAAATACAGCCAGAAAACGGAGACACGTTTCACAGCGACAGGAAAAATAAAAAATATGACGCCAATAATCGTTCCGTGCACAATACCTTTAGATTTTTGCGGATGTAGCGTATAGACTTACAGGAAGAAATTTCGCAAAGATGAGCATTGAATGTATCCGGAACATAAAAGGCTCGAGTATATCTGCCAAATCTGCTGCGTGTGTGCGGAACTGAAAAAAACAGGTGCATTACGTAAAGGACGGCAAGGCACAGTGGGGGCTTTAAGGGTATCCGTCCAGAAATGTTTCAGTACCACTGTTTGAACAAACAGTGAGCGCATGTTCGGCATTTTTTTAGCATCTGAAAAAGGGTCATCTCTTGTGGTCTGTATGCGTCGTAAGTAACACTTTTTAACATACACTTTAGCAGCCTATTTACACGTTGATGCCAGGTACCAGAACAATGTACGAATATTGTAATCCTATATCTGAGCACACTGTAGGCTAACGAGTGGACCAAAAGTTTCCTTACAGACAAGGGTAAAAACACCTTGATGCCGTACAGTAAACAGACGACTTTACGAAGTTTGGCACATATGTAAGATAAGTGAGTAGAAAAAAGAAGACTAGAATCTAATAATAATAATAATAATAATAATAATAATAATAATAATAATAATAATAATAATAATAATAATAATAATAATAATCGTTCTGTTTCACGTCCGCCGCAAGACGAAAGCCCTCTCCCGGCGACCTCTGCTTACCTCTGGCTCGCGCCAGCCGACCCCATCCTGGGCCTTCAAATTTCGAAAATCTCATCACTCCGCACATTATTTTCGCCGTCACCAACTTGAACTTCCTTCCCTCGGCGCCCCTTTCTGTTATCCTTACCGAGCACATGTCCATCGGGTCGGAAATGTCAGAACCCACGAGGCATTTGTGAAAGTAGAAGCTTCTATCCCTAAAACTTATCTCAAACGCTGCGAAAGAGCCCTACGCAGCCCGCTCTGAAGGAACGCTCTGCAGGTGATGAAAACTGTTGTGCTGTTAGAGGTCGAGCACCTTTGTGGCACCTTCGTAGCACCTTGTGCAAGCAATGTAGGGATTTTACAGTAATCCAGCTCAAAGAGTAGAAGCGCGCTGCGTGCCAAGGAACACGCTCGAACAGTTGTTTAAAAGAGAGAGAGAGAAAATAAACTCCTTATGTAGCAGGCGTTACCGCCGCAGCTCAGACGTGTTATACAATGAAAGCTTCCGTGGACGCTGCGGCCGTGAACTTATCCAGCGATTTTTGTACGGAACCCTTCGGACCCGGGGTGCATGTTTCTGGGACGCATTGGAGCGAGCGATAAGCCGATCGATGGAGTCCAAAAGCGGAAGGCGCACATCTTCTTGGAATTAGCGAGAACGTGCATACCGTGCCACTTCGTTTCCTTCCTTATTCTTAATCCCCCCCCCCCTCCCACCTTCAGCGCGTGCGTACTCTATATACGGTCCAAGGAGTGCTCCGGTGCTTCTCCGGTTTCACGGAGGCACCGAGGCAAGGCACCGCTTCCTTGGCACTTGCGAGAAACACTAATTAGCCGTCGGTGCAGCGAGCGTTCAACAAACTCGGAATGAAGAAGAAGACGATGAAGAATTGAAAGAAGATAGTGCCCTAGGCGCGGTGAGTTGCTAACTTTCCGGAAAATGAGAGCGCAAGTTAAAGGGAAGTGAGGGAGAATAAATTCGAGTGTCCTTGCTGCATTTTTACGAAGCACGGTTGCAGGCGATACAGCTTACGCATAAAGCTAGCCGACCGAGACACATTTGATCACTTCACTGCACTGCTTGCCGTGCTGCTGGCAAAACGTGGGAGAACCACAGGGACAGTTTGACGGAAAAACACGATTAAGGGTCTTGCTCTTGCAGAATGCTTCGGTTAAACTGCGCAAACTTATGCAAAAATTTAACGCAAATCAATACAGATGCTTCTGTTTCATCTTATAAGTATATTGTGAAACGTTTACTTATAGGGGAGTTTATGGTACAACGGACTCAAAGTTACATGCGCGCTCTGCGGCGTGCGTGCAAGACAGCCTAAGACTATTGTGGATTTTGCGCATGCGCTCTATGTCGTTGAACGATATTGAGGGCGCTAAACCTGTGCTCGCGTTTCTGAAATATCGCGCCTCTTCCACGGCGGAGGCCTTCCGAACGTCGACGTATACCGTCGCCATTGGGGCCACTGAAATATTTACCAAATGTACGACACTTCTGCGGGGAGCGTAGGTTTTTCGCTTGATCTAGTACGTATGTGATGCTGTATTATAGACTTTCCTGGGGCGTTTTTGGTTGCCTTCAAACTGGTTGCGCCGTAGCCCACTACAGGACGCTGGGCGCCTCTTTGCATGTGCTGTGAGGTCGCTGAGGGTTCAATGGGATTTGACGTCCGACAGCAACGCAGAGAATGCGAGACACTCCGTATAGTCGAGGTCTCCGGAATTACTTGGATCACTTCCGTAACCCGCGCAGAGCACGATACACTGACCGCATGGGGACGCGGGCAGCGCTGTCTGGAATCGAACCCGCCAACTCGTATTCAGCAGAGCAATGCCACTGCCACCGAGTCTCCGCGGCGGATATGTCACGGATCGCTAAGAAGGAAATGCGCGCGCACACACGCGCTACCGCCTGCAGCGCTCACTTTTCTTTCGCGCTTGCGGGAGCGCGCTAATTAGCTTCCCGTGCACGGAGCGTAAATAAACGAGTGAGGTCGAAAAGCTTGAAGGGGTGAGAGTGGTTTACGCTCCCCGCACCGCATGCGCGGTCTCACCTTCAGAAAGTTAAGGAAAACGAAGGTGCGCGCCCTGACTTGGGGGGAGGGGGGCGGCGCCTTCCAATTTCGGAGAGTCTGTCCGCTCGCGCTGCTGCCACTTAAAAAAAACGCTCGACTGTCACGGCCCGACTGCTCCTTGCTTTTGTACAGGACGGCGCCCGCAGGGTTGTTCCGTCAGTCAGGCCATGGAAGAAAAATTATTTCTCCGTGAGCCAAGCGCAGTTTCACGTCTTTCCGTTTCGAAACCCGGCATCTTTCGAGGCCCGATTTGGGAACTCGGAAGACGACGCGCCATCGGCAGGAAACAATACTAAACATTGTGCGTGCACCCCCCACCTCCCCCCCCCCGTCCCCCGTCGCCTCCTAAAACAGGCTGGCTTTGTAAAAGCTCCTTACTCCTCTCTTTTCATTCTCTCCTCTTTAAAACCCTGTACCCCGTGCAATGCAGCAAACCGAAGCCTGTTCTGCTTAACCTCCCTGCCTCTTTCCTTTCTCCTTGCGACCCGTATCACACTCGTAGGCTTCCCCGTCTTTCGTTGCCTCATAGCTGCAGACGTTTCGTCAACTTCGATGGCAGCGTCAAGATGGTGATAGGGGCGTACAGTTCTATGAGAAAAAAAAAAAAAAAAAGAACGCGTCTTGCGTTCTTTGTTAAAGGTTTCTTAACCGCAGCGCCCTTAATCAGGTTTGTCACAGTGTCTCGTGCAGGGCCCCCTGGGGAACTTTAACTGCTCTATTTAATGCAAAAGAGGGGCAGTGCTGCTCAATCTCCGGAACGCCAAGGTTACGTACCCGAGTGGCTTAAGCAATTTTGACGGGGGCTGTTTTCGATGCCCTTGCTTTCAGGTGGTGCCACGAGGAGCTGGCTAAGGTACTTTCTTGTGGCCGGTCAGCTTTCGGAAATCTGTTAAAAAACAAGAAGTGTATATATATATATATATATATATATATATATATATATATATATATATATATATATATATATATATATATATATATATATATATATATATAGAGAGAGAGAGAGAGAGAGAGAGAGAGAGAGATGGTGACGATGAGAACATTGCGAGTCACAATGACGGCACAATAACACCAGGTCAGTAACATACAAGCAACCGTGCACTATGTACACGGCACGTGTTCTCAGAAATTTCCGACTCCACACGAACTTACTTTGCCTAGGCTTGCGACTGATGGTGGAACAGTTCTGCGACGGTCGTTATGATAAAGTATTATAGGGCAAAGCGAAACGTGCCTGTAAGCAGTTATTTAGCTCCTACTGAACTTGCCGTTCTCAAGCAGTTCACATTTCCAACAGGATCTCGGTATTATCTCAGTTATAAGATATAAGATGGCTGCGTCGCTCCGCGTCTGGAGAATAATTGTCTGCAAGTAGAAGTCTGAATAGCGATAGAAGTTGAGCTGTAGTTCGGTGCTCTGTTGCAATGCATGCAAAGTGAGCAAAATGGGAGCCGCCGCCAGCCGTCGAATCGTTCACTTTGAGGAGGAGGTCCCAATTCGGTCTCCCACTCCGGGACTTCCTCTTGTATACATTGCATTTTGTAACAACTTCGAATATGGTAATAAAATTGAATTCTGACGTAGTGGCGGGTGTGGCGTTCTGATGCTAAGAACGAGGTTGCAAGCTCGAATCCCGGTCGCTGCTACCGTAACGCAAGCACGTTTATGTGCCGTACCGGTCATTGAGGTGCATAATAAAGAAATTCAGGTGCTGAAAATAATTCCGAGCTCGTCCACTACTTCGGCGCCTCTCTCATAGCCTCCGCGTTGGTGTGGGACGTTAAATCTATTGAATCATCATAATCACCATCATCTTCTGCTTCTTCTTTTTTTTTTTTTGTGCGCTGCAAGACAAAGGCCTCTCCCATGGGTCTTCTCTACGGCCCTCCTGTGCAAGCTGACTTCAACCATATATTTGCAAATTTCCTAATTTCCTAACAACACATAGTTCTCTGTCATTATCGAGTGCATTTCTCCTTTCTTGGTATTCATTCTGTTACTCTGGGAGGCGACCAGTTATTTGCTTTGCGCATGGCATGGCCTGCCCTACTCCACTTTCTACTCTTTTTAACTATGGAAGATCGGCTACCCCAATTTGCTGTCGAACATGCACCACTCCCTTCGGTGAAGTTACTCCTGTTATTTTTTTGCTCGTTGCGCGTTCTTTTTCGTTGACGTCCAACTTTCTGCCCCATACGTTTCTACGCGTAAAATGCAGCGATCGTACGCTCTCCATTTCAAGAATAGCGGTAAGATGTCGGTAATGACTTGGCAAATAATTAACCAGCGACTCTGTATTTAGCAGCACAGCCCAAATATCCGCGACCGGCGCCGGTGGGGGTGCTCACGTCGTGTTGTGAGTTCGTATTTATCGCTGCCTCGGCACAACTGACTACGCACTGCGTACAAGTCGCTCGGTCGCGCCACTGGCTGCCAAGGCCGCGGCTTGTCGAGCTTGTTCGCCGCGTTTTCCTTCCCGCTTGCTGACGCAGTGCTTGTGTGATGGACAAAGTCATCAATGTGGTCTTCCTTGTGTCTATATTGACCATGCGGCCGCTCGCGGAACCCAGCTGGCGTGTCCTCTGGACGCCACGGTGTGTTTATTTTTTTCTTCTTGCCCAAGGGAGAACGTAAGGTCACTGTGCAATTTGTACAGACGTGGTTCGGAAGGGCTCTGGACGTTATCTATATACGGTAGAAGTGACAATCCGCGCTTTTTCTACGTTGTTTCTCAGGTTAAGTACAATCTCGACACTCTACCTTTGCCGGAGGTGTCCATTAGCGCACTTTTTACGCACCTATCGATGACGCGTTGCGCACACTTCTTACTTCGGCGCGCGCGCTTCAGTTGAGTCCAACTAATTTGAATAAACAGGGCTATAGTTATGTATAACGTCCTTGATGTGATTATCTGTGTTCTTTGTACGTTGTCTGTCAGGTCAAATGCACTATCAGCGTATCACCACTTGTTAAATTTACGGCGTACATTAGTGCACTGTCACGCATACATCTATGAGATGTTACTTTCAATCCACTTATTTCTCTGGTCAAGGTTCAGTTGAGTCTGAGGGGTTGAAACAAACACTATATTTATGTATAAGATGTCCCAGCTGACGTTAGTCGAGCTGTTATAATAAAAAAGGCATAAGGAAGAAAGATACATGGTGCAGGACACGTTCATATGAGCAGCGGTGTTCGGTCGTCACACCTGTGATGAACGAAGACCGTAGGCTTTATAATTGTATCTTGCACTCTGTATTTCTCTTGATTTTGTTTTCTTTCGTCGGCTTGTCTGACGTTATCTCGGGCACACGGTATATCTCTGGTTATAGAGAAGGAGGTAGTAAAGAAAATAATAATAATGCTGGAGTGGAAGCCGCCTATACCGGCCTATGGGCTCGGTTGAAGCCGGCGGCGGCCATCTTGCGGGAGCCAAGCGGCCTGCCAAGAACTTCGCAGCGCTGTTCGCCGACTTTTCCAGCCGTTTTTAATTGCTTAACGGTTTTTCAAGTTCAAATGCAACACTGTGGGCTATGAGGCCAGCCATATTGGAGGTCTCCGGATCGCAGGTATCTGAGTACTGGGACATTTTTCCATATTATCGGCATCATTATACAGCTGGCACAAAGTAGAAAAAAATTCGCGCCATAATTAGCGTTTATTCACCTTCTTTAATGCAGTGTAAAACTAGAGCAAATATGAAAGCTGTCAGAACAAAAAGCAATTAAGAACTGAAAACGTAGCTTGAGAAATGGCAGTACATGCAACAAACATAAGTATTCATTATCATATTCATTATCAGCAGGTGTTGCCAGTGCGTTAGCATCCTCATCGCATGGAGAGCCTCGGAACTTTGGTATCAGCCGTTTCCTTTTAGCCTGAAATATAAAATTTTCCTTTATTCTAGTGCAAGGCAATGCTAATGTGCAAGCTTATTTAAATGAGAAGGATAACGCTAACATGTCAACTCCTTGTCAGCGTCAACTTAAAAAATTACCGACGATTACGTTACATCCTAATGCGAAATTTGAGCGCAGCAAATAAGCTGTTTCGCCTTTTCGATAGATTGAGGCAAAGAAATCGAGCAACACATGTATGCGCTATCACAGAATTTATTTTTTATTTTTCACACGTATTCCTTTAACAAAGACTCCACTAACAGTTCTTGACAGTCATGAAGCAAGCCTTGTGGTCGGAGAAATAGACTGATATATGTTCGACTTGGTACACCAATGCTTGATTCTCAAAGACGAGATCTATACAAGTGCCTCGCGAGGTTGTCACAGCCGTGGGACGCGTTACGAGCGAGAGGAACGGGATGTTCTCCCGCATAAGTGTTAGGAAATTGCTGTTTGTCTTTATGTCAAGCCGCCACCGATCTGGCTCTCTGATTGCCACCGCACAGGGGTTGCATTGGAGGAGGAGCGAAGAAAGGAATTAAGTTCGAGCCGGCGCTTTGACAACCGGAGACTCGCAGGAAGAGGGGGGAGGGGGGCGGCGTGTACACCCAGCGGCAAACGATGGGGGCAGAAGCGCGCGCAGCAAGCGGACAACACGATAAAGGGAGGAGGGAAGAGATAGCAGCGACTGACTGATGCCGCTGACGCCGATAGTGAGTCAACCCCAGCTGCGGAGTTGGTTTCAGGGACAACGAATAACCGGCGTGTCGGCAACTGAAGAGCACCCTATCCGCCACACAAGAACAGGGGGGGGGGACCCTTTCCTCCTCTTTCTGCATGGCGGCGACGGTGTTCTATGCAGTCACGTTATCTTGACTCTCTAGCGGCGTCAGCGGCATCCAGCGGTATCAGTCGGTCGCTGCTAGCGCTGGGGGGATGAAAGGGGGGCGGAGCTGGTTACGAGGCCGACGACGACGCGAAACCCAGGAACGGACGCCAAAGAGCTGCGCTCTAAAACACCCGAGCGCGCTAGCACATTTTAGGATCGGCACAGCACCGCGCACGGCAAGATACGACGTCCCGCAACACATAAGCTGCGGCGACTGGCGTGTCTTTGCCCCCAGCAAGATGGCGACGAGGCGGCTTCACTTGACGGGCGCTCCGTCCACTCCAGCAGCTTTTCTTTAACCTTCTTGGCTGCAGTGCGAGCCCGTGTTAGCCCTGCGCTGTATCGCTCAACGTCGTACCCTTTGCTAAAGGTGTACACATGTATACTAGTTCAAACGCCGACCGATGAGACGTTGCGAGCACTGTACTTAGTTTCGGGCGAAGTCTCCCTTCAGTTGTGTCAAAGGAACCTAAACGGGGCATATCGCTCCTATCTGTTCGGTTTCGCTCTCTTTCATACCTGGGTTTACGAATCACTACGCGTTCTCATAGTCGCGCCATTCGCTCGCGCTTGGACAAATGTACACAGTGGGATGAAAAAAAAAAAGACAACAAAGAAAGGGGGGAGGGAGGCATCAAACCCTTGTGGACGAGTGTTTCCTGCAGGGAACTCACGGTATAAGTCTTTTTCATTGCCGAATCTTGGTTTTGAGTACGGAGCTTCTGGCTAAGTCTCTTCAGCCAGCCCTGAATGACAGGCAGCAAACCTCATTTGTTGGATTCAAGCGAGAACAGAGGACGACGAAGAAGAAGTCTGGTGCGCGACTCACTTTCTTTTAAAACACGATCAGAGGAGAAAGACTGATGCAAGAAAAATCTCCGACTACAGCGGTATCACACCAGTAATACAGATTACACATGCGATGCACACCCCCGCTTCACATCCAGCAAGAACTGTTAGTACAAGTTGTACACGAAGCCATAGGAGACTTGTGGCGAAGCTCGCTTCCAGTGTTCAGCCTGGTGTTGCACGCAGGTAACAAATCTGTTGGTGAAAAAAAGCTTTCGCGCAAGCTTTCGTTTTCGTTTTTCCTTTTTTTAGTTTCGCGGAATGTCGTTATTCTAGATGTATTTTGCGCATTTCGACGAAAGCTAAACGTTTCCTTTCGGGAATTTTTATGTATCTTCCCGAAAGGGTTACAAAGCAGAAGAACAAAAAAAAGAAAAGAGAGCGTGGCAGGAGCTGACGCGAGCCTTCCGTCCGAGGCCGTCCTTTCTCCGGTGCTGTGGCGAGACCCCTTTTGTCCTGGCGCCTCTATCGATCGCGATGAGGCCCGCCGCATTCCGCTGCTGCCATGCCGCGTCCACTTCTCTTTGCGCTCTTTCTTGCCACGGACGGTCTTTTCCCCCTTCACTCCTGCTCCGCTCCACATCGTTGGCCGGTTCAAGATGCCTTTTCGATTTCGACCGCGACGGCTGGCCTGTGCTTCTCCATAGGCGCGCGCGGAGCGCGACGCATGGCGGCTGTGCTTGACTTTTTTTTTCGTTGTCTGCCCGCTCTGCTTTCTTACTTTTACTTTATTTTTTGTTTCATTTCGCAGAAGTGCTTGACGCTTAGCTGCACGACGGACGCGTTTTCACCCGCGATATATATGAAGCGCCGGAATAACCAGAATTGAAGCGGTGCTTCTGGCCTGAAATGTAAATAAAGCAATCGAACTAGGGGTTGTGTGCTCAAAATGCGCGCTTTACATTCTGTTATGCGCTATGTGCTGGAACATTGCCCACAGCACGCATCTAAAGGGCGGCCACGGAAGGAGGGGGGTGTTTCAAATCGAGGTGTGGTTTATATCGCGTCACTGATGTGATAGTTAATAGTATAATAATGGCGCTATTTTATTGCACTCACTATACATAGACTTCAAAAACGTATGCCCGCACATAGGCATTGCTCGGGGATGTGGCTTGTTAAGAACGGCCAGCTGCAATGCAAGTTTTGCCGTCCAGTTGCGACAATGGCCGCAACTTTCCTGGAGCGCCGCCGCCAACCTCTACCCACGGCGTGATTAAGTCGACTTTGTGTCGGGAACAATACGCGCGTCCTCCACTCTCCGTCGCTTCAGCTAGAATGCGTTTGACGAAGCAGGCTTTGTGCTGAAACCGCCACCGTTACGCTCTAGCCTCGTCGCCGTTGTGACTGAACGAGTTCGGCGGGCCAACTATCGTTGCCGAACTCCCCAACGCGGACCTGATCTGCTATGAGTGGTGGAGTTGCCGCGGGAACGTCGTCGGACACCCCTTCCCACGCGCCGACCAAGACGCAAGACAAAGGCTACCCGGGCGCACTGCGCGGGTCGGCTCTGAGTTCTACGAAGCCCCTTTGACGTCGGCACCGGAGCGTGCACCTGTTTGTGTGTGTGTGTGTGTGTGTGTGTGCGTGCGTGCGTGCGTGCGTGTGTGTGCGTGTGTGTGTGTGTGTGTGTGTGTGTGTGTGTGTGTGTGTGTCTGTGTGTGTGTGTGTGTGTGTGTGTGTGTGTGTGTGTGTGTGTAAGCCGTCCCGGGGAGAAGCGGCGTGTTTACGATGACTGGACGAACGTTTCCGCCACCTTGGAATCGGGGGAGGACCGAGTGTTTATAAACGGCTGTTGTGCGGATGCTCGAGGCACTTTTCTTACGCAGTCATGTTAGACTGAGACGCTCTCTCAGGCAGTCGTGTTAGACTGGCGTACTTTCTCTCGCAGTCATGCTAGACTGATGAACTGCATGTAAATACTGTAAATAAACCCTTATTCCTCGTTCTCGATGAGAAGCAGTCCTTCCCTTCATCAACGTCCTCAGCGTGGATAAGTTGGACAACGGCATGGGCCAGCTACGTTCTAATTCATGCCCGACTCTAATCTTGAAAACGGATCACGAGCGATGGGAATTGAACCCCCAATCATAATAGGCTGAATAGTCGGAAGAGATTCGGGGCTATCTCGTGTCGAAATTGCTTAGCAGAGAAAATTAAGTGTTAATAATTGAGTTGCCTGTACAACACTTCTCCGACTGGTCACAAATTGCCGGCGCTGGGACGGTACGCGCTGTAACAGAAACTGCATCATTGACCAGGGAGTGCAGTCTACCATTTTCTCTGTGTGCACGCTGTCCTGCTCGCCAACTGTGTATTGCGGTGGAGAGAGCTTCTGCGTAGTTGCTCCAAATAGCGGGACACGTTATTAGCGGCATCGATAGCTTTCGCCACGGGGTATCGCAAGATATTCGAGAGAGATTTACTCATGCAGTATTACCGCACGGAAACACATCTCGCCTCACAATGTATTTGAGTGAGGCAGAATTCAACATGGCTCGGCCAGCAGATTGCCGCACGTATTAGGGAGTACTACTAGAAGTAGGCGCCAATGCCCGCAAACGAACACGAAGAGTACAAAAGAGCCCAAAGTTTGGTTGTTTAGACACACTGAGAATAGGCTTCAGAGGGGTGTGCTTTCCCTAAATCACTCTATTGAATACGCCAACTACAGCGAACACTGACGGCCAGGGCATTTGTTACCTCTTCCTGCGCGGCTGGTAGGTTATTCCGGTCTTCGTGGATTGAATAAGGCGGCAAAGAAGAACGGACAGAAAGGAAGAACGATGCATTTAACAGAGTACCAGTATGCATTCTACCAATGCGTTGACCGCCAGATATATTGTATTTATGTGTCGCGGCGAAGTCAGCTCTTTCTTTTTTTAAATATGGTCTATTGCATTGCGTGCACTACAGCTCGATACCTTTGTCCCGCTGCCACCGCGACGATGCCACCCGGTGGCCCGTACGGTGCTGCCGAGCGGCGAACGTTTCCGAAAGCTTCAATCTGCCGCTCCCCCCCTCTCCCACGCCCCTCTCTTCCTCCCCCACCCCCCATCTCCGCTGTTTGCTCGTCCCTTCTCCCCGTCTTCGCTCTTTTGCGCCTCGCTCTCGTCCCACCGCAATGTTATTCTCCCCGTTTCTGGCGCTCAACGGCGCCTCTGAGAGAATGCCGCGTGGCGGAGCGTGGGGGCGCGCTGTACCGCTCCGCGGACTCTCTTTTATGTACCTTGCTTCACTAATGGAGCTTCCTTCCAAAGATGACTAGAGGGATATCTGGCGTTGCGATCGTTTCGCCATTGTGGGGATGACGACGGTAAGTGCGTGGATTTGTCGAATCTTCGTGCGTGTGGCCTTATTCAGACGTTCTCGCGGCTATGTGCATTACGCTTTATCTCTCTATATTTCCAGGCAGTCCTATTCTTTTAGACGCATCAAAGAATTAGTACCCTTGCGCATGAAACAAGACTGCGAATCGTTGCATAAATTTATAATGCAGCCCTGGGTGGAAAACGATCAGCTTGTAAACCCGCAAAGAAATTCGCATCGAGAAGGACGAATCTTAGTATTAGCATGGTCAGGTTGTATCCATCATTCCCATGCTGGCTCAAGCGCCGTAACTGCAGTTCCCGTGGACATTAGTGCTAGACATAAATCCAGTAGCCTTCGTAAAAAAGAAGAAAAGAAAAGAAGCTCTATGGCTTTATAGGGTGTTTTTCTTAGGTCATTTGAATAATCAACATAATTACATCAATTAATTTATTGATTAATAAATTTACAGGGCATATCTTAGTTTACAAGTTATAGCCGCTGAGTTCGCAAGGCGTATCCCTTTGAAACGAATTCTAAGAACTAGACCAGTTTCGAGATAATAATTTTCAAACGGTCCGACTGAATTCATTGCAAACTCATTAGCAACAACTTGTCGACAGAAATATGGGTGGTTACATAAATGATTAAAAGAAATTAGTGCAGTTATATTGAATATTCAATTAGGCATTGGGATTTTTCCTAGAAGTAATGGCCGCCTCGTCGAATAATTTAGCTCAAGGTTTAGAATTGCCCTATTTGCCGTAGAGAATTTTTAAAAATTGGTGTTGCTAAAAAAAAAGAAATACCGGGTGTAAGTCCACCCACCTTCCTCGGGGTCGTTAGTGCGCCGATCACACCTTACTTTCCCTCCGCCCTCCTAGTGGTGTTCTCGTGTTATTTTTTACGTTTCGATTTCGAGTTCA
The DNA here is from genome assembly GCF_050947875.1 of Dermacentor variabilis. Taxonomy (NCBI): domain Eukaryota; kingdom Metazoa; phylum Arthropoda; class Arachnida; order Ixodida; family Ixodidae; genus Dermacentor; species Dermacentor variabilis. The sequence goes on along the minus strand of NC_134570.1, from coordinate 38,634,960 downwards.
AGTATATATTTCTACCGGATGAAAGGCATACTTTTCGGGATTCAGTAAACTCGCGTAAACTCGGGTGAGACCAAGTTTCTGCAAGCGATGCTAAAATCAAGTTATGTCGGGTTAAACTATGTAAGACGGAATAGCCGACGTTGCTGTCAGTTTTTGCGTGCCTCATTACCAATCGCGAGTACTTCTACTATAAAAATTTCACCCCCCCCCCCCAGTCCTTCCCCTATCACGCGCTCCACTCTTTTTCTTGCATTTCTGTAAATTCATTGCTGTTCCTTCACATATAATCTGAATATATCGTTGCTAGGAGGAATTGTCATCCATCCGCACCCCGGCATAGGTTCACGGCGCAACTTTTCTTAAATAAAATTCATTCATTCATTCATTCATTCATTCATTCATTCATTCATTCATTCATTCATTCATTACGTTCTGAATTCTGGTGGGTCAACGTAGACTCACTTCTATTTGTTGCAACGGACACATGGAAAAGAGGTGGGGGGGGGGGGTGTTGGTAGGGTGGTATGTAGTTGGAACAACACGCAAGGTTCTGCGTTGTCTCGTGCACACTGTCTGTGTCCGCGTTATTTCGTGCGAGCGCAAGAACGATTTCAATGACTACCTGCCAACGATCCTCGATGTAGGCACTCTAATCGCAAGCTCAATGGCATCACTGAGGCGAGTTTGAGCAGCTGAATTGAAACACGGGACAGAGGGAAACAGGCAAGGAAGTCGCTGAGCTATCTACTGAGTTTATTTTCGCGTATGCAACTATAGTATATTCAGTAGTGCACGCGCATTGAAAAAAAAAATAAAGAGGGGAAAAGAGAGGGAGGAGGTATATAGACAGCATCTGCACCTCGTATCAGCCGCGCATAAATTAAAACTGATGACACTGAACAGGGGACCCCTGTTCAGTGTCATCAGTTTTAATTTATTTTCGGCATCTCCACGGGCATCCTTGGCGTTTCAGCATGACCGAGTTCTTGTCGCGGAAACCGAAAGCCATTGCGAAAATTATGGTCAATCCGGAGGGTTAGCGGAAAGGAGGAATAAGGAGGAAGGGTTTGTGTGGAAGTGAAGACGGGGAGGGAAGGGGGGGGGGTAGTACGACGATGGATGGAGGCGCAGGGGTCGGAGATGTGAGCCTCCTCGCTTCGCCCTCTCTCCTTCGTCGCTATCTCGTTCCCTGCGTTGCTTCTTCGTCGAGGTTATCGCGCGCGAGCGCGCATTTCAATGAGAATTGATTCGCCGTTTTTTGAGCGTTAGCTGCGGCGGAGGAAAAGAAACAACAACAACAACAACAAAAAAGAGGCTAGTGGACGCCTGCCACGAAAGCGGCGAAGCGTACGACACCGTCCCTCCCTCCGGATCGCGGAAGCCTTTTTGAACGACGACGATAAGACCGCGACCGCGCTCCCTGCCTTTTGTGCTGTGGCCCACATTTTTTTTTTTTTTTTTTAGCACGTTCTGCTTCTCCTCTCGGCTCCCGAGTGAGAAGGCGGTGCGCGCCACGTGCCAGATTTCGCGCTTCGCATTTCGGTGGCGACGTTGCGGCCTTCAGTGCGCATCGTGAGCGATTCGACCGGAGCTTTTATTGAAAGGAACACGAGATGGCGCGCCGCTGAAGAAGCCGACGAGGCGCTGTGATGATGGTGGTGAGTGTGTAGGGAAAAAAAATGAGGCCGGGGACGTGTATATTGAATATAGTCGTCAAGAAACGAAGCTCTTCTCGAGCCGACGATGCGCTTGCAACCGAACGTTTTTAATAGGGAAACGCAGATGTACCGCGTGTTTGTGTGTTGTGTGCGTTGTGCGTACATGCGCACGTGGCGATTTCTTGGAATATATATATATATATATTAACAGCGCTTTCTCACCTTTCCAGGTATATTTCTGGAATTGTCGGGGATTACCTCTATGACGGATCGCAATGGCCAGATATCTAACAATGCTTTTAGTTAACTTATATTTTAATATTGTTCGCTATATAGGGGACGTTCTATGATTGTCTAATTGTCATGCGATCTTGTTTATTATTATATTGCACTCAGGAGATGTTGTCGCCTTTAGTTGGCGCCGGCTACTCATTTTCACATAGAGATTAAAACGCAATAAAACTTGAAGTCAACTCCAAATCATAATAACACAAAGTTCAGTCATGTAACTGCACTAATTCCACACTAAAACTGAAAGTCAACTCAGAAACACGTCAACACAAAGCTCAGTCACATAGCTGCACTAAAGTAAACACCAAGTCCGCTCACATAACTGCGCCAATATCAGGGCGCATAAGAAAGCACGGATTAGATTCTAATTAAGGTACATTAATCCAGGCATTGAATTTGCCAGAGTCGGGTTACGAGAAAAGTCCCATAGAACGACCTTATCATATTTAAACACTCCACTCAATAGGTTACGCGAATATTGCTCGCTTCTAAAAAACTTTAAAGGGCCAGTAACGGTCGTCTTTGCAATGAGTATGTTGGCCATGGAACGAAGATCATCCTGAGGCTGAAGGACCTGCATGTAATCCCACTAAATCACGTGCTAAGCGTTGTCTTTGTGCGTCGTGTCGCGGACATTCTGCCAGAACATGCTGTACATCCTCATCCGCGTGGCCACAAGTGAATTCCGGACTATCAGCTCTTGAAATTTTGTGTAGAAAGTATTTCGTGTACGCGGTCCCGAGCCGCAGAAGATAAATGAAGGTTTCAAAGGCTCTGGTTGTATCTAATGTGCACGGGATTTTAAATTGAAGCGACTGGTCAATGTGAAATAAATCTGAATGACTTCGAGTTCTGATCAAACCATGTCGCTTTGCAACCTCAGGCTGAGATCTGTCTTAGTATGCGGCGAAAATCGCCGATCATGCGATTTCGTTCAGGCAGACTTTTGGGACGGATATCTCGAAAGTGGTGGTACTGCTGCTGAACCAATGTCTGCTTCATAGACGTGACTTCTCGGCTTGGATTGCGCGATATGCCAACTTGTGTGCGTAAAAGCAAACAATTCAGCTAATTAGTGAACCTATTTCTAGGCTACCTACTCGTTCCACCTCTTCTGGAAATACATCTGAAAAGGACAAACATATCTATCTACGACGCGCTGCTTAAGGAAAAATAGCCTGAACAAGAAAAAAATAATAAAAAGAAAAGAACAGTGGAGTGGACGGCAAAATGAAACGGACGACACGACTGAACTGTCGCTTCAGACATTTAATTCAATTCAGTTTATTTGGACATACATAAATGGTACAGGATGTACACGAGGCGCGACAAAAGGAGGCAACAATGCCTCCTGACAGGGCCTTCGCGTTATTCATTGGATATGAGCATGGTAGGTGAGACGCCACGCAAACTTGTCAAGATTTCATTAAAGAGGCCGGTCCTTTCTATCTGTCTATTCATCTACCCGTCTGGCTCCTTATTTGTTTTTCTCTAGCTTTGTTTCCAGCGAAGCTTTCTTCTACTCAACCTTCGCCTCGTTGTATTCTTGTGGGCGCTAATTTGCGAAGAAGATTCTCACGCTAAAGATGCTCGTAGAAATAGCTGCTATCCAATTGTACTAGCGGACTTAGTAATTAACGTCGACGGTCAGCCAGTGCAAAAAATATAGAAGCAGCTTTTGAGAACAAAGAGCCTCGGAAATTTGGCACCTGCAGCCCTGCTTACTCGCGGAGTCTTGGTTGATTTTTTTTTCTGGTACACCTGTTTGTTTCGGCTTTGTCTTACAGTGTGTGAGCGCGAGCATATATCTAACCCAATCAGCGAGGTTAATTAGTCCGCTCGCGTGACAGCGTTTCCTTTGCGAAAGAGGAGGTCGCAGTATATAGGTGGCCGTGGTAGGTACCTCCGACATAGCAAAACTGCCAAATTTTAGGTATATGTGCAGTTAACGTGGGTATATAGCTCCCCTTTTCTCCTTGTCCTGCCGAAAGGACAAAATAATAGCGGTGTCACACGAGCACTCTTGATCGCGATCAATGCCGATCCGGATCGACATTTTCGACCGCGATTGGATCTATCGCGCAGCTTGCGCAAAGGAACCAATCGCGACCGAGAAATTCGATTCGGATCGGGCTTGATCGCGATCATAAGCGCACCGTGTGACTGTACCCGCATAAAATTAGTCTGGATACGTTTTAGAAACGTTTATAGGAACGTTTTATTTCGCTGAAAAGAAGTGAGAAAAAAAAGAGAGAGACAAAAAAATTAACATGCACAAGTTTCTGAGCTTATCTAGAGAGCACGAAAACTAGTTACAATGTGCGCTAAGCACCGCGAAAAAAAAAAAAAAGCGTGCGGTAAGGGTTGCGCGACTTTAATTAAGAGAAATGGGGGAGCTCGAAGCTAAGTAGAAAGGAGCAAAAAAGTCAAACGATCATTTTATAGTGGAGCCCAACGCAAACGAGCGAAAATCGCTGCAGGGACAAATGCGAGGAAATAAAACGAAGGTAGTATAGCGTTGTTATGGCTTGTTAAAGGTGATGAACGAAGCTGGTTATGCAAGAAAAGGAAGATTGATCGAGGCGAGAAATAGTTGTTTGCCCTCGATTACTTTTTCTGTTAACTTTTCGTCGAAGAGAAAAAGTAAGTAATTGTAGTAACAACAATAATAAAGACTGACTGTATTGACGTCGTCGCCGTGCAAATGACGAAAAATGAGTCGCCTATATAAAAGCGCGCTGTCGAGTTTTCATGGCTGTATACGCTCTCTCTCAGTAATTCCGTGCAGTGCAGTCGAGTCTACGACTCCTGCGAGCCAGTCGGCGCCGAGAGCTCAGCCGCTGTGTTCCAGAGATTGGAGGAAGTGTGCCCGCTCATTTTCCGCTGCTAATTATTGTGTGACCAGGATTTTCATTCACTGAGCATTCCGTGGATGGAGATTAGGGGCCAACATTTGAGGAGTCTCCGCTCCCACCCCCCCTTATTTTTTTCCTTCCTTTTTTTTTCTTTTTTAAATATAATTTGGTCGACGCAACCCTTAGCTTTTGCTGCACTGCATGGCATTTGGGAGACGGGATATGTATATTGGCACTCTTGTAAGAGTCGCCTTGAGTATGTCAGGCTCGATGCTCTATAGGTGTGTGTAGCGGGAAAGAGAACTCAGAAGGAGCCTGTGAGAAAAAAAGAAAGAAAGAAATCAGGTTAAGAAACGTAGAAATGAGAGGAGAGGGCGGAATTACACGGTGCGCCGTTAATAAAACTCGCCCCGGGAAAGATAACTCGGCCCAGAATTGGGAGTACTTCGTCGGGTTGGCGGCAGCGAGAGCGTAGTCAGCATTTTCTGTACCAATTGGATTGCTTCCCCCCCCCCCTTTTTTTTTTTCAACTTTGTTCTCCCTCGCGATTCCAGCTTTCCTTTTTTCCCCTTCATTTTTGTCTGTGGTCTTTCAGACACCATGGCCCTAACAAATACAAAAACGGCTGGAAAAGAAGAGGAGTAATTAAGAAGAATCAATAAGGAGTAGGATGAAGAAAAAAAAACAGGAATTACAGAGAATATTAAGGAAGCAAAATTAAGAACATCGCCAAGAAAGAAAAACGAAGTATACGTTGTTGGCGGATAACTTGTGCAGCAACATGCACTAGTGTCTTAGCTTGCTTGCGCATCTTTTGCACCGGGGCTACAGGGTGTTTCGGCAAAAGAAAAGAAAGAAAGAAAGAAAGAAAGAAAGAAAGTAAGAAAGAAAGAGAAAAGGAGTGAGAAAGGAAATGGAAAGAAATGGTATTAGAACAAAGCAGCCGACGTAGCACGTATCTCGTTCGTATAGCCTGCTGAGTAAATATGACAGAAAGTAAGCAAAAAGATCGGGCGACCATGCACCAACCGGAAGGGAACGATTAATGAGAGATGGAATAGAGCTTCCTTATAGCTTTCCCTGAGAGCCATTGTAGCGAAGACCCATAAACTCTTTCTTTCCGTTTTAGTTTTATGAGCCCCGTCCGTAAAACCGCTGCACATATAATGAGTACTGGGGAGGTTTTTTTGTTTTTTTTTTTTCGTGCGCGTGCCTGCCTAACTGGAGGTATATGGTCGGCCGGCTTCAACCTGCTCGCCTCCCTTTTGACATTTAAATCGACTAACAAGTTGCGCAAATCAAGTCACAACGAACACGGCACGCGGCAAGTTGCGCAAGTATATACAACCTTTCGCCGTGCGTGGAGTTGGATCATTTGTTTCCCGGTCATAAAGTCGAGCCTGCGATTGCGATCCCCGCTACACCGCCGGACACGGTGCTCCGGCTGGGAGCGTAATTAAACTCTATTAAGCTTCGGCAGCGGACGCAGGGTATACGGTCGTTACGAAAAACGATACGCGAGAACGTCTGATCGTTTTATCTTGTTCTGGTGCCTTTCTTAGTATGGGAGACTATACTCGGTTACGTTCAGAAAAAGAAAAGGGCTTTCTCGTAGCCGAAGTGATTTGTGACGATGCCGAAAGACTCTTTTGGTTTTAACGAAGATTTTAGTGTACCTGAACGAAACAGGACAGGCCGTTCGTTTGGGTCGTCTTCGGAACTTTACTTTTTCGTTTGTGCACTAATGGCCCTCCTGATTTTCTTCTTTCCTCGTATTCCGTCTCATTTGTGCTTCTCATTCCAGCGTCCTATCGCATCAGGGGAATTACTTACTGCTGCTTATTGCTTGCCACACACACACACACACACACACACACACACACACACACACACACACACACACACACACACACACACACACACACACACACACACACACACACATATATATATATATATATATATATATATATATATATATATATATATATATATATATGTATATGTATATATATTTCAGTGCATTTCGGTTGCTTTACATTGCTTTAAAAAAAAGCGAGTCGGGTGCCCAACATCTTCTTCCTCGTCCTGTTTTTCTGCTCTAAACCAACAGATGACGCTTGCAGCCCGTCGTTACTGCAGTGTTGGCCGAATGCATGTGGCCAGGAAATTCGTATCCATGATTCCCACTGTGTATGAATGATTCCTGTCCAGAAATTTTAGCCTGAAGCTGCACGACGAAATCTTCGGGCTGCCAGTCCAGAGCAAGGAAGTGGTGCGAGCGGCCGGCACGTTTCACGCAACGTTTTTCCTGCAGTTTAGCGTCTGGCGCATCTCGTGCGCTTGCTCACTCCTGAACAGCCGTTGAACGGTGAACGGAAACTCTCGTTTCTTGCAGTGTGGAGTGACATCGCGTCTTAATTCGCTGTGCTCTAGGGGAATGCAGCGCCGATTAAAGGGGAAAAAAGTAAACCCGGTGAAAGCGGCGACGTAGCGCTTATAGCAACAGGACACGATGTGCACTTAAGCGACTGTGGTGAGTAAAGGAGTCTGACAACCATCGTTAAAGCTTACATACCCGAGAAGACATTGAAGGAAAGTTTTCGATGGAGGCTTGCGCTAAGTCGCCCTTAGCTTTCAAACAGAGTGACAAATGTCTTTGAAATGTGTGTACATCGAAAGAGAAGAAAAAGGAGAGAGAAATAAAAGAAACAATAAAGCGAAGGCGTGCCCGTATCCGCTGTTTCAGCGACTACGCGCGGTTTCTTGCCTGATGGTGCTGTGCTAATTGCTCTGCTCCCATTGTGCCTACCTGATTCGTCGTTAGTCGGCTCGCACCATTTAGCCGAGCGAAGCGGCGATAGGTGCGGTGAAGCCGAGCGACCCGCTGCTATCGTGGCATTGCCAGCGCCTGTACGTCCGTTGCAGCGATTCTGGTAGCGAGCACATTTCGGAAATCCGCTGGAACCCTGCCTTTCTTGCTCGATTTCAGGTGCAAATTACCACTCCTGCGCGCTAATTCTGTGCCTCCGCCACGCCCCACCCCTCTCCACGAAGTTGGAAATCGCGGCCCGAGCGGTAGGCTAGCTATAGAGTCTCGTTGTGTCGGAACTGGCCTGCAAGCAGTCGTACCGATATGCATGGTAAGAAAAGTACGCAAGGCAATATATTCTGCTGCGGGCATGTGGCGCTGAAAGCTTGGGAGTCAAGAAAGATTCCCAAGACTAAGGACAGCGTAAATATTGTTTTAACGGAACAGAAATGATAAAGTAACGTTAAAAGGCAGGAGCGTGGTGGTATAAGCTAAGCGGGGGCAGCTGACATTGCGGGTAGTCGCGGTTTCAAGAGGGAAACAAATAAAATCGTGGCTGTTACTTGCCTGAACCGCGATCTGATTATTAGGCATGCCGCAATGGGGAAATTCCGGATGAATGCCTGTGGGCAGGTCCTGCAATGGACTGAGCAGATAACAGGCGGTTCATTAAAGCAACAGAATGAGACGCCATGGCGGAGGGAAATGCACTTGAGCACGGCGATGTATTCGATGGCATGATAAGATGAAAAAACTTGCAGGCTTATAAAATGGAATCGACTGACACAAGTAACGGATAGCCTTGATCGCGCAGTGGGACATGCAATAAAGAAATTAAAAAGACGAAATTCTGGAGTTTTACATCATAATACTACGATACGATTATAAGGCGTGCACGTGGTACTGGGATAGTCCGGAACAATTTCGACCACCCGAGGTTCTTTAACGTGCGCCCAGTGCGCGGGACAAAGGGGACTTTGCGTTTCGCCACCACCGAAATGTGGCCTCCGCGGCTGGGATTGTATGCCGCACCCTCGGGCTTAGCAGCCCAACGGCATAGCCACAACGCCACCGCGGCAGGTGTACTTGCAGTGGCATGATGATGATTATTACTATTTGCGCCCGACCGTGATCTGTTTATTTCTGCGTTTTCCCTCACAACTACATACGCAAGGAATCGCCCGGAAGACTGCGGCCTACCGCGTCAACCTCTCAGAGCCTGTTGCGGGCGTATTTTCGTCGTCACATCAGCTGCACTGCGTCGGCGCCTCTATTTTGCGCCGTGCGATAGAGGCGCTGTTCTCACTGCCAAAATGCGTAGCTTGAGACATTCGCCTTGGTACGTAATCCTTGTGGCTCATTTTGGCTTTCAGTTCATTTTGTCGACCAGCCATTTGGGTGCGGCAAAGATATGCGTTTGTGAAAGACACTCCCAGCCACAGTCGTCAGAGAACAGCTGTCTCGGTTCGGGATAGTCCAGGTGGAATGCGTAGTCGGAGGGATGTGTCCAAGTGGTGTGGACCTGCATGCCGACAACCTGGCGTGTTTCACGTGGATCGTGTACGATATCACGCGCGAGCACGTGAAGCTTTGTTGCTGCATCGGTCCTTGACAGCGGTGTGGTTCCCTGCATGCGTGCCCGTCTTCGTGAGCGCTCCTAGCAGCTTCATCGGCATGTTCGTTTCACGCCTGGTGCCGAAGTGGCCTGGAATCCACTGAAAAGTGCCACCTCGGCCTTTTTCATGTAGTCCGTGATACAAGGCTGTCGTATTTCCAGCACCAGGTCATCTTGTGGTCGATTACGTGGAGCAGATAGCAGACATTTCAGGGCTGCCTTGGAATCAAGAAGTCAGAGCGTTACGTACGTCGGCAGTATAGGCGTCCTCGGTATTTGACCGTCGCGGAGAAATTTGGCCGATCTTCGCTTTAGAGCTCCAGGCGTGTTATCTGACCCTGACTTGAGCATTTCAAGACAGCACTCTCGCGCACGCTACGCTGCCCTCAGAACAAACCGTCACGGTGGCCCAGTGGCTATGGCGCTGTTGTGCTGAGCACGAGGTCGCGAGTTCGAATCGCAGGTTGTAAGCTGCATGCCAACGAGGGTGTAACACAAAAAAAATGGGAACACGCGTCAAGCGTGCTTTGTATGAACGTTAAAGAACCACAGGTGGTCAAAAACCAATCCGGGGTCCCCCACAACGTCGTCCTTCATAATCCACTGTGCTGTTTCGATACTTTAAACCGCCCAATTTATCTTATTATTTAACTTTCGGAACACTTCAACCTCCGTTACGCTGCAGCGAAATAGCGTGGTAATTTGGATGCTGAGAGGAGCTGCTCCTACCTGCCAGGCACCGTTAGCATCGTCCTAAAGAAAAAAAAAAGAGAGATTCCGCCTGCGCAATTCGTGGCGCATGCATGTTTTACTCTCTTGTTCGTCGTCCCAGTCTCACTCCACTTTCCCGTACCCTTGGGTGACTGTGTTGGGTGCTTCGTGTACCTTTCTGTGTGTGCTCTTTTTGTCGTTGCTTCTGTCATTTTGATGTTTTCGTGCCTCGTGTGCCAGTGTGCATACGTGGCAGGACAGAGGAAGCTCTCTGTGTCTGCGTTTGCGCTCGGAGCATTAACAACGTGACAATCGCAGGCGTGGGTGGTTCGGGAATCAACGTGCGGCTCTTATTTCGACAGGCTTCCTCGGTGGAGAAGTATGACGGAGTGAACGCGATAACATTTACTCGCTCGGCGTGGCAATTATTGGGCCGGCGGCGATTAGCGCACAACCGAGCTCCGAACGCGTAAACTTTGCCGCCATTGGCCCGCGATGGCGGCATACATCAGTACGTCTCGTGTAACGCAGATCGACCAAGTTTGCTAGTCGCGGCATTGGCGCGGGTGCACAAGCGAAAAATGCAGGGAAGTGACATTTAAATAACTGAGAGGTGTGGAAGGCGAGGTGTTCAGAGCAAGATTGCGTGGGAGAGAAACAGGGCCTGGCTGGTACACGTTTCTAGACTGTCATTCTCTCTGTGTGTGTAATTGCTTGCACATGCGTGCGTGCTCTTTCCAACGTTCCACTTTTTAGCCAACGCGTGTTCTGTTTACTCTTTGCTAACCTATAGCTGTACATCGTCTGTTTATCGTTTTTTCCACAATGCACTTCAGAGAACTCACTTGACCCACGTTGTTGCTTCGCCTTCAGAAGAAATTGGCGCGAATTCAGTACGCATCATCAATATCTTCTTTTTACTTGCAGCACTTACCTTTGTAGCCGTGTCACCCCCGTTAAGTGCAAAGTTAAGTGCTTGCTTTCTGTGCATAATTACGGCCTTACTCGCTGGTAATTAGCGGCCCAACGCCAAGCGCCGGCACATTATGCCTGAGCTTAAAGAGAGTTGCATTTTCGCCCGAAAGTCGGAGCATAGATTGTGATAGCAAATTAGTATACCGCTATACGAAGTAAGCATATTAGTTTTATCGACCGTATAAAGTTGCAAACTTTGGCCTTCTAACTAAATTAACAAGCACGGTGTCACACGCGCACAGGTAAACATGAACACACCTCGCTTGACGACTGCGGAAGCTCGCAGCCAGAACATTGGGAGCGAGTAAGCGCAGCAGCAGCAGCGAGCGAATTGACCTTCGTGCTGTCTCTCGCTGCAGCGGGAACTAAACGTCGAAAGCACAGCGCGTACGAAGCTAGAGACACTCCGCGTACTTTGTCAACATCGCAGATCGCTTTGAAGATGAGGCCTGTGCGGGCGCGAACTTTGTATGCGTCGCAGATCGCTTGCGAGATACGGTGGTCGCACCGTAAGCAGCAGCCACTCGAGTAGAACACCCCCTCCCTCCCCATCCCTCGCCTCTCCCCTGTGCTTCGCGCGCGATAGAAGACGTGCGCTTCCGCTCCGCCTTCCTCCCTCGCGCGCACGAGATTGAGCCACGATCGTCGGCTGACCCTCGCAAGCTTTCACTGGCACATAAAGCGCATGACGCGCGGCGACGATGTTATCGTGTTTGGCTTTAGTACGAAGCATCACGGCGACGGCAGAAATGCGCTTGGGGCGCCCATATAATTGCTATCGCAATTAAATAAAACGCCTCGCACTGTCACTTTCTACACCTTTGGCACTAGAAACTATATATACCTAGTCGTCTAGTCTCGTCATGCAGGGGCTCTTGTGTGCTCGTACGAAACTCGATGAGCTTGCGCGAGCGCCTGCCGGTCGCGCGTGTGTGATCACGCCTATAGCCGAGCATCACTGTACGCCGGCTTGTTGGTTTATTGAGCCGACGTCCTGTGCATTACGCGCATTACGGACGCTTGCAAATGGGCATACGCGCTTGCCGCGTGTAAAGCCGCAACGCGCTCGAGCGCGCGCGCGCGCCTTGGGTTTGGTTAAAATCTCACGCGCGAGCGAGCGCGCGTTCGGTCGGCCACGACGCGTCGCGTATCGCTCGTCGCATCCGACCGCACTAGTCCCCGTGTTGTACACCGGCGAACGTCTTTCGCAAGGGTCCCGAAGCTGCGCCGTCCGTGGACGTTCGCTCTGCCGAGGCGGCCGCCGCTTTCCCTCGTCAACGACGCTCTGCGGCGGTGGGCCAGATCGGCCGTGTGCGGACCTGGGTATGTCGGGTTAAGCTTCCTTCCCCCCCGAAAAATCGTTAGCCCGTCTCGTAATTGGGGTTTAACGTCGTGCCTCCACCGGTCTCGTCCCGCGTTTCCCCCCGTCTTCCCTAAGGATTGCGCCCGGCGCGCACTGCCGCAGTTGGCGCCCGGGGCCGACGACTGCGGTGGCCTTGCGGATTAACGGCCCGGAATTAGGGGCTTTTGGGGAATTCGCCGGGGTCTACGGTCCCCTTCAGTCTGTATCTCTCCTTGCATCTCTCCCGTCCCATTTAACCATGCATTCGTACCGCGGCGAGAACTTTATCTGCGCCGTTTTCGTAGCAGTCGCATTAGGGAGCATTTTTCGCAGTTGTCCTTCCCCCACCCTCTCTCTCTCTCCTTGTTTCACGTTCAGGGATGTTACGTGCGGCATGTGCTGTAGATATTTTAGTGGTGCGTAACTCGTGTTGCGTGCAATGTTGTATGGTATCGCTAAACCTGCATAGACTAAAACAACGTGCACAGGCTTGTCACGCTTGTCGCTGGTGTAGCCTCAGAGTTGATAGAACTACCATACGAGCGCTTTTTGTTTGCCAAGTCTCTCGAGGCTGATGACTCGCTGTTTGGCTCGTTGCACGTTTTCGATACGAATTTGAATGATTTCAGTCAAGTTAATACATGGAATGTGGCATCTTCTCATATCGCAATATACTGGGACTCCTGGTAAAGCTGTGACATTACCGCGAATATTTAGTCAGTGCGGTATTTTGAATATACACAACAAGTCGGCAGTATCTTTCTCGATTTACACTTGCTACAATATTAATGGCGCTCATGTTTGCGGTTTAGCTGCTTCTTGCACTTGCAAACAAATAAAGGAGATGTAATGTGGTGAAGTCACATTTATGTCGTGTGCCCGCTGCATGTTCTGTACCTGTTAAACGTTTAATCCGTCGCACTGGAGCAGTTCTCGATAAAGCAGGGCCTTCCCCGTCTCACAAAAAAATAAATAAAATACATATGTATATTTAGAACGACCTCTAGTGTATTCCGGGAGGTTTCGTGGAAGGGTCCAGGGACGCCTTGCCCTGAAACAAGCTTATGGCGTCAGAAACGATGCCTTTTGTATACATTTAGAAAACGTGTACTATTTAAAAACATTGAACGGCCGTGGAGGCGGATGCGGAGCCCCCAACACGGCGTCCCGCTAAAATTTTTGACGCACGGCTCAAAAGCGTTCGTGACGTCTCTTCTTTTTTTTTTTTTTTTTTTCTGAAGCGCTCCACAGAAACCCGCTGCGACGACTTCCGCCATCTTCGATCTTCATCCATCTCCTTCCACGCGCTCCAACAACAACTGCGCGTGAGACCGCACCCGAATTCCCAACCATCTGTGCCACGTTCTGCGTCACGCCGTGTAGCATATACTTCATTCTGCAGATATGTTGTTGTCGTTGTCGTTGCTGCTACGTTGCAGTACATGCACCGTTGTCTTCGTCGTAGCCCTGTTTTGAGTCGTCGCACGACCTTCCTATTCCACGAAGCGTTTATTCTCCTCGCGATATTTCCGTTTCCCCTGAATATATATATATATATATATATATATATATATATATATATATATATATATATATATATATATATATATATATATATCGCTGCTTTCGGTCTCGTGGCAAGAGTGGAGAGATTTTGTGTAACAGCGCGCGTGCGAAAAGCGTTCCGCGTCGCATCGAATCAGTCTCATCTGCGATCGCGATGCACGAAGAAGCTGTCGTCCAAAGTATGACGTCTGTGACGTGCTTGCGGCTTGGCAACCGCATCCGGCGCACGCAGTCAGGAAAAGCATGGCCTTCGAGATGACCGTTTGTTTTACCCAGAGTTGGGCGGGGGCGTGGATTTGGACGTGACCTTTGTCTATAGATAGCGCGCGGTCCATCGCTAGAGGAGGGTTCGTAGAGCTACGCTACTTCTGGCCAACTCTGCGAAGTGCAGTGAGGCGTTGCTCCTGCTGCAGCCAATCACGAACGAGGGACGGCTGCGTGTCTCACCGCAAGGAGAAATTTTTTTTCACAATTTTTCACAATGGAGCAATTTTGCGCCAGTGATCCTTCCGCGACGCTGAGTTTCCAGCAATAATTAGCATAGGTAACTGCGGCGCGCTAGCGCCTATTGGAGTTGCGCGTGCATGGCGGTTCGGGCAGCATGATACGGAGTTCATGAATTCGCCTCAACATCGTACTTCCGGCTTCGAACGGCTTCGAACGGCTTCGTGACTTTGCACAGCGGTCGTTTTCGGCAGTATGTCGCGTTACGAATGCGACACTTCGCAGTGGTTGTGCACGCGCACGGAAACTTGTTGTCTTCGTGCGTCAAAGAGGTCTGCGAAGTTTGGAAAAAAATTAAATCAAAATTAAATTCTGGGGTCACCCGGGCCAGTATACACCACGATCCGATCATGAGGCACGCCGTAGTGGGGTGTATACGGGATTAAATTTGGATCCCCTGGGTTCCTTTTACATGCGCCTGAATCGAAATGCACGAGTGCTTTTGCATATCGCCCTCATCGAAATGCGGCCTCCGTTGTCGGGATTAAACTAGCGACTTCTTGCTTAGCAGCGCAAGGCCATAGCCACAGCTTCCGCGGCGTAGTAAATTTAATAAAGACAAGGCGTAACAAACAGCGCCAAAGAAACAAAACTTCGGAAGCTCGTGAGCAGGAAGATCAGACAGATCTGTGTGTGCTGCCCATCATTCCTGTATTAGTTAAAACGATGTCAGTACCAGAATATCTTTCCCTCTAGTAATTTTTTGTAGGAAATCTCACGTTGCATGAAGTTTTCATTCGGCCCGCGTCAAACGGAGGCGGAGAACTGAGAAGCGCGCTCACTGCTATACGTGGCTCTCTCTCTCTATTCTGATTGGCCAGATGCGAGACGTAGCCTTAGCTGCACTGCACGGCGTTTGTGAGATGGAAGTGCGCAGGCGTTCATGCGCGAGAGGCCGGATGAAAAGTGGACCGGGTCGACCCGAATTCGGGGCGCTGACGGGATATATTCAAATGTTCTACCCCTTTTTACCATATCACACTCGTCTCTCTGTCGTCCCTCCGAGAGCGAATAATTTTGACCCTGTCAGTTTCTTTCCTTCTTTCTTTCTTTCTTTTTTTCTTTCTTTCTTTTTTGGCAACTTCTTTCTCGCCTCTTGTTTGAAAGAGAGTAAGCGTCTTCCGAGGTCGGGTGCTTCAAGAAGCGCGCCTGGATGAACGAAGCATAAAAATATAGGTGAAAAAAAGAGATTGAAGTACATTGGACATTTCGTCTTTGTACCGTCGTTGTGAGTACCCGCTGTTCGATATACCGCTTTGTTTCGCCGAGAGTCGATCATTGCCGTAGGATTTTGTTTGCTATAAGTGCGACTATGCGAAGAGTACCACCCTGTTCTTTTCTTCTTTTACTACTTCTTCTAACACATAATACGCCTTCTTCTTTTAATACTTCTTCGTAAGCATACACGCTTACGCGCATAAACGTCTTTATTTATTTGTTTTTCTTTTCTTTACAAGCCTTCGCTCCTATCCTGTTTTGCTCAGCTCCGAGAGTGCCTAGGCGTCTGGGAGCGCCCGACGTTTCCAAGTGCCCATTTGTTATTCTCGATAAGTGATGACTTCTGCGCTCTGTTCGCCCTTTCTACGGGGGAAAAAAAATGTTCCCGGCTTTCCTGCCGCCGTTTGCGCCTCGCCTTGAATTCCTCATCCGTCTTTTTTTCTGATGGTTCTTCTCATTTTTTTGATTCCCTTCTTCTTACTCGATTTTGCAGTTGCGACACGGCTCGTTAAATTTGCCATCCTTTAGCAATCTGCGTCTCACTCTTTTTGATCGTCTTAGGTGCTTTCTTTCTTCTTTTACCGCGGAACCTACTGTAGTGTACTTTCGCCTCCGAGAGGCCTCGTTTTAGGTTGGAGCTTTCACCTCTTCCTACTTGCTCGCCATTTAATATGTTTCTGTAACATTTTTTTGTTTTTGTTTTTGTATTTACTGCCACGCCAGTACACATGCCCTCTGTGTTAGCCCTAAAGTTTAGGTTGGAGCTATTCCTTTCGCTGTTTGGAATTTTCTAGGACTGTTCTGAGCACTTGGTTCCCATGTCTTTCTCACGACTACGTGTTCCTATGCGCGTCGTTCTTTCTGTAGTTCTTTGTCTGAATTATATTTTCGTTACATTTTTTTCTCGCTTATCTTACATATCTTTGTACAGCGAATGCACTTGTGCGTATTCCCTTGACGTTCTAGGCCTGGAGTTGCTCCTCGCTGGTTCTTCTTCTTCTTGAATTTCGGGGCCTCGTTAGCTTTCGTCGTGTGTTCGGGTCGCTTTCGACACTGTCCGTCTTCTGGGAAATTCGTTCGTTCGCTCGGCTGCGCTTCTCGGCGTCTAGCGTCGACGTCGAAGACTCTCGAGCGCACGCTTTCTTTTTTTGCAAAATGCCTCGTTACTCGAATGTCGAGTTTGCCTTTCGCTTATAAGCCACCATTTATTACTGTTTCTTCCTTCGCACGTTATTGTTGCTGCTTGCTCTGACGTAGCATTGTCGTGCGCATTTCGCCGACATTCTTCCACTTCAGGTACTGCTCTGTGCGCACACTCAACCATACACACTTTCTTTCTTTCTTTCTTTCTTTCTTTCTTTCTTTCTTTCTTTCTTTCTTTCTTTCTTTCTTTCTTTCTTTCTTTCTTTCTTTCTTTCTTCATCGGGAGCGTACTGTATTGAGAGCAAACACAAGTTACTCGCAGTTGTTCTGTAGAAGCTATACATGCCCACTGTAGGGTGATTAGATAGCAGTTGGTAGCCGAATTCACAAATATTTTCGTTGGTGAGCGCTGTTTTTCATTGGCTGTCTTCGCTAATATTTCCAACTTCACGAGTTGCTGGCACCTGCTGTTGCAAACAGTTTCGCGTACGAACTTTTTGTGAATACAGGTCCAACTAGAGGTCGAGATCACGTAGTTTTTCGTTAGTAAGTGCTGTTTAACATCGGCTGGCCGGCTACGCTAATGTGTCCATCGTGACGATTGTTTCACATTTGCTCTTGCGAACAATTCTAGCGTAGAACGTGTTCTTGTGAATACGTGTTCGAATACGCATAAGTGGACGTTAAGTCTTCTGTTTCAGTAGACTTTTGCTGGCTGCATTCATCTAGCACCATGCTTTACGGAACATTTTAGTCCCTCCCTCTCGGCCGGCTGTCGTTCAGTAGTCAACCGCTTGTGCCGTACAGTTAGAATGTTGTCAGCAGGAATTTCCGTCCTCCCTGTTTCTTATATAGTTTGTTAAACAACCGCGTCTTCTTCTTCTTCTTCGTCTTCGTCTTGTTCTTCGTCTTCTTCTTCTCCTTCTTCTTCTTCGTCGTCGTCGTCATCGTCATCATCATCATCATGTCCACTGCAGTACGAAGGCCTCTACCAGCGACCTCCGATTACCCCCGTCTTGCGCTAGCTAATTTCAACTTGTGCCTGCAAATTTCCTATTTTCATCACACCCCACCTGATTTTCTGCCGTCCTCGACTGCTATTCCCTGCCCTTGGCACCCCGTTCTATAACTCTAGTGGACCACCGCGGTTACCTTCCCTACGCATTACTTGGCCTGCCGAGCTCCATTTTCCCTCCTCTTAATGCCAGCAACCACTTACTATAGCCCTTCATTAAATGTCTCTCTGCTTCGCTTCGCGTTGGCTACGCAGTGCCTTTCGGAGGCCCTCGCGCTTCGCGGCGATGCACGTACGGTACGCATCGCAGTACAGTACAGTACAGTACAGTACGTACTGTAGTACAGTACTACACGTACTGTACGCATTTTACGCATACCGCCGTTCGCCACAGTGCAGTTCGTGCCTCGCCGAAGACACGGCACCGTTTATTCTTCCTCCGAGGGCGTGCCGTGCCTCGCGTACGTTTGCGCGCCTTGTTTGTTTCGCAGCGGGGCGGGCGTTTTCGCTGTAGGACAGCTTCCTCACGTTCGCGCTGCTTTTGTTTGCCGCCTCCTTCCTGCTTATTATTATTATTATTTTTTGCTTCTTCTCGTTCGAACAGTTCCGCTTGTTCGCGCAAGTCCTTCGCGCGCCCTTCCCGTACGTCCTTCGTTGGCGCGTCTCCCACCCCCCGTGCTCTTCGGCGCGTGCGATAGGAGCCGTGCTGTTAGCCCGGCCTCGCCTCCTTTGTGACTCCTTCGTATCCTCGTCTCTTCGGCCTTCGATGGCGAGTGTAGTGGCCGCCGCCTGACGGCGTAGCTTCCGCGTAAGACTTGCCACCACCGGCGTCATCCATAATTTGTTACCTTTTCGGTTTCCGTTTTCATGTAGATTTTTTTTTTCGAGTAACTTTGATCACTCGTGACACCTTAGCTATGCCGTTGGGCAAACTTTCGAAATAAATGTATATATAAAAAACAAACACCTAAGCTCATATATATATACAAGGTGTCCTAACTATCATGCACCAAGATTTAAAAATATGCGAATGCCATGTAGCTGGACAGAACCAAGGTAAGCTGTTTGCCGTCGCTCGGAGATACTCGGATTACTTTTTGGCTCCACCTAATTACATAATTAGACTTAATTAATCACATTCCCCAATATTATAATTAGACGTAACGTGTTAATGAGAAAATTGTAGAGCAACATGAAAAACTCCCGATACAGCTTTCCGTTCCTCCATACGTGCTAGATAAACGTTTTTTTTTCCGAGCGTGAAAGAAGCCCGTGAGAATGGCCACTCGAGGAACTTTGCATGTATTCGCCGGCTTATTTCAGGCTTAGAAAAACACTTACATGTAGCACGTATTGAGCAACAGAAAGCTATATCGGGAGTGTTTCATGTCGCTTTATAATTTTTTTCATGGACACTTTTCATCTAATTGTAATAATTAAGAAATTGATCAATTAATTGAAATTTGAGGTTTATTCTAGTAAAATGCATGTACAAATGTGGGTATGATATTGTACAGAAGGAGGTCCCATAGCGAAAACACTGTAGGGGGACCTCCTATATTATGTTACATGAAATGTAAAACTACTAAACAGAAAACGACTATTTATGTAATTATAACTTGTAAATTATTACTAATTATGTAATTAGGCGGAATGCAAAAACTAGTCTGAGTATCTCCAAGCGACTGCAAACAACATTAGCTTGGTTCTGTCCAGTCACGTGGCATTTGCATATTTTTAAATCTTGGGGCATGCAAGTTGGGAAACCCTGTATTTAAGTGAAATAGAGTAGCAAGGAGCACGATCTTCCAACTTCACCGTATAATCTCCTATAGCTGTTTCTATCTATCTAGCTGCATTTACATGAACTCGACATAAGCAGGTCGAGTCAAAAGTCGATCTGGCCCAGCCCGACCCAAAGGCGTTGCGGTGTTATTGACGGCTTATCTATTTGTACAAAACACGAAAATGCAAAAAAAAAATTGTGTCTGAATGTTTTTTCAGCATTTGATTATTGATCAATATTTAATCTTGAGGGGTGGGTGGGGAGGAAAGGACGGAATAATTTACTTCCGTATTTTGTCATCTTCTACTTGTTTTCGTCGCCTTTCATGAGTTTCTTTTGCCTCTATTTATCATTTATGCATTCGTTCTTCAGATTTCGTCTTTGCCCAGCTGCTCGCTGCCGTGCTGCAGCATTTTCGTCGTCTTTCCTATTCTAGTATTTCGAGCAGTCAAAAAGATCGGTAATGGTTGGCGATCTTGGCGACGCAGTTCTTGACTATTTGCACCATGGGACCAACTTTTCTGAGTCTTGTCTCTGATGCATTCACTTTCTCCCAGAGCAGAGTAAGCTGCATAGGATCCGTTTGCATGCTCATGTCGAACTTTCTCTGGCTTTCCGGAAAAAGATCTCTCCTCCTCCTGATGATGATCATCATCATCATAATCATCGCCATCTTTCATACTCTGTGTAAGGAGCAGACATTCTGTATGGACGAAATCGGTCAAGAAAAACAGAAACAAACTTATCATAAACTATTTATCTTGTGCGCAGCTTCTTGGGCAGCTCTCGCTTCTTTTCCTCTGCGTCGCGTCTAACTCACTGTACTGGCAAACCGCGTGAGTGACAGGGCCTAGCGAAATGTCTGTGTCACACACACTCCCGCGTTTGCGGCGACCAGTACGCTGTCACTTTTTTGCTGTCGTTTGCCTTCTCAGGCGCTAGACTCGTGTCGCGTTGCCGTAATGTCACCGAGACTCTGGCGAAAACAGCGCTATTATTGTCGGCGCGTTCTCCGTTTCAGCTCTTGCGATAAATTATTAATGACCTCCCCATCTTGGACGGATAGCAGTGGCGAAAGGAAAGGAAATCAGAAGGCACACCGCCTGACATATCTCGTCATCTCTCGTGATTCAAGTTCAAGTGTTTATTTTCCTTTTCTGTTTCTTATTTCTTTCTTTTTTCCCCTTAGCACTCGAGGAAGCCTGACGGCCGGGCTGGTCTCGTTCTTTTCGAACTTTGGGGGGGGGGGGGAGGGGGGTGCAAAACTTTATGCGTTGCGCAAACCGTCGAGCTAACTTCGTAAATGTATGCGCGGTATAGCAGCGTCTTGTCGCGGGGCATAGCTTCAAGCTATTCCGCAGCGCATTGGGGCGGTGCCGTAATCCCTTTGCGTTTTTTTTTTCCTTTCTAAGCTTATATCTCTTCGCCCTTCTCGTTTTTCTTGAACATTCTTTTCTCTCTACTCCGAGATTGAAGCGTCGAGTTTTCCAAGACTTGCGAGACTCGTCACAAGCAAGTGACGGCATTTCTGAACCGGCTTTACTTCGTTCGAGCGGCAGTCGCGTAAACACTCTCGGAAGTTTGCGACCGATGTTTGCGTTTTCGTCCTTGTTTTGTGCGCATCGCGATATCGTTTCCTCATCACTTTTGAAACTGCTTTCCTGAAGACGCTCCGTCTGTCGAATCCGTCGCTGTCCTATGCTGTATTTTTATTAATTTATTTATTACTCCTTCTCTTTGCTTAGGTAACGTGGTTCGCACAGTATTTTATCTTTTTTCTTGTATGTTATGATGCTCGTACTGGATGATGGGCCGTGATACTCTGAGCGCACTTAAGTCGTCGTCTTAGTCTTTATTTGTGGCGAACCCCCACGTTGCTAGGGATTTCATCTCTCTGCTGTGACTTTAGTAGCATGTCTTTTTTTCATAATTATTTATTATAATTTAGTTATATATCGCCGCGTATGCCGAAGTTTTAGCCAAGAAAGAAAAAAAGTAACAATTTAACAAAACACTATCGAAAGAAGTTCTTGCATGATACACACACACACAAAAAGAAAAGAGGAGAGGGCTTAGATTTTCTTCCATTTTTGTACTTGTGCTGAATGTTCGATTACACACCCAGGCAGCAGTCATCCCATGACGGATCGGTGGCGAGTAGCGGTGCCCCCTGCATTGGTGGCTTTCTTGTATTTCTGACTTTACACATACGCCTATCAACTCGTAGAGGCCTTGTGGAGCATCCGCTGTCGCTGACAACTGCCGTGGATGTCGAAGGTTGAGCACGACATGTCAGGTTCGTTTCGAAATCGACACTGTAACCGAGTTAGCCGGGAGACGTATATTCCCAGAAATATTCTTTCGTAAGCTAGAACTGTTCGTAAGAGCAGATGCGCAGTCGACCACGATTTCGGATATACTGTCAGCGAATGAGCCTAGTGAATAGCAAACAGTATTTCTGAAAGAGAAGCCTGGCGTATCCGACGCTGCCTAATATATAATTGATGCGTCTACAGCAAGAATCACAGTTTGTGCAACGATATTTCGTGTCAATTTATTAATTTTCCTTTGAGTTACTGCTTGTGTTTCAGGTTTTCAGTGACGTCGAACTCTTGCCGAACAGCTTTGTGTTATTACTTGCCATGATTAACTCTGATGTACTTAACTCTGCCTTTCGTGCCCGGATTTCATTTTCGGCGCCGTGCACTAGACCTGATTCGAGCGCTTGCAAGCGTCCGAACGAGATTTCTTCTCAAAATGACACCTGCAGTTGCGTTCCCTGGGTTCTGCGTAGTCGAAATATCGCATTATTGAAGCGCAGGTACCGTTAAGCGAGGAATGCTTTGAAAAAAAAAAGTTTGGTAACGGTGAAGCTTTTAGTATGGAAGTTTAGTTTGCAGCACATACTATTTCGAAAATGTTTTCTTTGCTTCAGTCGACTGTAAATCTCGAAAAACAGCGCCAGAGCTATCCTTCCTTGTTGCGGTTATGGTAATTTGCGCTCTGCAACAACAGCGACGTGGCGATAACGACGACAACGACATGACAAACGATTAGGCAGTGTTATGACATTAGAAACCCTACAGGACTATGGAGAGTTCGGCCATCGCGGGTCGGGTGCAGTTGGTGCTTACTGGGGGAGGCCTTCGCCCTTGCGGTAGTCCATAAATCGGCCGATAATGATGACCGTGACGATAACGTGTCGGGTTCTGTGCACACGCTTAGGATGCTTACATGAACCAGAAAAATGCGGGTTGAGTTGACTTTTCTGGCTGAGGTTTGCTTGTCATGTAAACGCTTGCCGGTCGTGCTGAACGAACGTCGTGTCGGGCTGTGCGGGCTCGATTGCACGCGACAGGTTGACTCAGCCCGACCCGCATGCACTGCGCACGTGAACGCGGACGGCTGGGGTCGGCAGTGGCCAGCCAGGAGCAGCTACGTTTATACGAACCCGATGACGCACCTCGTAGTCGGCTTGTCGGACCAAAAACCCGTCGTCGGAATTATGTGTACACTAGCGGGTTTGCGGAGTGAGCGTCAAGGTGTGTTCTGTTAGTCCACTTGCAATGGCCGCGTTGACTCGACCTACCCGCTTTGCAAGGTGCATGTGTAAGCGCCGTCGCGTCGGGCTGGGTCAGCTCGACTTCCCACTCGACCCGCTGGCGTCGAGTTCGTGTAAACGAAGCTAGCGGAGAACGCGACACGGCAGTGTTCCCTCGCCTCGCCGTAGCTGCCACAGGAGTCTGGACTCATTAGGTATGCGAGCTCGTGTAACCGCTTTCGAGTCGGACTTTTCCCTGTTCGACTTTCGGTTCGACTCGCTCTTGTGTGCTTCATGCAAACGTAGCGATTGAACTTTTGTTGATTAAACGTTTGTCATTATTAAGATATGAAATTTCATTTGCCATATAGGTGTCACGACGGTCGCGTGCTGTGGCTGTTCCGATATTACAGCGCCGAGGATCGTGCTGCGCGGTGTTGTCTTCGCTCCATGCACGCGAACGCTTCGTGAGACGGTGTCATTCCCCTGGCGCGCCTCGTTTCCCAGAAGTCCGCATTAGGAATCCCGTCGCCTCGCTCGATGCAAGCTTGTGCGGGAATGGGGCTAGCCTTGATGACGGCGCTACGCGTCCTTTCATTTGTACGTCGACACTCCTAATCGATTCGGGTCTTGTTGCCACCGCTGAATCGACTCGGGTCGATGCGGTCATCGCTTCTCGGAGGGGGGTCGTGTCCGCCGGTGGCCGCATGTGGGCGTGTTACAGCGTCCTTTCGCAAGTCCTATCGGTGAGCGTTTCCCTCTCATTTCCCTTCGACGTTCGAGTTAGAATGCAAGTAAAGTCAATACGACCTCATTTTTCCCCTTTAATTACATGATTTCAAAGGAGAGGATGGTGTTTTTAGGTGACACCGGCTGCTGCTCGTCGCGTGGCAAACGAAATGAAATCACTGAATTAAACACTGCACGCAGTCAGAGAACTTACACACGTACGAATTCCTGCATACTAGTCCTTGAACTCGCCGACAGTAACGCGTGAACGTGCACCAGCGCTTATAAGCGTGTACAGTTCTACAAAATAAGTAAGAGTACTTGAAGTTGTCCGAGAACGGACTCGCAAGTGGAAAGCTTTAACGATGTCTGGACCAATGTAAGGACGCCTAATAACGTAACTTAGCACTAAGCTTTATAACAGCGTAGAATAACCTTTATTTCGCATGGCGCATATATCATATTTAGTACTCATGTTTTCCTGTGATGTAGCATGAATATTTTTTATAGCGAAGAATGGGGGGGGGGGGCGGAAGGGGAGTTACATTCTCGTGAAGATTCTTTATAGCGAAGAAGGGGGAAGAGGAGTTACATTCTCGTGCGGAAGTGAGGGCTGGCGTTGTAGCGGTGGGCTCTGCATCAGGAGTTGAGGAACCGCCAGCAACGTAACCTGCGTCGGCGTCTCGATTTTTTTCTGTGAAAATTAATTAATTATGAATTATTTTAAAATACCAAAGGTTCCTCTGTGCATACCGCAAATCAATCGACAATAACTTCTTTTGCGCTGATTTTATCCACTAATACTTAATTTTGTGCATCCTGTCGCTCTCTACTGGCTCCGCATTGGAGGTCATCTGGGAGAATGCCTGTGACGTCGGCGATGAATCGTCACTAAGAA
Source organism: Dermacentor variabilis (assembly GCF_050947875.1). NCBI lineage: Eukaryota > Metazoa > Arthropoda > Arachnida > Ixodida > Ixodidae > Dermacentor > Dermacentor variabilis. The sequence continues at coordinate 38,610,301 of NC_134570.1, read as the reverse complement.
CAACCAGCAAGCAGGCGCTCAGCACTTCAGAAAAATGTAAGAATTCGCCTGCGCAGCTTTGTTGTCACTTATCTGTAAATTTCTCAGATTGAAAACAACTGTGATGCCTTCTTCTATTTCTTTTTTCGTCTTTTTTAATGCCACTTGCAGTTCAAAACTGAATGATGGATTTGATGTAGTCGTCCGTCCGTCCTTTCTATGATACCGTCGTTGTTATTAACGTGCAGTCCTCATCCTCAACATCGTCCTCGCCATAGATGCAGGCATAATCACAAGAACATCCTTAGACATTGAGAGTGGTGACGTCTGCGCGTGGATTTTGGATTTCACAGAGGGCAGACTGTAATGAACGAAGGAGACTACGTGTGTGTCGCAGAGAAGCTTTACTTGAAAAGAAGGCGGTGTCAGTTCCGAGAATATCCTGCGGTCGAAGGCAATGAGTTTGCAGTTTCTATTAGTCCACCACGTTATCATACCCCCCCCCCCCCCCCCCCGCACGTTTTTCTTTTTGCGTGAGCATTCACTGCAGTGCAGCGTTCTTGAATAATAGTGACGTGAACTTCGTTCAAACTCGGTCTTTGTACGATTAATCTGACTTTCCACGCACGCGTGGTTTCGCTGCACAGTTCTAATAGTACATTCAAGAAAGAAAGAAAGAAAGAAAGAAAGAAAGAAAGAAAGAAAGAAAGAAAGAAAGAAAGCCAGACCACACACACAGTGTGATGCGCAACTGAACGTTTCGTTTACCTTCAGAAGGCAAAGTTTATATGTTTTGCCCTTTGAAGATGAATAAATCTGCGGTTGGTTCGCGCGTCATCTCGTCTGTGTGAGCCTGTTTCGTTCGCGTTTTTGTACTTCTAGAAATATATAGTGCAACTTCACATCGTTGATCAAGAACCAGCTAGCCTACACGCAACCTCTTATTGTTAGAGTTTCAAGCCGCTACCGCGGTTACGACCTGTGCTGGTTTTAAGCGACGAGGGATTCGTAGGGCACCCCTGATGGTTGGGTCAGAGCGAAGTACTTTTGAGGCTTGTTCGGTGAAACGGGAAGTAATCGCTCGTCTGCGGACTCCTCGGGATGGCCGGCGAAGCGTCCCTAAGCGAAGAAGGAACGAAGGAATGAGTACGGTGCGCTGGGGGTTCGTGGAAAGTGACTTCACTGTACGTAATGACTGTCGCGATCTGATACATGCGTACAAAGGCGGGCGCGCCGGTCTGGAATTGCTGCTTTTTACCCGGCCGCATTCCTTGGCCGTTTTATTGTTCCCTAAGTGACGCCAGGCGCAGCAAAGACAAAAAGAAAATATGATGCATAGAAAGCGAAAAACAAGAAAGGCACAGTCGCACAGTCATTACTTGAACGCAGGACTTTGTTTCGGGAGAAGAGCCGCGTTCTGGCGCTCCCTATTGGTGCCGGAGGAATTTCGTACCTGCCTTTGTCTGGCCTCCATGTTTCTCCCCTGTCGCTGATACGCACGCACGCACATGCACTATTACACACACACACACACACACACACACACACACACACACACACACACACACACACACACACACACACACACACACACACACACACACACACACACACACACACACACACACACACACACACACACACACACACACACACACACACACACACACACACACACACACACACACACACACACACACACACACACACACACACACACACACACACACACACACACACACACACACACACACACACACACACACACACACACACACACACACACACACACACACACACACACACACACACACACACACACACACACACACACACACACACACACACACACACACACACACACACACACACACACACACACACACACACACACACACACACACACACACACACACACACACACACACACACACACACACACACACACACACACACACACACACACACACACACACACACACACACACACACACACACACACACACACACACACACACACACACACACACACACACACACACACACACACACACACACACACACACACACACACACACACACACACACACACACACACACACACACACACACACACACACACACACACACACACACACACACACACACACACACACACACACACACACACACACACACACACACACACACACACACACACACACACACACACACACACACACACACCAGAGAGCGCCTAATTATGTAACGTGCGATATCGCGGTGAAGGGGGGGGAGGGGTTCCACGAAAGACGCAATATATTCTTGGCTACAGTAGAACCTGAACATAAAGAACCCGGATAAAGCGGATCATTCCACATATCGCTCCGCGAAACTTGCTGACCGATACTCTTGTAGAACAACTCCCGCATAACCAACTGGACATAGGATATATCAAGCTGGATGCGTACGCTGCCAGGTTAGGATCCGGCTGGCTTGCGTGACGCTTCGGGACGCACTATTGCGGTTCATGTACTGCGTGGGTACCGTGAGAACATTGAAGGATGTCACAGTCTCTTGCGTCAAGGCTGTCATTCTTTGTGATTCTGGTGACGCTGAGAAACAGTTCATTGGACCGGCAAGAAAAACTGCCTACCACGCGCGGCTTTTTGTTTTCAATACATGTGTTCCTTCCTGGCTTATTTTATCCACTGGAGGTAACAAATTTATATATTGACTCTTTTCTCGGCGATCTCGTGCGCGCCGCCATGTTTGATCACGTGGTGACGCGTTCGTTGCTTGCCTCCGCTGCCTCCATTGCCTCCTTGTTTACAGTGGACGTGTGCATGTCGCCCGGCGCGGCTTAGCAAACCTCTGGTTTGGTGGATATCGTAAACGGTAATTGGGTGGACGACACGAAGCCTTGGTGACTGCCTCAAAGGACATGTAAGCATTTTCGGTGCTAATTACGCCTTGTCCAAACAGAGCGAGCAGCGTATACGGTGCCTTTTCTAAAAGTGGGGCTTGAAAGGCTTTGCAAACTGTCCGAAAATTCCGAACATGAATTAATTAGAACCACTCTTTTACTCTTCGTTCTTTATTTGACAATCACTGTGAATCATCGGCTTGCCGTGTTTCTGACTCTGTCAAGTTCCTCGGTGCGATCGCTATTTGATTATATATTTTCTGCTTATTCTTCGCCGGTGTGTTCAGTTGCGATAGATTGGTTCTTGCGGCGCACGGTGCTTGCAACGTAGATTATCTGTACTTTGCTATATATTGTAGCGAAGACGTATTGTCGCTAGTCACTCGCTTAATTACTCTATCGACTTTCACGAAACGTTCAGATTCGAAAATCTTGTGTAGTCGGTGTAGCTGCCGTCACCCATGCTTCAGCGCATTGATTTAAGAGTGAACCTATTCACTTATTCTTGATACGTGGGCGATATAGGGGGCACGAGTTTGTGTGTGAGTTGGGCTGAGTATGTATAGATAAAGTATGAGAAACGTATTATGCTATGAAGCGGCGCTACTTCCTTTGTCACTGTGTAACGAGTGATACTCACACTTGCCGACGTTCTGGGGTTGACGTTTTTCCTTTGGAGTTTAGCAATGCAACTCTGGCGGAAGTCTCCTTTTTTTTATCACCGAGGAAAGCCGTGCATCGTGAAGGGTGGCCGGTAACATAGGCAGTCCTTATGTGGCAGCGTTCCGGAGACTTGGTCGCACAGATTTATTTCATTCCTTAATATGCCAATCACTATTTTTGCAGCCAACAGACAATTGCTCCGTGAAAAGCGCCTATAACGAACGCATCACAATAGTTCATCGAATTGCCTGATTTACGCCCCTAGCTATGGATATAGAACGACGACACATTCATTATAGCGGTGTACTATTGGGCGTTGTTGCTGCTTGATGCATTGCCGATTGCAGCTACGCTCTCTGCTCTAATGGCTAGTACACCGCGGTCATTGCTCCATTTTGCGGCTGTCTTTCCTGTCTTACACTTCCTGAATTTTTGTCGCTGTGTTCTCATCGCTTGCGGGTTCTTTTCAGATGCACAGTAAGTTGTAATCACATTTCATTTTATGCATCTCACTCTGCTAATTCCGACTGATAATTATTTTTGCAATTTCTACACTATCACAACATCCTGCATGGCACCATATCTGACGGGCGAATTTTGGATCCTGCTTCTGACTAGTATATTTCGATTGACAAATTCTTCGGCACTTCTTAAACTGATATAGCCCATAAACTTACGACTCAGTCACATATATTTGTTGCTCAGGCTGTAAGTGTAGCAGCGTTCGTTTGCCTGAAGAATAACATCCTCAAGTAGAAACAGCAAGGACAAAACTACTTTTCTGAGGTAAAATCACGCTCTTAATTGCAGATGGATGTCCGACACTTTTGCACACAGTGATAAAGTCCGTGCACGGAAGCTTTGTGTCAGCGAAACCAGTAAACCAAATGAAACAGCCTTTTGCATCGGGTCACTTATTCGCTATTGGCTGCTGTAGTTTCTACCCCACTGCACCGGTTTAGCGTGCCTGGAAAAGGTGGCCTAAAGCTTATAAAAGTACGAAGCGAACTAGGGGAAGAAGTATAAAATAAGTCCTTAGCAAAGAATAGTGTCGAAAAAATAAGCAAGAAGAATAAAAGCACGTTCCGAATTGAGCGCTTCGTCCCACCTGCTCCTAACTTGTTCGTTAGAGCTCGTTATTTATCACTTTACTAACGCGGCCCGAACACGATCCCACGCGATGGAGAACGGTAATGGAATGTCTCGGTACCGCCCTTTCCTGGTCGCCATGATGTGCGCGCATTTTCTTTACGGCATGCTTCTTTCTTTTATTCTTTTACAGCTTATTACTCGTCGTTCGCAACTTATTTAACTTTATTTTTATTATTGCGGGCCGCCCAACGAGAAGCAAGAAATACCGTAGCTGCATAACAAAACAAGAGCGAATAAACTAAGTGTACTCTTTATGCAAACGCAACCTTTCAATCAATATGCATGTCGTTGTCTTGTAGCACCAAAATGCAGCTGCTGCTGATGTGATCACAGGAGTGCGAGACGTGTAGGAACGACTGAATTATGCTCAGCTTACGGAAAAGCTTCGAAAGTGCACTCCATATCGTTCATAGATAAATTTGCCGATTTCATGAAAAAAGTCGTTCTCACATTTATTATTTTTTTTTCCATTCCTCTTTTAGTTTTGGGTACGGCAAGCGCAAATTTGGTGGTGACCTTATACCCAATTTATTCGCATCAGTAATGTACATGTTTCCTATTTTTTATGCGTGCCTTCCCGAGTGACCTTGGTGAATCTGTCCTTTATGTGAAGACGAAATGGTGTAGAAGAACTGTTCTAATAAAAAAAAGAAAAGTCGAAAGAAAGCTCTTACGTAATATGAGTAGTGGTAGCAGCTGTAGATGCTTGCGTCGCGCAAGCGATCCGTAAATGTTCTAGGATTTGGCGAATTCCGTTGCGAAATTTCAGTATTCTGAGGAGGAACGCTTGTTTCTTGTTTTGTTTTTTTTGCCAATGGTGTTGTCTTTTCGCAAATATAGACGTTCTTAGCTAAAGGTGGCGTAGTGACTTTACTTGCATCTGCATATGTTTAGAGTATTTCTTTATGTTCCTGTTTCAGAAACTGGTGAGCGCAGTGTGAACTGTGTGGAAGGTACTTCCAGGCAATTTCAATGCCATCCGAAAGCCTATCAGCAAGTCTTACGCTTTCAGTGTAATGCGCTCGCGCTGTTTTCTTGCGATTGCTTACAATTTGCGAAGACCAAAAGAAGAATACCATACCAGAACACGTGCTACCGACCGCTCCATTCTTTTGTTCCAGACTTAAGTCTTAAATTTTCGCCCTGCCGAAGCAGCGTAATAATCTATTGATGTTTTGTGTATTCACAGTACTACCTTGGAGACTACGACGCACAAGCAGATGACAGAGAAGACACGTTTAATGAACAGGAGCGTTTATTTCCAACTAAATATAGCTTTTGAAAAAAAAAACAGTCAGTATTTATGAAAAACACAAAAATTACAACAGTGAACAGATTCACAGAGCACACCCTCTCACACCTTGCACACATGCCCAAAGTGTCTAGATAAGAGAGGTCTTCCTCTTACAGTTCTTCCTGCTGAAAGGATAATTCCGTACATTCCTGCTGTCTCACACTACCGGGTGGACACAGCTCAGCGTGCTGATGGACATGTAGTTTCCTTCTCCTGGTTTCGAGTGGATCTAGCCTTGCTGTAATCGCCCCAGCACCACCTTTCAACAGAGTTTAGGAACCTAAAAAGCATGTCCACGTCACAACGCACCGAAATGAGTCTGCTAAACGTTACCAATCCCAATTTAAATTCACATCAATTAAGGACTTCCGTAGGGGCCGGAACACCTCTTGCCTGAATGTGCTGTGTCCTTGCCGAATCATGTCCTCTACATTAGCATGCGAGGTGCCTTAACGCTGCCTCACACAAGCTTTCAAGGTTTTATCAATTCAAGCTTGTCCTGTGAAGTAACAGAGCACGCGCTGTGAAACGAAGCACTGTATCTCCTGTGTAGAGTGTGTACATATTGTGGCCTATAGGATTCCGCTTTCTTACGCGGCTTGCCATGGCAGTGAAACGAGTGGATGTTAAGCAAATCATCAATTGCATTATCAGGCAGACAACTACCTCACGTAGAGACTACATGAATGCGTGCAAGGCGATAGAAAGCATGTTATTTGTAATCTTCTTTAGAAATAAGATTACCGATTGTTTAATATACATTCAATAATATTTTCAATAAATTGTAGTAGTCAATGCTTGTGTCCAACAAATTTTTCACCGCCCTCCCACCTTTCTTTTTCTTTCTTTTTTTGCGCTGTTGTCTTCAAGTAATGGATGACCAACTAGCCCCACTTCAGGACAACCGTTCCGGACACTCTGAAAACAGTTCTTGAAGCCACGTTTACACTTTATGATTGCGAAGATAAAGTAAAAAATTGCTGTGGCTTAGCTAAGGTTAAGCCCAGGATGCGAAGCATACTAGCCTTCATTTTAGTTGTTGAACTACTGTTTAGCCTGGTGAACTGCTGTTGCTTGGCTATATTTGGTTCGGCTAGACGAAGAAACAACTCATGCAGGCGAGCGCACGAGCTGAGACCCGGCTATGTAGCTACGCGGCCGCAAGCGAGCGCACGAGTTGAGCCTCCGCTTTTGCAGCTGTTATGACGTCATATGGTAGCTACGCGGCCGCGCGCGGCGCAGCAAGGAAGAGCGTGGTTGTGCGGCTAGTATGCTTCGCATAAAAAAATCTAATCAGATTTCAAATGTGTTATTTGCATGTTAAGGCGCTTCGCTGGACTGAACATACTTCGTCGCAGCTTGCCTTGCATGCGCTTAGCCGCATGACACCTCAGTTTAACAGGCAAAGCACGCTTTACAGGAGTGTGCGTGAGTACAACAACAAGAAGCGCGCTGTTACGGGAAAACAACTTCAAAATCAGCGGAGGCAAAACAGGAAACAGGTCACAAGAATGGCGACAAACAGGCCAATGTGCTCACACGTATGCAATTGCTCAGGTGCTATGAAAACACAAAGACAGAGCATCCGCATTTGTCTGCATTTTATTTTAATATTTTTAAAACTCTTTAAACATTCCTGGCTGTACTTCCAAGACGGAGAACAAGCTAGCCCTAAACGTAGAGATCTTGCTGAGGAGAACGCAATTCAAGAAATTAGTAGAAACGTCGAAATTCGATGTTCTTGCTTTTTACGTGCGCCTGCACTTCCTTCAATATATATATTCTGCATCATTGCAAATCAACTTAAAATAAAATAGCGGGAAACTCGAATGTTCTTGCCCGCGAATTACGCGGGTTACAGATTCCCATAGACAGTCGTCCTTTTGCGGAATACGAAAAAGAATATAATAATTTCAGCAACCAGCCGCAATTGCTTAAACTTTTTGTTATTTGTCACAGAAAATGAAATCGTAAATGTCTGTCAGAATTCTATAAGTAAAAGAGAGTCACCTTTCTAATGTCAGCTTAACGATTGAGTTATCTTTCTTTCCATTCTGTAACGCCTGGTAGAGATGTAATTAGATACAGCGAAATGTTCGTGCTCTATGATGCCACCTGCGCTATGAGCGTTGAGCGTCATTCAGAGAACAAAGAGAGAAAAAGCTTGAACGTTACTGGCATCAACGTGCTTAGGAAATTCGCCCTGGGACATCCTAGAAATATTTTCTATGCACATAATTGTTATCTGCGGTTCTCGTTAAGCTTCGTCGCTTTGAACGGCGAACTTCTCGAGGCCCACCAGAGGTTAGAGAGGCCACCGCAATGGGGCACTACGGCCACGCGCGTGGCGCTTCCTTTCCTACGAGGAAGGTGTGCGACCAGGCGTGACACTTTCGAGTTTCGAGATACGCGAGTTACCGCGTCATCAACGCGAGAGATCACGAGACGTCAATTCGACTGCTGAAAACCCATTGTCGTCTTCCGCGAGGAAAAGCCTCGCCGTAGCGTTCACTTGGAGCGCTAGCTTCTCGTCGCCAATTTTGTTCCCGTCGCGATTGGGCGATTAGTTAGGCTTGCAAGGACAGGGAGGGGATCGACACACGCAGAAAGCACGGTCTATCTTCTATCGCTGGGCTTTTGTTGTCAGCGTGTCGCTGCTGCCGCTGGGAGCGCCGCCTACGCTGGTGCCATCGTAAAGTTTGCTTTGTGTACAAAAAGGGTTCATGAACGGTCGCTTCGCAAAAAAAGAAAATAATAATGATAAACAATGTCTTTGCGCTGCGAAACCAAACAAGGAAATTTTTCCTGCGGAGGCTAATTTGATTTTGCGACCCAACGCGAAATTGGCTTCCTCCTCTTGGTGGTTCGTTTTTTTTCATGTCTTCCTATAACATTTTCTTTTGTTTCTGATTTAACGGTGCGCGAACCGTCGTTTCTGCGTTTAAAGAGGGAGAGAGAGAAACAAAAATTCAGGTAAGCCCTCTGCATGGTTGCTCTCGGATATGAGGCAGGGCTGTCTCGCTAGGTCTTACGTTGCATTAGCGATAAGAGGCACGAAAATATAGCCCTCTGCTTTTATAGAGCAACGGGGTGCTTCGCGCAGCTCTGGTTCGGCTTTTTCTACGAGTATTACGTTTTTTTTTTTCTTTTCTTCTTTCTATTTTTAATTAGATTTTTTATTTAACCTTTTCATTTTTCGGCCGCGCTTTAATACTGCACCGTAAATGTGAGCAAGGACTCGCCGGTCCCACCTGTTTCCTTGTTTTAACCTATGCTCCTTGCTTCTACCGTGGCGCACGCGGTCCCGTGCTCGTCGCCGCACGGTGGTTCAGTCAGCCGTGCAGCCTCCCCCTCGTCCCCCCCCCCCCTCCCTGAGCTCCTTAGTGGCAAGTTCAGACCCATAGCAACAGTGCCGCAGTAGGTTGGGCAACAGGTGCGCTGTCCGGACGGTACGCATATATTCTTCATGGAAGCGCTCAGCATGCTGTGCGCTACAGGGGAAGACCTTACAAGCGGGCTTCTATTACGCAAGCTGTGCTGAATCGCAATCTCGCTCTCGCTGTAAGTTGCACAAACATTTAGCTCGGTATCGCGTGTTAGTTATTCACCATAATTTTCGCAATGCCGTTACGAAGTATGCCATGGCGTTCAACAAAAGTATCTAATGGGACGCACTGCATTCCAAACGAATAGATTATTTCGCGCTCCATAATAAACATGCGATAAAATGAAAAGCCCGCACGCGCGCGCGCGCGCGCGCGTCTTTGTTTGCGTATTGATTTATTCACTGTTAAAGTCGTCGACTCAAATCATCGTTCAGCTGCTCAATCCGCCGTCTATTATCACAGCGCTATACATACGTACTCTGTCAGCCGTGCCAGTACAAGCTATGCCCGCTCGTATTGAATACGGCGTCACAAGATGGTGCCGCCAACGGCGGCTTGCGCCTTCCGGTATTTGGGTGTCCCCATTTGTTGCACTGCGTCTCCGCCTTGGCGCATGTCTTTCTTTCTTTTCTTTCTTCCGGAAGGTATCGATAACAGTGTTGGGGCCCAAATCGCCCCATCCTGCGTCGGATACGCCATCTCCTACCCTTATCTTGCTTTTTCGCTCCAGGTCACGTGCATCAGAGCGCGCGCGCGCGAATAACAATGTAATTCAAACCGCGTGCCACCCGACAGCGCGATGCCGAAGAATGGACGTCGAGCGCCCTAACAAGGCCGAAAAGCTTTTCCGCAAGGCGTGCACGCGGAAAAAACGCGAGGAGAGTAGGAGGGCGGTGGTACGAGAGTGCGAACCTAAGAAAACACCGCGCGCCGACCGCGAGCCCGCTCGCTATGTGAGGTTGGCTGCTAGCTTTTTTTTTTTTGTGTGTTATGCGTGAGACAAGGGAGCGGCCCTGTCTTGTTTCCGGAGTCTACCCTCCGGTTGCTTCTGCAAGCTTTCGCCTGGAGGTGGCGTTTGATTCCCTCACCATCTCTATTTCTCTCCGTGCTTCTCTCGTTTTCCTCGTATTCCGTTGCCGAGCTTTATGTTTCTATATCGTTGCCGTGTTTCTTCATTCCCGAGTCCTGTTTCACTTTCTTCTGGTGAGCTCAAAGGGAGAGAGAGAGTAAAGCAGAAGAAATACAAACGATCCTGGGAGGGAGCCTTCCGGCCGGTGTTGTGATGAGTGCTGCTTGCATATACATATTTTTTCTCCTCGATCTATTCCTTCTCCCTTCTTGGCGTTGTCTTAGTTGTCCTTTTGAACTCTCTTTGGCCGTGTTTCCGTTATTACTACCGTGCCGCAACTGGCGACGGTGCTTTCATTCCGCTCTGAATGCGAGAGGCGTGCGTGCATGCGTTTGGCCTGCAGCAAATACATGGCTGGGTTCTGCCGACGACTGTAGCAGTGTGTGGGTGGGGGGCGCTGCAGCCTCGCGCGGCGCTTGCGAACAGAAATGTATACGGTATGAGGCGCCGTCAGACCTCTCTTCATCTTCTGTGGTCTTCGCGCCGCTTCAGAGTCCCTTTCCTTATGGGTGCCTCTCTTACTTCTTTCTTTCTTCTTCGTCTTTTCCGTCGCCTTTCGTGCTGCGGTAGCGCAGAGCGAAGCAAAGCGTCTATTCATTTATTTTTTGTATGCTGCATCAACTCTTTCTGTCTGTCTTTGCTTTTGCCCCGCTAACGCGGTCTCTCTCGAACGAATCCCCAAAAATTTCGTTCTTCATTTGACCAAGGCACGCGTAAGGATGCCGCGCCTTATTCCGTATACGCCGGTGCTTCCGCGTTTGCTGTTGCTATACGCACGCCGCAAACGCGTGCCTGTAGCTTCGCCTCGTGCTGCTGTATTCATCACGCTCGTATGAACGCGCGCAAACGGGCAGTCGCGCATGCAGTAGTGCGCGGAGACTGTAGTGGCAGTGCAGACGAGACGTCGATGCAAGGCGATATGGTATTGCTCTCTATCTATGTATCTCTTACAAACGCAGGCGTCTTGGCATTTCTTTCATTTTGTTTTGGATGCGCTGTTCCACTCTTCTCACGCGTGCCGAACACACACCCGTAGGCGAGTAATAGTACGCGGTGAATATATGGCGACCGGATGCACAAGTTCGACCGATAGGGCGACGGTCACGGGCCCATGTCGGGAGTCGTTGATGTTGACACCTCAATAAAAAAGATTAGTAGCAACGCACACGGAACACTAGAATGAAAACCAATAAATGTTGAGTCCGCTTCGCTTTGTTGTTGTTGCCCATCGAACGCGTGACCCATACCCGCTGTAGCCTTGCTTTCCACGCTACCTCTTTATCTTTCGTCTCTGTGTTCTTTGTGACGAGCGCAAGGTAAAGTGAACTTTAAAAAAAAAGGAAGAAAAAGAAAAACACTTTCGCCCTTAGACCGGGCGACTGACGGTGACTACAAGATGTATCGTTGTGCTTGAACTCCGTGTTCTAACTGAACGCGGGAGTGACTGTACACGGATGCTAAATACGAGGACGTGCCAAAAGTTCTAGCATTTTTTAAAACTTTAGCACGCTGTGTAGGGCCTGTGATGACATCGTGCAGGCTGCTATACGCGTAATCAGTGGCTCCGATAAAGTTATATCACTTTCAGATTGTGATCACTAAATTGTATTGCGTCCTGTAATGGTCTGAGAAAATTTGAGATAAAAGTCAAGCGCTGTGAATAAAATGTTTCATGACATTGTTTCGTTTCCGTGCTGCATACATGCATACAAATCGGGTGGACTCCGGGGCATGAGTCCTTACGCGTCAATCAGCAGGCACACGCCTACACCCGACGGCATGTACACAGGGAGCCGCGAGAGGGTCACGCCGAGAAATTCCACCCCGAGCACATACCATTAACTTACACGCACATCCTCCAACACTATCGCCTTTCACGAAGGACACTACCGTCGCCTCATAATGCTTTGGCGCGAGAGGAAGCCGTAATATGGCGATAACTCCAAGCACATATCCTCATTTCAGTCTCTATCACTCCATACACCCTGCGCTGTGTTCCTATAACTGCCCGCGCTACGATCAATGCGCGACGCTTTACCACATGGTATGTGCGCAAGCACACCACAGCTCACACCTAGAACACAGCCAACCACACGGCGATGGGAAGCAGCGCAGTCCAGCTCGGATTCGACGGACCAGCTCAAGCTGGTCAACCGAGCGAGAAGGGCGGCTAAGGCCGCTGGACTCCTAGACTGAGGGTACCATCCACTGCAGAGCGGAAGAGCTATCTACGCTCTTGTGCTCTTTTCTGTGAAGTTTACTCTCTTTCTCCGTCTCTCTAAAAAACCCTGAGGAATAAATCAATCAACAACGTAAACCCGGTTTCAGCAGCTTTGGCGGTGGAATAGTAAGATATTTGCCTTGCATATATAGGCGAGAATATATATATATATATATATATATATATATATATATATATATATATATATATATATATATATATATACCTCGAACCTCCGGCGCTTTTCTTTCCTCTCATCGTTGGCGCCGCACCGTTACCTGCTTCGCACATTAAATGACTTAAGGATTCTAGAGGAGCGTGTGTGCGTGTTTCTTGTGGTGTCGTGAATAGAAATGCGCGCTCTCACGTATAAAGTACTGCGGAGAAAATACGGGTCTGGAATACGACAGGAGCTGAAATCGGCGCGCGAGCCAACTGGGACGGTGGTTTCACTCCCTTACTTACCTAACCCAATTAAGGCTTTCGGGGCCCTTTAACTCGTGGTAACGAAAGTGACTACGTACTTACCCGTGCTTTGCTGCGCGGGAGACTTCGTACGAGCAGACTGGATTGACTTACGCCGGGAAAAAAACGCGAACTCCCGGCGAAGACAAACGAGTCGCGTCTGGTAAAATCTAGTGCGGGATCACGTTAAGGGCGCGTTTTCGTTTTTCGCAGACACTCGTAGCCACCGAACGCTTGAGCAATGTTTTGCACGCTGATGGACGAATACTGTTTACCTGTCTCCAAGGTTCTTAGAAAGTTTGAATTTCTCAGGACTAGCATCGCCGGAGAAAGCACTTGTAATGAGCAGGCCTCCTTTCTTTTTCTTACTTTGTTCTGCGGTTTGATAGCATTGTACCTCGCATTTTTTGTGAATTTGCTGGCAGCTGCATTTGTGCTTCAGTCTCTGAAAGACACGGCGAGGATTTAATTTGCGATGCGGGTGCTGAAGCAGCGCCTGTGTAACATAGCGATTGGTACACACCTCTTCGTTGACGCACTTCTTCCTCGATGTGCGTCAACGGCGGCAACTTGTGCAATCGCCACAGACCACCTCATCAAGACCCACATCGCAGCTGAAGCACCAAGAGTGCACGTAAGGCACCTTGCCCGCACTCGTTGCCACCGTCTAGCCTCTCTATATCAGCGGGGAGACCACGTGCCTCGTTCTGCCGAACGGTATCCGCACATCGTGAGGCTGTACCACCTTGCTTCACACCTGCCGCGAGACCTTCGACTCCTCCTTGGTGCCTCATTCGACCAAAGATCAACCTGACGATACCTAACGTCCGGTAAAAAGTAGATGCGTCATTACCGACTTTTAAACAGCTTACCTTACCCCTGTTAAACGAGAAGTAGCGGTATTACACCCGCATATGCACCGACGGCTCCGTCCTGCCGAAGAGCTCTACCGCAGCGGTTGCCATTCCAGCAAAAGCCACCACTGTCAAGTTGAAAACATCACGCTTGTCGACGTCGACGGCAGCGGAACTCGCAGCACTTCGAGTCGCACTACACTTTATTAATGACGAATCAACGCACAAATGGTCGATTTTCTGCGACTCGAAGACGGCACTGCAGTGTTTATGGGCAGCCTTACCGCGCGGTCCGCACGGAAATTTGGTCTTTGAAATCACAGAGGTGAAACACCACCTGACTGAGGAAGGGCGTGAAATAATTTTTCAGTGGCTACCAAGTCACTGCGGTATCAGCGGCAGTGAACGTGCCGATCAAGCTGCTCGCTCAGCTCATGCAGAAGACAACCGCCTATCGATCCCGCTGTCTAGGAAAGACGTTGCAAGGATGCTCCGCCTGCTTGTTCGCCCGCTTTTACACTCTGGATCTAGCCGTAAGCCTCCGATTTCTACCAAGACTTCCCCGAAAAGACACGACCCTGTTGTGTAGGCTACGGTTGGGCGTCGCGTTTACCATTGCCGAGGCGTTGTGCATAGAGATCGCCGACACCGCAGCCTGTGGCGATTGCAGCGACGCGGAGACGATTTGTCATGTTTTTTGACAGTGCCTGCAGTACAGTGTGCAGAGACAATCGCTTTCTATCGTGCTGAATCAGTCGCACGACCGTCCTGTGTTGAGAGAAAGAATTTTGAAACATCGACGCGACCTAACATCGCATCTGAAGGCCGTGCAAGCGCTACTGCCCTTGTTGAGTTCGACCGGCCTGTGTGAACGCCTGTGATTGGAACGCCTTTTCTGTTACCTGCTTTTCTTTTCCTTTTTCTTCTCGCTCTTTGCGTCTTTAGAACACCTGTATTCCCCAACCCAGTACAGGGTAGCAAACCGGAAACTCGCCTCTGGTTGACCTCCCCGCCTTTCTTTCTTCTCTCTCTGGTTCGGTTACGCATACGTATAACGCAAAATAAACGAAGGCAATGCAGGGATAGAGATCGGTCTAGCTCAATAGATAAGCAGGATACGATAACCATGTTCAGTCAATCGAGGAAAAAGAGGAGGAGTGGTCGATCTGTCGCCGGGCTCTTGAGCAGCTTATGAAGGGGAACGCCTTAACGGAATCCTCCCAATAATGATACCGTCCCCTTAAAAGCCGGCTGTCTGTCTCTGGGACGGTGCACGATTGAAATAGCATTGCCTGACTTGTGCGCCGATGATCCGTGAAATTAGGGTAGTCCCATTTGAGTCCCTCTTTTTGCGGACCTCCATTCGATTTTGCCAGTTGGTTATCCAAATGAATGCGTTTTCGTCCTCCGAATGGTGTGTCGTAATGGTTTATTCGTTTCTAAGCTTTCTTTTTTTTTTGTACTTCTTGATTGGCAGCTGGTCTTGGTATTTTATTTCTGCAACTTGAAGTGAGTGAGATTGCGCAGTAATCATGTCGTTTTTTTTTGTTTTAATGTAGAACTCTTCGTTGTAAATAAAGAAGCAGTGTCAAGACGCGGCGTACAGTAAAGTGAGAACATCCGACAAACGAGAACCTCGCACATGCCCGACCATCTTATTCAGACTACTTGCTGTCTTGTTCCAGTTGACAGTCACTTGGTATTAAGCATTCTTGAAAATTGATATAGTCGGAATATGGAGAACTTTTTTTTATTTTTTTTTTAAGGACCGCTTGGAATAAAATAAAGTCATCCCATTGAGACGAGTGTAACTTGAGTCACTGTGCGTTTGACTTGCTTACTTTTATCGTTCCTATGCATGTCTTTTCTTTCTTTTTTTGCGAGGCTGAATTCTCCTGAAGGAATCTTGGGCGCACCGTATCACTGTATTCTCATTCCTGATTTTTGTGTCACTCTAAAGAGATTTTATCGCACCCGCAAGTAGGAGCTTAGCGCCCAAGGCTTTGCGCCGCTGACTGAACTCGAGGTCGCGGGTTCGATCTGGGCCGCGGCGGCAGCATTTCGATGGGTGCGAAATTAAAAAAAAAAAACGCTTGTGTATTTAGGGGCACGTTAAGAAAACGCGGATGTCAAAATTAATCCTGAGTATCCCATTACACTGTAAAATAATTTACACCCTTAAAAGTGAGAAAGGGTACAAATGTGTCCATAACTCACGAGGTTAGGGTGTGGTTCACATAACTCAGACCTCAAGGGTGGGAGTGATAGATACATTTACACCCTTTCTCACTTTAAAGGGTGTAAATTATTTTACAGTGTACGTTGTGCTTCATAATCAAATCGTCTTTCTGGCACGTAAAACTCCAGAATTTGATTTCTGAGCCAAGAAAGACCCAGGAAGGCGCAAGGCGTGCGAGGCATTGCTGTAACGCCTTTATCTGTCCGTTATGTCTTTGCCTGTATCAAAAAAGCGGAATAGTAAATGCGTACGCCTTTTGTTAGCCGCTCTGTCTGATTACTCCTTCTTCCATCGTCTCGTTAGGTTGTGCCGTTCTTTCTGTAATAATTTGAGATCACCTGTAAGCTCGCGCTTGCGCGGGGAGGTTCTTTCCATATCTTTTCTTCTTTTCTCCTTATTTTTTTTTATTTTTGTTATCATTACACCATTGCCTGACAACCTGACTGTTATTCTGGTTAACCTCTCTGCCTCTCATCTTATTCTCCCTCTCTCACTCTCAATAATGGCGAACCAAATACAGTCGAACGGATTCTTAGCCAGGTGCCCGGGGCCTTCGAAATCATCCGTTATACAGCTGACTTCGTTGTAGTCAGTCCTGGACACAGTTCTCGGCTGCGGCGAGATTCGGCGGCACGCGGCCACGTCGCGCCTATGTATCCCTGGAATTCGGCACGGTCGTTGCGAACATGGCTGCAGAGAACTGTGCACGGATTTAGCGAGGCGGTGTGCTGCAGGAAAAGCGAACGCGCTGTTTGTTGTTCTGATGGCAACACCCAGGCGCCCGTGCGATTGTTTCCAGGCGTCCGTGTTGCGCGCGCCTTTCTCTAAATTGGGCCAAACTCGCGCTCCCGGCGAGCTCAGGGAGCGTAATTAGATTGCCTTGTTTGCCCACTGTCCCCCCTCTGCCTTTTAGGCCCGACGGAGCGCCGTTTCGGGATTCGTTCAGTGTTTTCGAAGAATTGGGTTAAAGTCGGTTTCCGCGACCTTCGAGAGCGTTGGGTTTAAGTTTTGCTTTCGCCGGATGGCGAAAGTAAGTACGCGTCGGTAGCACTTTGACGTGAGCCCACTAAATTGTTGGATCGCGAAGGATGTCCTTGGAGCTGCGGTTGCCTCCGGAAAAAAGCGGCGGAAAATTATGTCTCGGTTGCTTCCAGGGTGAGTTCGGGGTCCTAAGTATTTTCCGCAGAGAGTAGCCGTGCAATACAATTAATGTCTGAGATGGAGACACTTTATTTATGAAGAGAAAATAAGAAGAAGTTTAGAGCCGTCGCTCTAGGGCCTCGCTGGCGTTATTCTCCAGAGCTTTCCTGGTGAATTCGGCCGGTTAAACTTGCTCCGTATAGTTGGTTGCCTGAGACCGCCACTCAGCTGTAGAAGGGGAGGAAGGTAAATGAAAAAGGGGAAGCGGGGGTTGTGGAACCGTTGATGTCGGGTGCTCCGACAGTAAACGAGCTGTGTTCGAATATCCGCCGAACCGCTGACAAGAGAGTACGTCGGTCAATAGTACGCGAAACAGGTGTATACGCCTGCTGTTGTTAGCAATGTGTTTGTTTGTGCTTGTATTAATGTGCCCTGTTCACGCGTTAAGTTTGGGTGTAGCTGCGGAATGACTGTTATTCATTTTCTCTCGGGGCTCCAGTGCTGGTGAGCTTTCCAGGATTACATCTGGGTTTAGCCCGGGAATGCTGGGAGCCTGGCGCAGTGAGTGCTCTCGCGTTTCGGCTAAACGGGATTTCGCAACATATCGCCAGTGGCGCTTTGGTTTCCCGTCTCACGCCGACGGCACTGTAATTGGGTAGTGCTAATGAGCGTGCACTAGCCTGCGAAAGCCTTCCGGGAACTCTGGATCCGAAAAGAAAATGAAGAAGAAACTGCGTAGTCTCTGGCTTGTCTAAGCATTCATCCAGAAACCGGGCGGCAGCCGATACTGCGCAGGCATGGCGCGGTGCCATAGCATTTTCCGATCTCCCATGCAGCCGTCCGTCTTGTAGCTCGTTCCTGTGTTAGAAAACCGAACTCGTACTCGAAAGAGAAAGTGATTAAAAAGAATGAAACAAAACAAGTAAATCTTAGCTTAGAACTGAGCGTAACAACATTGTCAGCCAGTCGTTATCTTGGACATGGATGATTAGCAAAGACGGCCGCGACTAGTGACAAAGAACGCGCACGAATGAAAACGTTGTTGGGTTTGGACCGAAGTCCGGGATAATGCAACGACGCCATGCGACGCTGGTCTGTGTAGCGCGTGGATTCCTTTCGCTCGAGTCATTTCTTATCATCTGCCGTTCACGGCCGGTTGATCCCCGTGAGAACGTTATGAGGTGCGCCACTCAGACCGATGACAAAGCGTGAGAAGGGGAAAGAAAGAAAAAAGGAAGAAAATAAATCGGCCGTGATAGTGTAGCAGTTTGCTGTTCCTTGTCGCACTTCTTTAGTGGTTCGAGTGGCGCTCCGCATTACGTTATCACCGGGATCGTCCGGCCGTGAACCGTAGATGATAAGAAATCACTTCCTTATAACCTCCCAGTTTTGCGGCGCGGGGAACGAGGAACATTTTGCCATCTTCTGTCGCGAGTTGTCGTCGCGTTACTTTATGCCCTTTCGGTAAGTGAATGAACATGTGTGTCGCCATCCGTCAGGTTTGATGCTTTCAGGTAGCATACGAGAGTTTATTGGTCAGCTGCCTGCTCGTTGAGTTCATGTACCACGTGGCGCCTTTGGTGAAAAACGATGCCCCACATCCGCCGCGATTACCCGAGTGGCGCTGGCTAACGCTCCCTGGGTTACGCGCATACATAAGCACCTAAGATTGTGGACGTTGGCACAGCCGCTGCTGTAGTACAATGGTTAGTGCATCGCACGCGTAAGGCGAAGGTTGTGGATTCGGATCCCACCGGCAGCAAGATCTTCTTCAATGTGTAAGCATTCTTTGGCGAGTACTCCAAGAAGATCTGTCCGTCCGGTGACGCATTATATTTGCAAAATGAATTCATAATTGCTCAAGTTGGCACATGTAATCTTTATAGTAGTGTAATAGTAGATGAATGGTAGCATTCGACAAAAACAAAAGCAAAAAGAAATACTGGGATTCGAACCATGGACCGCAGCGTGGCAAGTAGATGTCTCTGTGAGCCATAATATATTCACACCAGAAAGAAATAAGAAGAAAAATGGTTATGACGGTGTTTTGGCTCAGTGGATACGATATATGTGCAAAATGAACGCATAATTGGTTAACACACGTAATTGTTATAATTGTCTAATAGTAGATTATTGGTAGCGATGGGTAGACACGCATAAGCTAGCCAAATAGGCAAGCAAAAGCGAAGTAGCAGCCGAGCCAAAGAATTCTGATGCATTAGTAGACAATTCTCAGAATTTCTGTGGCGTTCTCTCGTTTCGCCCACTTTCATTTTCCTTTAATCAATAACTTCCACACTTCGATTGAATACTACAAATAAATTCCCCTATAGTTTGCGTGGCTTCGTTTTCTGTTGGCTTACTATGGTTGTGACTAAGGTTTCTCAGCAATTCATTTAACTTGCCCGTCGTTACGCCTGTGCTGCACGTAAAGCTAAAAGTGTTCGACGAAAGCCAGTCGTCGCAGTATCTCCCTAGTACGGCTTTCTTTTTTTTTTGTCTTGTTCGTACTGCTGGTATGCGTTCCCAGAGCATGTACCTCTTGTAACCAAACGATAACACGGGGCAACCCTCACGTGCTGCACCTCACGTCTGCTTGGCGCTTTGGGAGCAGCCGTCGTAATTCCGCCGCGCATTGAATTCCTTTCCGACGTGGGAAGTGGCTAGATGTTACCGCTATAGGGTCCCGTGCATTCAGAAGGCTCGCTCGTAACTTGCATGCCCGATGGTTCGCGTTTATACGAAAGAGCCAAAGACAATGAGAGACCCCTGAAGCTGCATGCGGGTCCCGCGCAGAAGCGCAAAAGCGGCGCGGCCTATAGGAAGCCAACAGGCGAAGTCGTCTCTTCTTCCACTGATAAAAGAAAAAAAAAATATAGAGAAAACGCCGGCGCAGCGCATCGGCCTCTTCCTGCTTTCGCGGGCGACTGTTGTGCTTGGCGCGAGTTTATTTACGAGCACAGAGGTGCTCTTTGTTGTCGGCCTCTGCTCGGCAGCAGATGCTCTCGCCGAAACCCCTTTCGGTTACCTTTCTGCTCCAGCTTACTATTCTTTCTTTCTTTCTTTCTTTCTTTCTTTCTTTCTTTCTTTCTTTCTTTCTTTCTTTCTTTCTTTCTTTCTTTCTTTCTTTCTTTCTAGCATGTTTCTTGAGAGCCTTTTTGCGCACCACTCTCATTCCTCTGCCCTGAGATATTTCTCTCCTTCCCTCTCATTTCCTTTCTCTCGATTTTTCGATCTTCCTTTCTCGCTTCCTTTACGCTCATCTCTCTCTCTCTCTCTTTCTCCCGCTGTCACTCCCTCGCCTTCCTTTCGCTGTCGTCTAGGGACTTGTGCATCTGGAGAGGACGCGTGCGCTGTATCTACGTGGATGTTGCACCGCGTTCTTTTGTGCAGGCGTAACATAGCGGGCGGGTTTCGTCGTCGCCGTCTTGTGGAAGAGGCATTGTGCGTTCAACGCAACGCGTCTCCGCTGAAAACGTGCGCTTCTGCGCTCGTGTGTGGCGTAGTACGTATGGTGCGTGGCCGCCGCTGTTTCCGTGCGCGTCGCTTCCTCCTCGTCGCCACGAGCAGCGTCGACGATGTCGTGAGGGAAGAAAAAGCCTGTCGCGTTCTCGCTCTTTGCACATCTGCCGGAAGCCCTTTCGAGATGCATCTTTTCTAGACGCGCGTCAGGCGTTCCGGGTACTCCTTGTCGGTAACATTGATGGGGCGTATACACTTCTGTTCGTCCTCGAGGCAGTTCGGAGAGTGCGGCACAGTGTGACGCTTGTTTGTTTGTTTGTTTGTTTGTTTGTCTGAGTGTTACGGGCTCGCAAAGTTGGCACGCAATGTTTCAGCGCACGTTACCCCCCATAATGGCCGTCCTTTTCTTTCTCTTGAAATTTACGTGAAGGCTCGTCATGTGGCATCACGATTTGCATGTCTATTTTATAAATCCTGTGTTGTGCAGGAATTTAATAAGTTTTTTATAATACGTGTTTTCGTGTGCTTAGCGTTTATAGCTTGCTGTACGGCACTATAACGAACGCAGACTTGCTGACGATGGACCGGTTGAAAGAGTGGACAAGTCAGCATTAAGGGGCAGGCACTCCGATTCCTCGCTTGATTCTTTTCCCAGTGTTCTCGCAAACCAAGACGATTGCTGGGTACGGTAATGACGCTAGAATTGTTACCGAAGTGTGGAGATAATGAGGTTAGGGAAGTACTAGAACCTTTATATGTAATTTTATCTTCACACGAGCGTAACCTTTCTTTAAATCCATTTTGAAGTTACGAAAGAGTACTTCCGTTCTCGCAACTCGCTTGGTACCGCTAGCCTTTACAGTGTCACCTGCATGGGCTCCATTTCGCTTTTACGATCCGTGTCGTGGCAAGTTATGGCTTATTCTCAGCATCGCGCCGAAGCAGCCGGCCCAATTTTACGCGCGAGTTTACTGCAGCAATGGGCGAAGTCGGGATGTTCTTCCTTTCCCTACGGAACCACGGAAGGCCGTGGACCGATCGCAGTGAACCGATCGCAGTAAAGCTCTACTGCAGGGAAAGTACAGAGTACTATTGGGTTTTGGAAAGGCCGCTTTGCGTTCCGTTGTCCTGGAAAAAATAATAAAAATAGAACTCAAGTGCTTGGAAGCGGAGGTTGTGGACAGCGGAGTGCGGCCTCCATTCTTCCAGGAATACTCGAGACGCTATGGCTTTGTGGCTGTTAGTGTTCTGCTGCTTAGCACGAGGTCTACGGCGTGGTTCTCGGTCTCCTAGCTGCTTTCGTAGAAGGCAGGTATTAAGTAAATTATTCGCGTAACATCAACATTTCTTCCTCGTTGGTATGAGCGACACACATTCGGGCGACAATTTCGGGCCTGATGAGTCTATCGAACATCTTTTGCCCCTGCTGTGACGACCGGTGCTTTTCACTCCGCACCAAGCTGGGTCACCGTATTCAACGTCGTTTACGGTGACAAAAGCGCTTAGGCCACGGCCGCAAGCATCACAATGCCAGAAAGCGGCGCGTGTGCTATTACACTTCCTGAAGTCGACAAACCTCAGTGAGCGACTGTGCAGCTCCGAACGCAGCTGAGGATGCACTCTTGGCGTTTCCTTCCTTGCTTCCTGTTTTTATGTGTCCATGCGTTTTGGTGAAGCAGTGCAGTTGAAAAAAGAAAAGGCGTTCATACAGACATGAATGATAAGGACATGCGCAGGCGCTGAACGCAGTCATGCACAGTCAGCGCCCTTTTGCATGTCCCTCGTCGCTCATGTTTGTGTGAACCTCTTCTTTTTTTTTTAACTGCGCAGCTTCACCAAAATCATATATCACCAACCAGCCCGTTCGTATGAAGTTAGTTCTCCCCTGCAGATGGTAGGGCGTGCGTCTGATTGACCTACCTGCATTTCCATACCTTTTCTCTCTCGCTCCCCACGACAACAGTAAACGTTCATGCTGAGTAGAAAGGATTAATATACAGTTTCGAGGGCAAACCTACCGCATCTAGTTAGAAAAACAAAAAATGTTCCGCAGCCGCTTGCGCATTCTGATGTGCCAGGCCAAAGACTCGACATCCATTTCAAAGTGAAGGGACATTGGCCGAATCTTTTCAGCGCCCTCGAGATTTGTTGAGTTCGTCTTTGCGTAACCTATGCATTCGAGCAAACCGTGCTCATCCGCGGGTATCCAACGTCGCGTGTGTGTCTCCGTGTTCTCCTCACTGTATGTCTGCGCTCGTGCATCTTTGTTTCCGCGTTTCTTCTTTCCATCTTTCTTCTTTTTTCCAATTTGCGCACGTCGTGTCCTTATGCACATTTGTCGCATGTCTTCATGCAACAAGGATGACAATTGTCATCCTTGTTGGCCATCCACGGACACAGTCCGTGGATATTCGCGTTGTCAACGCAACCACGTTTCGCTCCGTGCTCCGATGGACCTGTCATCGCCAGCGCTCCGGTCAAGGATGCGCGGGCGGAAAAAACAAATAGGAAACTAGAAACAAAAATAATGAGAACGAGAAGAAAGAAGGGGAAGGCCTCAAAAAAAAAAAAAAAGAAAGAGAGGAGACCGCTGCCCATTGCGGCACGGCTGCGCTTCCCGTGAACTCGGGGAGAAATGGGTGGCGCGTACGGAAAGACGTGAATGGAAAGATTGCCACCCGTTTCGTTCCTGTTTCCGTTCTGTCTCTCTCTCTTTTACTTTCTTTTATTCTTTCCCTTTCGTACGGGCTTGTCGTAGTAAAAGGAAACCGCGCTTTTGGTGAAGGCCAGAAAGCGAAGCGTATGAATGTCATAAGGGAAAACCGAGCTCATGAGCTGGTCCAAAGGGTGTGGTGAACGGCTGGAGAAGGAAAATAAACGAAATAGAAGTTTAGGCGAGAGTGAAAGAAGCTTTCTTGGTGTCATCATTTCACAAGGAAATTGTTGAAGCAACCGGGAGAAAGTGACCGGCTCGGATGTGTGACAGTGACTACCTCTTGCTACGGGGGCAGATCTTTGTGTATTCTTTTTTTTTTTAGTTTAGGCGGATACTTTTTTTCTTGTGCCTAGTGGGCAAGGAGGTTGGTATAAATGAAGGTTTCTGCCTAGTTGGTACATTGGTTTCTTTTGCCCAGTTGGCCTTTGAGGGCTCTCCCACCCTTCCTTCACAGGCGTGCATTTCACAAGAGATTGGCTCTCTCATACGTGAGCCGAAATTATAGTGGAAGCCACATTACTGACACACCTCAGCGTCCACCAGATCCAGTTACCAAGACTGAAAGTGGGCAATCTGCTTTACAAAAATGATACGTGACATTCAATTTCATCTCAACAGAAAGTCTGATAGGTGCAACAAAAACTCGACGGAAAGTAACAAAATGCCTTGAGTGATTTTTGCAAGAATTGGAGAGGAGTGCACCGAAGCCGGAAGCGCGCGGAACCTCCAGCATGCGCTTGCCTACTCTCTCTCTCTCTCTCTCTCTCTCTCTCTCTCTCTCTCTCTCTCTCTCTCTCTCTCTCTCTCTCTCTCTCTCTCTCTCTCTCTCTCTCTCTCTCTCTCTCTCTCTCTCTCTCTTTCTCTCTCTCTCTCTCTCTCTCTCTCTCTCACACACACACACACACACACACACACACACACACACACACACACAGGCACGTGCACGTGCACAAACACCCGTACCTACATGCACCACCCACATGTACAGCACTAGCATTTCATTTATCATCATTTACCATATTAGAGCACCGTCCCGACCGATCATCGGCTCAGAAGGTAGTGAAGGCACTTTTGTGTTGTCTCAGAACCTCCGGCTTGCTCGAGCGACTTTAACTGAAGTGCTGTCCGTACACGTATCTACACCTTCTCTCTCCCTTCTTTCTCTTCCCCTTCTTTCTCTTCCCCTTCTCCCATCCCCCAGTGTAGGGTAGCCAACCAGACTATTGACTGGTTAACATCCCTGCCTTCCTGAATTCTACTCTATCTCTCTCTCTCTCATTTATCATCACATTCACTTGGTGTAGCGTGATAAACGGGCTGCCACGCGAGCAGTTTCAGTTTCCCGTTGCAGTGCCTTTCTCTTTCTCTCAGTTGCAAGCTCTCAGGCGCACTTTGTGCCTTCTTCATTTGTCTCCTCGGATTTTTTCCTTTGCGCCACATTGCGCCGGATTAGCTATGCAACATAGTACTCTGCTAAATTACTTCTCTCCCCCACTCGCTCGCTCGCTCGCTCACTCACTCACTCACTCACTCACTCACTCACTCACTCACTCACTCACTCACTCACTCACACACACACACACACACACACACACACACACACACACAGACACACACACACACACACACACACACACACACACACACACACACACACACACACACACACACACACACACACAAATACTACTGACGGAAAAAAAGTTTCTAGCGCGTTGTGGTTCAAAAAAGGTGTCACAAGATGGCGCTACCTACGCTACCGCTTTCGTATACGTATGTTCAGTTATTCGGTATCCAGTAAACCAGTTCATATTGGGGCAAGCTACAACACTACAGCTGTCTCGGCCAGACTGCGCATACATGTAGCGACATACGCCACGTGTTGTAGTCAAATCAATGCATAGTAGAACTTGCCGTTGGGCCACCTGGTAGCTCGTCATACTGAAGTAATCAGGCGCAGTTTTTGCACTATCGCATCAATACACCTTATGAATTCCGAGCATAGGCAAAAGAAAGAACACGATAGCAGATAAGGAAGCGTTCTGTCAAGTGAATGTTAACACAAGAAAACGCGTACTGGGTCCCTGACCTTGCAAATCGAAGCGACAGGCACATCTGAACGCTTTACATTTCTTATTATAATGCAGCGTGAGTCCATCCGAGACTCCATGTTTAGCCAGCTGCTCTAATTAAACATGTGTATTCGCTGTATAAACCCCTGGAGTGCAATACATACAGGCGATGTGGTATTTGTTTCTTTTCTTTCTTTTTTTCTGTCTCTCTCTCTCTCGATATATTTTTTTGCATATTCTCCTTTCACTTTCTTCAAGCGATTTCTGTCGGGTATCCTGCAAACAGCATGTGGACGACGCGCTGTTTAGTAAAGAACTCTTGATACCCTCTCTTACTCGGCCTCCTAGATTTTTCTATAGTTTCAAAACCGTACCGCTAACGTGATACGTGCGAACTTTCTATCCAGTCTCTCGTTTGTAGACAACCTGAGAATTAAGACCGCCTTATTAATTTGCGTGGGTCTTGAAGCAACGGTGGCAGGTTGTCGGACAAATGTCTATACCGTGGCAGTGCCCTTATGCGCGATGATCTCGGCATCGCTGCACCGAGCGTCGTACACGTTGCTGGAGTGTCCTGCCGATGATGCTGCCACGGCGCACAATAGAGAGTTTTAGATGACGGGACGCAAGCGGCTTGCGTCCCCTAATCTAAAACTCTCTAATATGTTGCGACATTCTTCTCACTAACGCGCGAAGGTTGTGTTCATGGCTATCAGCGGTTACTCTTGCAAGGTCGCAGATGCATAACGCGGACGGGCAACCCTTCGCGGCCCGGCGTCTACGAGTGTTCGCGCGCGACGATAGCCGGGGCGGTCGCATTCGTATGAGTACGACATGTAAAGCCGCTCGTTTACCGGGCACTGGTTGCACGTTAAGGAAACTCCCGGCGGTCAAAACTGCATACCCGTACCGATCTCAGTGTAATGTGCCGATCTTGGATTCTGTGTTGGTGAAGCTGGGCCGATCCAGGAGACAGTGTGATCAGAGGTGACCATTTGAGGGGACTGATCCTGCAAACAGCGCCCCGCAGTATGCGTTCCTCGGAAGCGTTTATTAATGTGGTTTCTAACACGGGCTGGGTCCTGAAAAACACTCCACAGATGCAGCACCCACGTTGCAAGAACCAAGGGAACTAACGAATATGTGCCCTTCGCAGCGTATACAATAATAAAAAAAATTAAGTAGATAAATTCTTGGGTTTTATGTGCCAAGGGCACGACGTGATTACGAGGCACACCGTGGTGCTGGACTCCGGATAAATGTCTCGGCAGGCGTATACCGGAAAGCAATCCTCTTGCCCTGTGCAACCATCCTCCGATGGCTTCTGCACAGTTCTGTGTCTTTCTTTGTTTTGTTTATTTTTCTTTTTTTCGAACCTCCCTTTCATGGTCGGTATGAGAGGAACGCTGATCACTAATCTATACTGTTTATTTTTTTTCCTGCTTCGGCAGTTTGGCGGTCGAAACTGGGTTTATCCGCGCTACCTCATCCGCGTGCCTTGCAAACAGTGAGAAATCACAAGCTAACACCAACGCCATCTTTTATTCCTTCTTAATACGAAGCGACCCTCGTGCTTTGTTTCGCGCCCCGTTCGCTTCCTTTGGATCTCTGGCGCTGAATTATTTATTCGGCACTTCTCATTTCGCCCACAACACACACCCTCCGCCTCGTTAAAAAAAGAGAAAGAAAGAAAGGCAGACAGTCTGCTTAATTTTTTTTTGTCTCATTGCTCGTTCTTGTAAATCGCATATTTCGGGGTGCGTGTTGGTTTACGTAGCCAGGAACAGCACAAAACGACGCCGTCAGCCTCTTCCTTTCTTTCTTTCTTTCTTTCTTTCTTTCTTTCTTTCTTTCTTTCTTTCTTTCTTTCTTTCTTTCTTTCTCTTTTCTTCCTTTAGGTGCCTGTGTTTCTGTGTGTGCGCGCGCGCGATCGAATTTAGATTTAGCGCGCTCTTAAGATCGATGATCCTGGCTCGACGCCCGAACGCGCCCCGGTCGCCACTGTTCGCCCTCCTTTGTGTTTGCGCTTCTCTTGGCATTTTGTTGTGAGAGTCTTTTGGGAACATCTTTTCTTCATCGAACACAGGGGAACAAAGGATAGCGGTTCTTCGACGACCGCGCGGTGTCTTAACGCTCCACGAACTCCGTAGTCGAAAAGCTGCTCTTTTTCATTTCTTTATTTCCGTTCTTCTTCTTCTTCGAGTCTTCGAGTCTTGCCTTGCTCATCAGACTGAGACGCACTTTGCAGGATCGATGGTTGAAAAGACAACCATTTGCGCCCCTGCGTCACGAAGCGCTAAGACACGTGTGCGTTTGTTATATATATATATATATAAACGTCCTTGGTCTCTCCGCGTAACTGCGTTTTTCGACCTTGGTTTGTGTTCCGTCTGAAAGACGAGCGACGCCAGTTTCTTTATTTTTTTATTTTTTTTTATTTTTTTATTTTTCAAGCAAGCGTCGTGACTATGTGGAGCCCCCTCCGAACAAGTATACTCCACCCGTGCAAAACTTTTCACTTCTCGCGCGTCGTGTCTGCTGTGTCAGCACCGATAGATATTTGTCGCGCGCTCGTTGCCACGGTCGCGTATTTCTGCCCATGGCAACAGTACGCGACAGTGACTACGAGCATTGGCAGTTTTCGACTTTGTTCTTCTCTCTTGCTGCACTTTGAAAGGAAAGTGGCTTCTGACAGCTGCTTATTCCTGGTCGTCTTTTTTTTTTCTTTTTTCTCGTTGGTCTTAAAGGAAACTTAGTTGTTCGTCGATGTCTAAACGTATCGTCACTACTCTTCTGCGGTGGGAGGACGAGCAGTTGCGATGTACCGCACTAAGTTCTAGCCTGCTCTCTTTCCGTAAGTGAAATGGCACTGAAGGAATCACATTCAGTTACCTTGTAATGTTGACGGCTAGTTCTTTTGACATAGGCAGAGTGAAAGCAGAGTGGCATAGGCACAGTGAAAGAGAGATTATAAAACGTTTATAAATCGCCTAATACGGTGCCTTAAGGCTTCAAGACGGTGTTCCTGGTATCTCATATTGCCAAGCGTACATTGTTTTAGTTTTTTTTTTTTTGCTAGTGTCCCACTTTTTTACTGTATCATTATTGTTAACAAGATGTCGCTTGGCGCGAGACGTGTCTACGTGTATCCGAAACTTTATTGGGCTGCTGAGCACGAGGTCGCGAGATCGAATCCGGACCACTGCCGCTACTGCTCGATGGGGGCGAAATGTGAGAACAACCGTGTACTTAGGTGCAGGTTAAAGGACCCCTGGTGCTCCAAATTATTCCGGAGTCCTCCGCTGCGGCGTCCCGCATGATCAAATCGTGGTTTTGGTGCGTAAAACCCCAAAATTTCTTTGTATGCGAAATTTCTTGAATGATGTCACTGACTCCATAGCGAATGAGTATCGTCTTATCAGACCTCGCGCGCGACGCGAATAGGAATGTACATTCTCGAATGCACGCGAGCACTCCGATCACTACGGAATGTAAGGTGTGTGTATAAATAAATGAATGACGTAACTTGACCTGTCAGCGGCGCCCAGCGACTGTGCTCGCCGCTGTTGTTACCACTTAAGCGTTGCTCGTCTTTCGGGGCACAAGCTCGCGGAATAAAAAAAAACAAAAGTGAAATTCTACCTCGCATATTTACACAGTGCTTGGTTCTTCACCGTCGTAACAGCGTGGCAATATCAGGTGGCAGGAAATAAGGAGAACGATAACATAGAATCGGAAAAGAACGTCACGCGCCGAAGCAAACTGGAAAACATCATCATCATCATCATCATCATCATCATCATCATCATCATGGTTACGCCCACTGCAGGGCAAAGGCCTCTCCCATGCTTCTCCAACAACCCCGGTCATGTACTAATTATGGCCATGTCGTCCCTGCAAACTTCTTAATCTCATCCGCCCACCTAACTTTCTGCCGCCCCCTGCTACGCTTCCCTTCCCTTGGAATACAGTCCGTAACCCTTAATGACCATCGGTTATCTTCCCTCCTCGTTACATGTTCTGCCCATGCCCCCCCCCCCCCATTTCTTTTTCTTGATTTCAACTAAGGTGTCATTAACTCGCGTTTGTTCCCTCACCCAATCTGCTCTTTTCTTATCCCTTAACGTTACACCCATCATTCTTCTTTCCATAGCTCGTTGCGTCTTCCTCAATTTAAGTAGAACCCTTTTCATAAGCCTCCAGGTTTCTGCCCCGTAGGTGAGTACTGGTATGACACAGCTATAATACACGTTTCTCTTGAGGGATAATGGCAACCTGCTGTTCATGATCTGAGAATGCCTGCTAAGCGCACCCCAGCCCATTCTTATTCTTCTGATTATTTCCGTCTCATGATCCGGATCCGCCGTCACTACCTGCCCTAAGTAGATGTAGTCCCTTACCCCTTCCAGTGCCTCGCTACCTATTGTAAATTGCTGTTCTCTTCCGAGACTGTTAAACATTACTTTAGTTTTCTGCAGATTAATTTTCAGACCCACCCTTCTGCTTTGCCTCTCCAGGTCAGTGAGCATGCATTGCAATTGGTCCCCTGAGTTACTATTGTACTGAGCCGTACAATAACGTGCCGAAAAAATTACTTCCCGTGATCTTCTTAACATGATAATGCGTTCCGTGTACGCCGCACTGCGCAGTTATTCCTTGATTTTGTCAGCCGATAGCGAAAGGGGAACAGTTATCATCTTCGCCTATGCCTCCACCCTCTCGTCCCACTCTTCTGCTTTGCCTCTGCAGGTCAGTGAGCATGCATTGCAGTTGGTCCCCTGAGTTACTAAGCAAGGCAATATCGTCAGCGAACCGCAAGTTGACGATATTGCCTTAACTGAAAAACACTTTGCCCCAAATGTATCTCGTGTCTTTCGGGTTTTTT
Organism: Dermacentor variabilis; assembly: GCF_050947875.1. Lineage (NCBI taxonomy): Eukaryota > Metazoa > Arthropoda > Arachnida > Ixodida > Ixodidae > Dermacentor > Dermacentor variabilis. The sequence goes on along the minus strand of NC_134570.1, from coordinate 38,579,739 downwards.
TCTACCTCCACTTCCATTTGCAACGACCTACGAGCCCCGAGTGAACGTATTTTTGCCGTTACTTCTGACGGAGTCAAGCGAGCAGCATACCAAACAAGCTTGGAGGAAGCTGAGGACCGCGCAGTGAGCAATAGAAAGAAAAGTGACAAGATTTTAGCGCTTAAAGAAACGAGGGGTTCACATACTGGTATAGCTGATGGTCCATTTGAGATTAAAATTAAGAAAGTTTTACATGTTCTGTAATGCTTATAACTGAAAACGAGTGCTTTACTAGGGTAACATAATAGGTGACAAGGTTAAGGAAACGCAGTCGACATGGGTAGTGTATGAGGCGTCGTCATTCAATTAGGAAATTCATCGGCATAGGATGGAATCCGCGAGTGCAAGACCGAGGTGATTGGATGCTCACTGGCAGAGTCTCCTATCCTGAAGTGTACTTAAAGCGGGCTGATGATGATGACAATGATGATGACGACGGGCCCTGAAGGCTTTAAGTAAACAAATAAAGCTCGAAAAGTGCTGGAGAGAGCGCATCAAGTGCCGATGCGGTTCGAGATCCACATGTTAACACATGCTAATGTCAGTGCACTCACTCACTGATGCGAAGGGGGTGTACAGGATCGAAATTTCATCCAGGAAGATTCAAGTCGATTCGATGCTCTCAGAGCTGATGTTCCAAGCTTCACTCCTTCGTATTGCAAGTCCTTCGTAGCGCTTGTACCGGGAGCGTGATGTGACGTGTTGTGTTTTCCTATTCTCTTCCCTTTCTTTATTCTTTGCGCTTCAAGCGAGTGGGCATGGTATCCTTTCCAGGCGACAACTGCAGTCCGGCTTCTTTTTCTTTTTGTGTAGTGTTCATACGTGGAGTCAAAGTGACAATGATTTGCTCTTATAGTTCTATCATGTATTGCTTTGCTTTGGCGTTGTAGATGCCTGACTCTCTCTTTCTTTTCTTTTTTTTTATATGTTCACTGTGTCCTAGGGCAAACGCACACTGTCGTGATATCTGGACACCTAAATAGTGCATCGTGTGGTTAGCAGTAGGAGCTGCGCCGAAATTAGTATTGAGTGAGGAGCAAGTTTCACAAGCAGAAGTGCAGGAACGCACAGCCACATGCGTACCACGCTTTCCTGCGGATTTCAATAATGCTAGTCCACTGAAAAGAAATATCGTCAGTGTCACATTGTCACGTTTCGAAGTTCGTTGCAAAACGGCTCGAATGTCACGTTGTGTCATTCCGAGTTCGCCCGATAGTAACCACATACTATAATGGGCAAGGGAGCGATAAAGGGACATACACGGCAGCGACAGTAAGTATTCTGTGGGAACGGCGTTACGAGATTCTCCGAATCGCTGTCGATTTGTTCGCGCGTGCCTTTTAAATTCGTATATCGCCTAACTCAAACCCGGTATCGAATGAAAGAAGAAGAAGAAAAAAAAAAGGAGCCACCGCGCTTCAGCTGCGCAGTGATGAGAATTCGACCACCGAATGCGCCTTCTGCTAGCTCGTCTCCAATCTCACTTCGCTCGTATATACACCACCGTCCACATGAGGTCGCTGCGGGCGTTCCCGATGGACCCGCGAGTTTCGATTCGTATTTACCCGCGAGCGCGACCGTTGTAGCCCCCCATGTAGCCGGACTTGTGCACGGTCGGCTGCTCGAAGCGGAAAAGTCGATGGGAACAACCGAATTTTTTATCTTTAATGTTGGGGCGCTTATGGTCCTCTTGTTACTACTTCCTGGCTATCTCTTCGAGACGGAGCTGTCGTTTATTGCTCGAGGATTGTTGCTCCGTGTTTTCTTTTATTTTTTTGGTGGCAGCGTTTGCGGCGGTTCGGATATTTGTGCGTATGTGTGTGTGTGTTCCGTTGTTAAAGAGAAGCGCACTTTGTATCTCGTGCCCCTTTTCGTTTGCCCCGTAAAGTTTTCCCTTTGCCCCCCCTCCCCCCCCCCCATTCAGTGGCATATATTGCGCTTTTGATTCGTCTTTGCCGTTTTCTTTGTGGGTTTTCCTTTTTTTATCTTATTTTTGCTTACGATAGAGAATACAATTTTGAAGTAGTCGATGTCTGCCGCACAAACTATGTGGTCGTTTTGTGTCCACATTTGTTTTGTAAAGTGAACGCCAACCGTCCAGTCTTAATAGCGAGGGCGCTTGTTTATCTTTCTTTTTCTTCCCTTGTTTATTTTACTTTCATTTGTATTTGTGCGATAATATACTGTGCTCGTATCTTGTTTCTCGGTCCTCATTCTCTCGCGAACGGTTTGGTTGCAGCATTTCGTCGTTTTTCGTTCTTGTTCGGCCTTCTCTCGCTTCGCCTCTTGGCGTTTCGCCTTCATTTTCTTTCCGATTTCGAGTTTGTCTCGATTTCTGTTGTGCGTGTGCGAAACCGCGCTGGTATCTCGTCGTTTTCTCTGCATTCTGTGGCAAAGTGAAAGCCAGCCATCCGCCCAGCGAGCAAGTCATTTCTGTGCACTTCTTTGCGCTTCTTTATTTGTGTTGATAGGGAGTCAGGGTTGTCGTGAGTAGTAGCGTTGCGGTGGCACAAACACAGGGCCTGCGGAGAGGCAGCAATGCACTCTTCCCCTCGCTCCTCCCTCCCTCCCTTCAAGAAGGGAAGGCGGGGGGAGGGAGGGAGGGAGGGAGGGAGGGGACTGGAGGGCTGTTCCGCACATATGGAGCAGCCAAGCGTGGCAGGAAGAAGAGACAATGCGGAGGACCAGACGCGCGCCAGGGCCTCTCCGCGAAATCGGGTCCCGTACCACGACCCGACCCACGCGCTGCTGGAACGACGGATGGCTCTCGCGCCACGTCGCTCGTTAATTTTCGCTTAGTCCTTTGACCCGGAACGCCCGACGGTACAGAAGTTGCGACGGCGCAGTGCGCCTATACGCGGCGGCCGCGTGTCTTGCTGTTGCGGCGGCGTGTCGGTGAACGAGAAACGCTCGCACGCCTTTTGTGACACCCTACTACGCGCGATGAGAGGGGGACGGGGCGGTGGTCGCCGCATGTGATGATCTTACACGGTTGTTCTTGTTTATAACCCACTCCTTACGGCCAAAAATGTGCCTGTTTTTGGCGCTTCTTTTTTTGTTGCGCGTTCTCTTTTTTTTTTTTTTTTGTCGCGACATATACCGTGATGAATGAAAGTGGAGCCTAATCGATGGTGTCTTGAATGTAAGTAAAGCAGATAGAATAGCTCAGACAGTGTTTGAAAACTGCGCGCGTTTAGGTCAAAAAGTTTGAAGTGCCACCTCAAGAAGCGTGTCTGAAAAGAGTATTTTGCAATAGTTGCTAAAGGTACATAAAAAAATAAAGAAATCTGGAATTCGCAGAATATCTGCTTTGTCCTTGGTTTCGACGTATTCTAGGACCAAAAAAAGAAGAAGAAAAAAGAAGTTGTGCAGGTTTGGTGGCACGACTATCGGCCATAGTTATAACGGCCTGGCTGTGAGGCAAGGTCGTGACTTCGCAAATGTTAAAATGGACATGTACTTGTTGTGCAGGGTTTGTTTGTTTTTGATTCCTCGCATCAAACGCATGGTTATTTTCTTATCTTTTCTTTAGGCTCTTGAAACAATTAGGGATTTGCGAATAGGAATTTTTCAGGCCGACTCGAATACGAATCGAACAGTACCAGAAGCGTCGAATCGAACTGAATAGTTTTCGAATAATGAACAGCCGTTATCACAAACAATAGGAAACGATCTTCCTATCCTAGTATTTCTGTCATTACATAGTACGTTAAAAAGCGTTGTTCATTAAAAGCGCAAATGTAGCATTACGAGCGAAGAGCTATTTTCTTCGCATGTACACAACTCTTCGGAAAGCGCAAATGATCGCTGTGTAGCCTGTAAGGTATCGCTACTTAAGTGACGTAGCCTGCTTCACTAGGCAAGTTGTGATGTTTGGTGTCATTACTATGCCCGCAGGGTTGAAAATTTACCGTACTTTTGCCCTAATTTTATGTTTAATTGAACGCAGATGGCGTTTTGAAATATTCGAAAAGTATTCGAAAAATACTCGTACTTACCGACAGTGACTATTCGATTCATTCGAAGACCTAATCGAATAGAGCACTATTGGAATCGTTATTCGAAAGTTTCAAATACTTGCAATACCCGAGAAACAGTAGTTGTCAAGTTCAGGAACATTCACTAACCTGCTTATAACTATAAGTAACCGTGCTCTGTCAGCTTTGCTCTGTAAGAAAGTCGGCCTCTTCGCGGTGCTTTCAACTATACCAACACAATGCCTAAAATAAACGTACAGCATCGTAAGTATTGCACAGTAATGAATAAGATTATTAATTTCACAGGCGGTGTATAGAAAGTGAGAAATCAAACTGCTAGACAAACTTCTGTAGCAGGTGGGTCTGAAATCGAGTACGTGCTCTTGTGTAAGAAAGAACTTCATACGGAAAGAAGGATTGCTCGTAACAAGTTATACATACGCTGTTGACATGGCGATGGATAAAAAGCATCCCACTGCGGGGGGAAACAGATTTCTACTTGAGTTTAGTCAAAATTAGAGCAACGCGCACTCCAGAGCATGTGCCGATGTTCGTGGCTTCGTTAAAGAAGCGTAGTTGTCGAAGTGGAAAATTATGCAACCCAAAGAAAGCTCCTGTGTCCTCACTGTTGGTGTCATTCAAAAAAAATTACGAAGCGGAGTCGGCCAAAGCGCACATGTTTCGTTGTTTGATTTGGGAAGTGCAAGGAGCACGGGGAGCCACTTTGAACGGAACCGCCTGTCGAAGTTTTATTTTGAGAGACTCCCCAATGGTACCGGCAACTGCAAAATCTGACCAAAAGTTAACGCGCAGTCTTTATTTCATGTGGTACACGGCGTTACTCGTAGAAGAGTTCCCGACGGCAATATTCAACAACATGTCGAAAAGCTGGTTGACAAGCACTTGCTTAGCACCACGTTGTTATCTAACAATTTATAGCATACCTGCCACAGGGCCTAATACATTAGGGGCGAAGAGCTTATCTCGAACAAGGTAATCGTGTATTCCGTTATTGATATCGTTGCTGTAATCGGCGCGTTCCTGTTGATGGAAGCTAGTGATTGAATCGAACGCGCTTTGATGACTTCCGCTTTGCCGGGTTCAGAGGCAGCGGGGTCACTGAGCAGTTTTAGAAGGTGCTAATCGATATGCCTCTTCGATCACCCGAGAGGCGGGCTGTGGAAATTTCTGGTGGCTTGGCCCCGACGTTTTACCTTCGTGATCGAGGGGCTGGGCAGCACAGTCCGGGTCTGCTTGAGTGGTCGTAATTTCGCTGCCTCTCAGAAGTTGACTGCGCGAACCATAATGTTCTCATCACATGGTCGGCGTTTCGCGATCACATCGACCTTTCTGTTTGAAACCTTCATCTTGTATTATGAACTCATGGGTTGTATGATCAGAATGCGCGATGTGTATTGTCCGCCGCTATATTTATGTGTATTATGAGGGTTGGCCGTGGCAGAAACCTCGTGCCTACTTGCTCAGCTGGGATAGCCGAAGAGAAGGGAAACGCTACTTATACGGTATATCGCGGTGTTTAAACTACCTAATAACCATATTTTACAAACTAACCCTTTTCTACTGGTACGTTAATGTTGCAAATATATGTACAATTCTAGCCTTTCACTAATAAGGTCATGTCCACACAGCAGGCATACTGAAATTAGCGGAACTTTCGAAATATCCTTTCTCAAGATGTGCTGCAAAATATACTGGCGTACCGTTTAAAAATTTCGCAAGAAGATTCCCTTGCTGGTACCAGGGAAGAACAATGCGCTCGTCCATAAATTCAGAATTGCCGTTTTTAAGTATATCATTTCTCCACGAACTTCAATTCCAAAGCGCCAAAGTGTTCCCCCAGAGCCAACCTACTATCCTTGGTCTGTTGCATCTAAAGTGAGTGGATATATACTAGAAGCATAATTTCTTAATCTTATCTTGCATCGTCATCCTATACTGGCCTCTTACAAATTTATCTAATTTGATTCGTTTATGTATAGCCTGAGAACGGTACTATCTCTTGCAGCAGACCACCTCGAGGCAATGGCTCTCGAGAAGCCATTGCCCACTGCGTTATTAGAGGTCGGATTTCGCAACATTTTGACGAGGCAAAATGTTGCGCAATCCAACCTCTAATACGCTATACAAACACTCCCAGTCGTCAACCTTGGCAAGTTTCCACTGCGTTAACTTTGTGACTAGGATGTTCTGCTGCTCAGCGCGAGCTTGTGGGTTCGGTTCCTGGTCGCTGCAGTCGTATATCTATTTACTGTCCATCCGTCCGTCCGTCCGTCCGTCGGTCGGTCGGTCGGTCGGTCGGTCGGTCGGTCGGTCGGTCGGTCGGTCGGTCGGTCGGTCGGTCGGTCGGTCAGTCGGTCGGTCGGTCGGTCCATCTGTGTGTTTGTTTGAGTGTCTCATATTTAATTAATGACAATTTAATAATGGAGAAGCCAGGCCGTCAGTTGTAAGGTCAACTTACCCATTTCTCTCTCTCTCTCTCTCTGGGTGCAGGCCGGACCCTGACAGCGGCGACTGTAGCGTCGGCGACCGCGTCGGCCTGCGGCAACGGTGGCGGCGGCGTTACGGTGGTGCCCTCAGCTGCGACGACGACCGTGGGCGGCGCCAGCAAGCCCGTGCTGGTCAGGGCGTCGGGCACCGTGGCGGCGACCAGGGCCTTCTTCTGCCCCGCACCGGCTGCCCTGGCTGGCACCGGCGCAGCGGGGCTCTCGTCGGCGGCGGCCGCCGCGATCGTCAAGGCCGAGCCGGTCTCCTCCGCGGCCACGGTGGTTGCCAGGACAGCGGGCGGACACCACGCCAACGCCGTGGGCAACAACAAAGGTCAGCGGCACCCCGCTTAGCCTCCTTTTCTGTCTACGACAACTCCTAAAGGCGCCCTGGCTAGACAGAGGTTATTTACAGGAAGATGAGGCTTGAAGCGTTACCAACAGCCGGACGGATCAGTCAAACTTTACTTTTGTCGCTTTCTCTTCGAAAGATGCAGCTCTCGCCGCCACACTAGACGTAACACGAGACGCTTTTATCGCGTTCCGGGTGCCAAAGGAGGCCGCGCATGAAAGCGTCCTGTTCCCTAGCCAGATTGTGATAAAATTGATGCCAGAAAGAGTCGGCCGAACACATGATTAATCACGGTAAGTTTTAGCACTTTCCACTGCAGTGTTAGCCGCGGTCAGTGCAGGCTCTTCCGAAAAGACAACGCATGCGACAGCAACGGGCTCCTTCCGCCTCTCGCAGGTTGCAACGAAGCCGATAAGTGCATACGTTGCAATTAACGACCGAAGTTGTACAAACATATCGGGAGACAATGGGCTCAGAGCGATCGGCGAAAATCACGAGCAAGTTCACGTCGATTAAGTTCTACCAGAAACCAAGCGCGCTGTGTCGAAACTGCCGCGCGCAGGGTTACCTGTTGGGCCGACTTTTTGAGGAAGCAAAACGAAAGGGAAGGCTTTAAGGAGAGTCGGTCTGCGAAGGCTAACTGTATGACGTAATGCTCTCTCCCTGTTTATTTCCGTTCTCCGTGGTGCGGTGTGCACAAGTCCCCCGTGTACCGACGCATACCACTGTTGTCGGCTCTTAGCGAAGTTGAGACGATCCATTGTGGTGGCGCGTTATGGGCATAACCATTTCACCCAATGCGCCTGCCTGAATACCTCGGCTCGGCAAAGCGGTCGCTAAAGCAAACTGCGCGCTACAGCGGACGTTGCCCGTCGTGCCGGTGGGTTAGTGCGCTTCCGCACGCTACGCCGTTAACGTCGGCGTTACTGCTATCGGCTATTTGGTAGTAGTATAGTCGTGGTTGACCTAACTGAGCCTCGCCCCGCGCGCTATCCGCCCTAAATGTGTTTTGTTGGTCTTAGCTCGACGACTGCCGTGATGTTTTCCGAGTGTGTATACATACGCTCGTTACAACGTTTATCGATTTCGCTTGGACTAGGAATTCCTGACTTTCAGAGAAAGAAATGTACCACGCGAGGTGAATAGTCATATTTGAAGTTTCAAGAAAGGTAAAAAGAAAAGAAAGAAGACTCTTTTCTTTAACCGTTTATTAACGTTTCGTTCGTCGCTTGTCGTTCTTGCTTCTCCGTTGGAATGGGAAATTTCTTGGAGGATGATCGGCAGTTGTTGATCGAATGTAGACAGGAAGCGATGGACATGACAGGATGGAAGGTGGACAAGAAATATTTATAGGTAAACTTATCTATATACATGGCAGATAAAACAACTGCATTACAACTTGAACAATTGAGAAACAAAGTCTCACTCTTCGACTGTCTCAGTGACTGTTAGAGCCTAGGCTCGTTTTAGCGTACATGGCACGGAGCCTCACTGATCTATTAGCAATCCTGGTTTCAGCCCAGTCTGAGCGAGAGCATATCGTCCCAGTTATTATAGCTCAAACATACTAAGAAAATGGGCAGTAGAGCCGCTGGCCCGTCCCACGGATACAGTTGCCAATGAGAGTTAAAATTTAAAGTTTCTTAAGCCACAACACAAAGGGATGGGCTTATTCTTAAAAGTAAGCATATTGGAAAGCAAAACTGTTTTCCTTTTTTCTAAAACTCCGTTCCCCTCTCCTATTTCCATGTAGTCTGTAATGGCCTTAGCAAAACACACCAGGCCCGCATAATTTATTGACAGGCCATCTCAAACCTCGGTGGTGTCTGTACTCCTCAAATTTCTCGGAAGCCGGGGTTTCAACACCGCGTACCGCAGCCCCACTAAGGGTTTCTCCGCGTGGGAGAATTATGACCGTTCATGGCATCCGAACCAATTGTATGCATGACGATGTTCTCCGATTGCGCCCCTCGTATGCGTACTGCATCTCTGCGGCGCACACTGTAAGTCGTCATTCGATACCGCGCAGGCTTTTCTCACCACTCAACAACGAAGCCCGACGGTTGCCTCCTGAATGCGTAGGGTAGTAGACTCCCGCTGCGTTCATGCAGCACGTGGTCAATATTGCTAGGTCACTTATGGAACTATTGATACGTGCGTACTGCCTGGTGCTTGTGAACGTCGCACGCGGGCGCCCCGACGAAGACGACGAACGCTCTCTGGCTCTCGAGCTGTCGGCTGAACGGGCCAGCGCTGCATTATCCTTTGTAAATATACTTTGTATATAGTCTGCAGTTGTTAATCCTTCGTTCGCGTAACATGTTGGCGGAGGGGCGGGGTATCCTAACACTATAGCTCTCTAAAGAAAGTTTACACCATTTGGGGTATATATCTGACACACAACAATAATCGTCATCTGCCTCGCTTGCGTTTACTTTCTTGAAAACGCCGCGCCCGCTACTATCCTGTCGGCATTGCTATGTCACGCTAATAACGAGCATGCCGTTCGTTACTGGCAAGTACCGGGCTCGCAGCGTTAAAGAAAGGAAATGCGGACAAGACAGATGACGTTTAGCGTTGTGTGGCAAGATACGACTCAAAGGGTGTAAACTTTTCTTAGAGTGTACACTCTAAAAAAAGTTAGCACCCTTTGGAGTGTATCTCTGCCACACAACGATAATCGTCATCTGCCTTGATGCGTTTTCTTTCTTGAAAACGCCGCGCCCGCTACTTTTCTGTCGGGAATGATATATGCCATGCTGATAACGCGAATGTCGTTCGTTACTAGAAAGTACCGGTCTCGCAGCGTTAAAAAAAGGAAACGCTTCAGGGCAGATGACGATTATTGTTGTGTGGCAGATATACACCCCAAAGGGTGCAAACTTTTTTCAGAGTGTATTATGACCGTCGCCGGAATGCCAACTCAGTGCGCACAAGACCGCGTTCTTCGAATCCGTTCGGCGCATCCGCACGGCGCGCCCCTGGCGTGCGCCGTGACTCGTCGCCCGACACCACGCGGGCCCTCTGAGCCTCATAAAACACAAAAGGACTCTCGGACGCGCGGGGGGGTGCCCTCTCCCCCCTCTTCGCTATACACAAAGCACGTGGGTGACTCGCGACACTTACGAAGTAAAAAAAAAAAAACAATCATGCGGCCTTACACGTTTCTTCGATTTCCTTTTATCACACTCCGCTCAGGTTGGGCTGAAGACGGTCGCACCGGGTGTCCCACTAACTTGAGCCAAACTTTAAAAATATACGAAAATTTATTAAAATGACATGAAAATATTCCGATACAGCTTTCTCTAGCTCAATGCATGCTACATAAAAGTGTTTTTCCAAGCGTGAGAGAAGTCCACGAATACACGCAAAGTGCCTCGAGCGGCCAGTCGCGCGACAATTTTTAGACACACAGACGGACGGACGGACGGACGGACAGACAGACAGACAGACTTATAGATAGATAGATAGATAGATAGATAGATAGATAGATAGATAGATAGATAGATAGATAGATAGATAGATAGATAGATAGATAGATAGATAGAACTTGCTTGGGCATAGTGCCTCGAGGAAGTGTGAACAGTACTTTTGTCGGCCCTTTGTTCACGCCTTGTCCACGCCTCACGTTTCCCGCAGTTTCCGGGAGCACTCGGTAGTATGGTGGAGTAGCGTAAGCTTACTCGCTCACGTCGTCGCACGCGCTGATGGTGAGAAAGTGGCGCGCATATTTTGGCGCGTTCCTCACACCGCCGCGCCATCGATATTCCTTTTCGTCGTTGTCGTCGTCGTTGTTTCCGCACCTGCCGCTTTCCCGGCATCGCTTCCTCGCCGAGAGGAGTAACAAGAACCCGTCGCCATCGAGCAATCCTCCCCCCCATGCCGGAGGCTTTTCTGCAGAGAGGAGGCCTGGCGCCTCAGCGCCCCGTTTCTTGTCTCCCGCGGCGAGCAAGCATCCCAGCGGCTCCGCCTACACATTGACGTTGTTTCACGCGGAAACGGGAGACGGTGTTTACTTGGCGATCGCGTACCAGCGACGGAGCCTTTTTTCTCTATGCAGCCGGCGGCGTCGGCGCTGCGAAAAAGGAGTCAGCGAAGTATTTTCGTGCGTATCATTCGCACCGATCCTGCGCTTTGTTTAGGCGGATCTGTTGAGCCTCCTCGGCTTCCGCGAAGCTCGAGAAAAGAACGGTTTCCAGTGCTTTTGCACCTGACTGCACCAAGCCACGCAGATACTCGCTGGTGGTCTTAAGCAGAGTTTTTTTTGTTGTTGTTGTTGTTGTTGAGAAATCTCTCAGCCTGCTTTTTGTTTCCCCTCCTCTCCGTGGTACTTTTTTTTATTTTTACGCAAGTAAGCTCATCAGCGCGCACCGCCAAGCTGCAGCCTGTTCATACTCAAGAGCGTGTTGAAACTTAAACAAGGTTGTTTCTGGAATATATGTACTTATACATTGCTAAAGACAAATCAACTTCGACTATAGTCATCAGAACCGTTGCACTGTTGCATTAAACACTCTGTGGCATCATGGCGTACACCTATATCTGGCCTTCGACTTTTTGGCGAGTTATGATATATGAAAGCGCCTCAAGTATTTAGCTTAGACGCCAGGAGCCAGCGCCGACTATAATTCTTTCTTACATACCCGCCTTTAATTTTTTTTTCGCTGAATTTCCTGGGCAACTAAAATAATGCCTCATCCCTCTATTCTTAAAACGACTTACGGGGCATATACACTTGACGCCACTTCTTCAGACCATTCTTTTTTTCCTCTGTGTACGTCCGTACAAAGAAAAACAATCGACGTTTCGCCTCGTAGCTGCTGCATATGTATGCGCTTCTGTTGTTGCAGAGGGACGGTTTAAATAAAGAAACTGAAGCAGGCTGTTTTTGCTTGTCGGTACGTTTCCTACTGCTTCTGCCTTTTGTTGTTCAGTGCTGCTCAAATCGAATCCCATTGCGTCGACACGCATGAAGGCTACTTGCTTGGTTTCGGGTCAGTTCTAAGAATATTAAAAAACTGGAAAGTTATTCTGTCCTCTTGCTGCGGCTATAGGATGACAAATGCACTCTGTCTCTTGGTCAGTGTGCATTGTTGGACCGTATAAAATTAACTAATTATAATAATTATATAATTAGTTAATCATAACTGCATATCAGTAAGATATGCAGTTATAACAGTAAGAATTACTGTTGTAGCTGGCAAGGCTCGAGGATCATTGTAGAAGACATTGCCGTCTTTTGTATATACTGCATTCCCTTTTTCACTGTCTCTTCTTATTCTTTCTCACTCTCCCCATTCCTCTATCCACATGCAGCGTAGCCAAATGAACAAAGTCTCTGTAACCACAGTCTCTTTCTCTCTCTGTACGAAAACTATTGGAAAACACTTCGACGCTTGAGCATTTCTTTCTTCCTTCGTTTATTTCTTTCTTTTAGAAATTAGCTGCCTTCAAATGTAGCTGTGACATCTAACATGGATTTTGTGTAAATTGATCTTTAATCAAAAATGATTATATGACAGCGCTGAGATTAATTAGCGTTGTGATGCGAACTCACGGAAAGTAAAGAGAGAAGCGACAAAAGGTTACTTTTGTATATAGAAATGCGGCATTTCGACGGCCTCTAAGGGTCCCCAACGCCGGAACAAAGGGTCATTCCCCCTCAACCCGGGGGCGTTCCCAACCGGTAAGCGAATTGGGAATGCCCACACGGGAATCACCCGCAGTGGGAGCGGTCTTCCAATTCTCTCAAAGAGTAAGACGTTTCCTTTTTGTGTGGGCGCTTTCCGGTGATGAATGCTCGCTTCTTCGACCTATTTTTCGGCGCAACTTGAGGGAGCCCGCGCATTGAATTACTCGAAAGGGCGAACCGGTGCGTTTCAGACGTCGCTACCTCTTTTTCCTGCCTCCTCTCCCTATCGGCGCAGTTGAACAGAGAGACATCAGTCCACTGTATCTACCTTATCTTCACGAACTCACTCCTACTTTCTGTTTTTCGAGGAAGCTTTTAAATCGCGATGTAACGGGAACCGACTTTCAAGAAGCCGTGCCTGACATTCCTTGAGGGCGCTTTCTTTTTTTTTTTTTTTGAGGCAATGTGGCGAGGAAATAATGGAATTGTTAACGAGCCGAAGTAGATTTTTGTTGTTTTCGCTTTTATAAGCTCTCTAGACAATAAATAAAAAAGAAAAGAAACACGTCGGTGGAATACATGAAAGAGCAAAGCAAGTAGTCGGGCTAGACCGGTAGGTCGCTGACCCGAAATAAGCGTGCAGGGGCAGAACAGATCCGGCGTGCTTCTTTTTTTAAATTTTTATTCTTTTCTTCGTTCTCCAAAGTGCCCTCCATTAAACTGCCGTAAATTTTGAACTCGCTACTCTTAAATCGCTTCCCTTGAAAGCCCCGCTGTGTGTGTGTGCCCCGTCGGAGCAACCGAAACTGCCTGTGGCTGGGCCAGAACTTCAAAGCAGTGAGGCTCTGCGTGCCGCCCGAGAGCGTGGTTCTATACTTCCGAGCTTCCTTTGATGTTTTGCTCATATATTCCCACGTGTGTCGTTCACTCTTCAAAGGTAGGGAAAATGAAGAAGAACAACCGCTGTTGCGATGGCTGAGCGTGCGGAAATGAGCTCGTTCTGCAGTTTTCTTCTCGATTTCACCGTTTGTCGATTTCATATATAGTGAGCGCTGCCTCGAGGGAAATTTTAAACAGCACTAAATATATTCTCTTTTCCTTCGTCTGTTTCCGGTTTTCGGTGATCAGTTCACTGCGTGACGAGATAAGACCAAACGTGTAATCTGCATCGCTTTGGCCTCTTTCTTTCTTTCTTTCTTTACCGCCTACAATTTTCATACAGAGCGGCGCCTTTTATGAGCCGGGCGTTTATGAACTTGCCGCCTGGTGGCATCAGTGAGCCGACCGTCTGCGCGGGAGACCCGAGACTCTGTCTTCTCGTTCCCTCTCGGTGTCGACATATTGTCGTACAACGTCCCCGATTTTCCATTCCGCTGTGCGCGCCACTGGTATGACTCTCCATAGGGTTTGTAAAGCGTATTGATCTGTTAGACTGTTGCGTATCCTCGTTTCCACACGAATTGCTGTGTTTTTGGAGGGCAAAAGCCTCGCCCTCTCTATACTATAGAATCGGCGCCGAGATTGCTTCGCGGGCCCCTCCCCTCCTCTCTCCCCCTTTCGTTCGTGGAGACATCTGTTTCGATTCGGCGGGCACGGGAAGCGAGAATCGGGAGTAATACCATTTTGGGGGATGAGCAAATAGCTGAGTTTGATGCGCGTCGCCCAAAATTGCGCTACAGAAAGTAGCGAACGAGGCTTTTTGTTATCTCGGTTCGATTTTTAAAATCTTTTTTGCACACTCTTGTTCTTGCGTCGCCTCGTAGATTTACGCTGTGCGCTTGTATTTATCCTGTTGGTTGCCTCACTCCTGCTTTCTTTTTTTTTCATTCGTTGTTTTCAGTTCGTCTGCGAGTATCAGGGTCCTTATTAGATTCTCGAGAGGACGATGTACAGGTGCCATACTGAGCGGGACGAAACGGCGGACGCTTGCTGCCAACATAACGAAGCTCTGAAGCATTTCGCCACATCTCCAGTTTCGTTGGCGTTTGTTGGGGTACTGTTCCTTCCTTCCTTCCTTCTCTCTCTCTCTCTCTCTCTCTCTCTCTCTCTCTCTCTCTCTCTCTTTCTTTCTTTCTGTTATAAATTTATGTATCAGTCTTGAGGAGGGATGGGGGTGCACCCGTCTGTCGACTCTCGTCGGACTGCAGGCATCGTCACAGAAACAGTATATAGCCGCACGGCTTGTCAAACGTGCCTGTTGCGCCTTCTTTGTTTAATGGAAGCACGTTATTGTACAAATACGGGCAGGGAATGGATGGAGTGCAGAGACTTCGCGGCGGTCGACGCAATTCGGGATCGGTATAGAACAAACGAGCATCCAGGCTCTAGGTACACGGTTGCTTAGATTGGAAAGCGTGCGACTTTCGTTTTTGAGTCTTCGGTTAAACGGGCTACCGATTATTTCCGCTCGAAATTTTAGTTTTCTGTTTGTCGAAGAGAGAGAAAAGGAGAATGTATAGAAAGACATGGAGGTTAACCAGAGCTAATTCTGATTGGCTATACATTCCATGAAGGAATGGAGTACGAGGACAAGAAGAGAAATGGGGCGCAAGGGGGATAGAAAGAGATAGCTATCAGCACAAATAAAGTTACTTTGTCAGAGAGAGAAGTAAAGATAGCGGAAGAAATGCATTGAGGCGAACCACATTTACGTCTGGTTTGCTATCCTACGCAGAGGCAAGGGGGCTAATGGATGGAAAGAGAGAGAGAAAAATGGGGAGACAGCACTATACTTGTACCTAACTCCCTAACGGAACGTCAAGTCTACAGGAGGCGAATAAGGTCTGTCGGCTTCGGCAACTGCACCGATTCACGCGTCGCTTTCTGTACTCGCAAGCATGTACTCGCGATCCAGGTAACTCTCGTCACCGAGAAGTTATTCGTGCACTAGTGCAATACTTAGAGTGCACCAGCTTAAGACACCGTTTATAGTAACCCTCCCACAGGCACTTAGTGCTTACTCTCTCCCTTCTTCCTCTTTCTATTCCCCTTTCCCCCGCCCACAGTGTAGGGTAGCAAACCGGGTGCTCTTCTGGTTGACCTGCCTGCCTTTCCTGTCCTTGCTTTCTCTCCCTCTCTCTTCTCGAGTGCAGGTGATATAACGTTGTGCGTAGTTGAAGCTGCTGGTCGTCGTAGCGGCGACACATGCAGATAAGATGGCACACTCTTGACACCAGAAACTGCCGCACTATTGTCGGTCCACCCATCTCACTAAGGACGGCCGATTGACCGATTAACCCTGCAAGTAAATAGATTGATGCTTTAATCGCGATTATTTCTTTTTATGGCGATAATTGTTGAGGTCGTATAAGCAAATCCATGCAAGCGTCGGCACCGACATCCCCGCTTCAAATTTTTCTATATTGACGTGACGGAGGGAGATTTTGCTGCATAAATACGGCACTGGCTACTACTTGTATATTGGACAGGTAGTACTGTTACACCTGTGTAGTTTTGTATACTTTCGCACGTAAATCTTTAGAAGACCAGAAGAACACTTCGCATAGCGTTCAGATCACCACAACGGCATTGCAAAGAAACTCTCATAGCAACATGCAATGCGAACAACAACAATATCACTTAACACAGCGACATTGCACTCATTCAACGACTAAGACACGGCGCCTGCGCGGATGTCTCTCAGGACTTGGCGCAAAACACACCCACGCGCGCTGCATTTCAAGCCATCTGAATTTATTTCTTTGCCTGAGTGAGTTTGATATGCTTGATACATGTACACTGTAGAGGAGGTGTCGCTAGTGCTCAATGTTTATGTGCAACAAATTATCAGTTTTGTTTTTACCTTGCGTACATAAACTTACAAATTCGAATAATTGATTAATTACTCCACTAAAAGGTTCCATCGGGTTAAATGTTTTTATTCGATGCCCCGCCTTACCCACGACTGTACTGAGACAGTTTCGATACCTCTCTCAAGAATGCACGCTTTAAGCTCTGAAAGCTTCTAACGTTGATCCCCGCTTCTTTAGAACAGCGCGCTTTCAGCCCTTATCTGGAGCTGGTGCTACCGCAAGGCCGCTCGCTCTGCGATGCAACATCTTCGTGTCACTTGTGGCTGAGAGTAGCGTTCACGCGGCCTTATTAATCCCTTTCTGCCAGTATCGATTCAGGACGTTGCAAATCGTTAATTTAACTCGGCGATAAACTATTTTCTCTCGATTGTGTAGTCTCCCTTCGTTACTACGCACAGCTGGTGGCGTTTCTGAAGGCATTGGAAGGAAAATTAAGGGAAACTTGTGCTGTGCTCTTAAGCATGCATGTGACGCGATGTTAATTCGTTGTACACTCACCCTCTTACACTGTTCAAGGATCCTTTTGATGAAATCTGACCGCCGTTGGCTAATTTATCGTAATCAAGTAACCGCTGGTAGGAAGTCATCATCACTATAATTATATCTTCCTGCTTTATTTTTTACTTACATTTTCTTTATTTTCCTTCTTTCTACTGTACGCGTGTGCCAGCACCTTCTTCCGTTGCCAGCACTCAGACTTGAGTGTCGTTCTTGGGAAAATAAGTTATCTTGATTGATTGATTGACTGATTGATGGTTAATTAATAATTAATAAATAATTGATCGATTGATTGATTGAACTGAATGGATAATTAATGGCATAGTTCCCTGCCAGAAATCCGCATGCGTCGTGAAACGTCTGGAGCTTCGTCTAAATGCACACACAGGATGAACAGCGAGTTGATTGGTATCACTGTCCCAGTTCTGCCTTCTAATTAACCTATGTTTAACCACTCCTGACGTCATGCATATGCACAAGGCATCTCCGGTGGCTACATTATACGTGATTCGTTCGTCTCCTTTATTGCTGCTTCAGAATTAAAAATTAGACCCTGAAAGCTTTTCTTTTTTTTGCGAGAGGAATGCACTACTCTTCCTTCCTCGTGATTTTTCAGGCCGTTTCTGACGCACAATTGTTTTCCGTGGCCAGATGGACTGCTACCAAATCACAACGAACAGTAAAGGCATGAATCTAAAGAGTGTGCGTTCGGTCAATCAATTACTGGCTTGCTTATTCGCGCGTTAGGTGTACTGTCGTTCTACTGACACGCTGAACCGACAAAGTGAATGTTTGCTACAGCAAATATTCAGGGGAAATTACTGACGCGGGGATCGCTCGGCTATCGTGCGAATGGTGGGCAAGCACACTAATTTGTCCAATCTCCGTGCGTGTGGCTTCAGACGTTCTTGAGGAACTACAACTTATATATTTCTAATTTTCCAATCAATCGTGAAACTTTATAAGCTCGGCGAATCAGTGCATCAGCACGCATGCGTAATCATTGCCAATTGTTGCACTTATGTAACGCAATATTTTTCTGGAAAAAATGGTCAGTTCGCACAGTCACGAGGTCGTTTGAAGCCAGAAGGACGGAGCTTAGACAAACCCACGCACAACCCACCTTTCCCACGCTGGCCTGGCTGAGCCGGCATATTTACATGTCCCGTAAGCACTAACACCATAGTTATCACTGGTAATTTTTTTTTACAGAAAATTTTCCTTAGTGCCAGTGGCATCAGAATCTGCCGCTCGCGCCTGCGTTCACGCGGTCAACGTCCGCCCTACAAGCGACACACATCTTTTTACGTGGCAGTGGCCTATTAGGAAGACTTATAATGATCCCGTCCTATCTTTCTATCTTTCTTTTTGTCCCCACTCTTGTTTCCGTCTTTACTTCCCCTTTCTTTTCCCCTAGTGCAGGGTAGCAAACAGGAGGCTGGTTAACCTCCCTCCCTCCCTCCCTTTCTCTCTCTCTCTCCCTTTCTCTCTCTCTCTCTCTCTCTCTCTCTCTCTCTCTCTCTCTCTCTCTCTCTCTCTCTCTCTCTCTCTCTCCTGCATCGGGCACGAGCCGTATGTACGCGCGGCCCCCGCTTCGCCCAGTCGGACTCGCTCTCGTGCGATAGCCATCTCGGGGATTGCCGTTCGGCGCCTCACCCGCCTACTTTGTCTCAGCGGCGCCGTGCAGCGCTGCTGAACCCACGGGGCTGGCGTGGACCAATCGGGAGAGACGGGTTCCCGCAGCAACGTTCGCCGCGGCCGAAAGAACTTCGAGGCACTTTGGTTGTTGCGTGGCTCGCCAACGATGGCCGATCATGCGTGAGCACGGTACCCGCGGACCGCGGGGCACATTTGCGAAAGTTTCCTGCGGGATGCGAATTTTGGATTGGCTGGACGCGCGAGCTCCACCACTCGCGACGCTGCACGAGGCTTTCGAAACGGGAACGCTTGGGCTAACTGCTCGGGCGTATACGCGCGGCACGTTTATATACCCCCCCTTCCGATCGGACCAGAAGTGGTGCCCGACTGCTTCTTTATTTACTGCGTAATGACGCCCTTCAGCAGCAGTGACTCCTTTGCTATCGGCGATTAGGCGGGTCCCTTAAGCGGTGGCGCATCGACGTCGGATCGACTTCTTGCCGGTCGTTTGATCTGTATGATGTCAACGCGAAGGCAATGAAAAAAAGAAAACATGCAGAGCAAAAGCAGAGGTTTCACTATAGTGCTGCTTCTCAGCCTTACACGGCTCCTGCTGCATGGCGGCTCTTCAGCTCTGCAGAGACTGTAGCCTAGGCAACCAATGGTGTGTCGTCGTCGTCCCTTCTTTGTCAGTGCGTTCTGTTGAAAACTTTTCATGGTATCGGCAACAGACCAGATCAGCCGAACACTATTCTCAAGTAACTTGGAAGTGTGCCTTAACTTGGCGCTTCTGCGTGGCATGGTTGGCGCACATATATGGAACGCTTCGCCCCAGTGGAGCGTCGGTGTGAGAAGTGTCCGTTGACCGATTCAAGCCTCTTATTGACACGGCGACTTGGACCAGGTACTGAAAGTCATGTAGCGCATACTTCATATTGCTTTTGTCGCGTGTACTCCCGAAGTATGCCTTGTGCTACGCACTTTTCTTCCTAGGCCTTCTTTTAAGGCGACCCGCCGTGGTTGCTCAGTGGGTATGGTGTTGGCCTGCTGAGCACGAGGTCGCGGGATCGAATCCCGGCCACGGCGGCCGCATTTCGATGGGGGCGAAATGCGAAAACACCCGTGTGCTTAGATTTAGGTGCACGTTAAAGAACCCCAGGTGGTCAAAATTTCCGGAGTCCTCCACTACGGCGTGCCTCATAATCAGAAAGTGGTTTTGGCACGTAAAACCCCAAATATTATTATTATTCTTTTAAGGCGCATGAAAGGAAACTTACGACCGTATCATCAGCGTTATCCCTCGGAAGGAGCTTCGTATTCGGGGCAGCCGTAATTGGCTTCACTTGCTGCCTTCTGTAATAGCTGTGTCTTACGAGTACTCACCTACGGGGCAGAAACCTGGAGGCTTGCGAAAAGGGTTCTACTGAAATTGAGGACGACGCAACGAGCTATGGAAAAAAGAATGATAGGTGTAACGTTAAGGGATAAGAAAAGAGCAGATTGGGTGAGGGAACAAACGCGAGTTAATGACATCTTAGTTGAAATCAAGAAAAAGAAATGGGCATGGGTAGGACATGTAATGAGGAGGGAAGATAACCGATGGTCATTAAGGGTTACGGACTGGATCCCAAGGGAAGGGAAGCGTAGCAGGGGCCGGCAGAAAGTTAGGTGGGCGGATGAGATTAAGAAGTTTGCAGGCATGGCATGGCCACAATTAGTACATGAGTGGGGTTGTTGGAGAAATATGGGAGAGGCCTTTGCCCTGCAGTGGGCGTAACCAGGCTGATGATGATGATGATGATGCCCTCTGAAGTCGGCCTTCGCACGAGCAGCTTGCCATGCTCCCATTAGCGTACTGCGAATTCATGAAAAGGGCCACCGTGTCTCTGTTCTGACTTGCCTCTGACTTACACTCGTAAAACGGTTGCACCCTTTGGGGTGTATTTTTGTTCCACAACAATAATCGTCATCTGCCTTGCTTGCGTTTCCTTTCCTGAAAACTCGGCGCTCGCTACTTTCCTGTCGAGAATGCTGCGTCACACTGATAAGGCGCATGTCGTTCGTGACTGGAAAGTACCGGGCATGCAGCGTTAAAGAAAGGAAACGCGGGCAGCACGGATGACGATTATTCTTGTGGGACAAGATACGCCCCAAAGAGTGTAAATTTTTCTAAGAGTGTACCCCTTTACCTCTCCGTCTGTGTAGGGGAGCCAACCAGACGCTTCTGCTTTAACCTTGTCGCCTTTCCCGGCATATTTTGTTTCTCGTTTAGTCTTCTAACTCACAGCGAAGTCTGGATTGAACGCGCGACTATAAGTCATGTCCGGTGGAACCGGCGCCATCTCAGCCTACTCGGTACAGCTCACGTGGCCGTTCTTTTCACGTTGACGTTCACCATCCATCAGCTTTATTTACTTGCTCCTTTCTCTCTACTTTCACTCGACCGCTTGTCAGCCGTCGGCGAGGATGCGCTAACGTTCTCCACCTTCTCTTCCGACTGCCATGAACATCCTTCGTTCTGTACTCGGCACCTCTCTCCTTCATTTGGTGTACTTTCGCGCACAATCGGCTATGTCCATGGTTCGGCCGAAACGATTGCTTCAGTCCCTAAGATATGTCACCAGGTTTTTCACCCTCGTCATATTTGAATGTAACCAAACAATTCTGTCGCACCAGGCCTCCTGTCTTTCTTCTTTTTTGACCACAGGACGGCCAAGATATAATACAGCGTAGTGTTGGCTCCAGGAACAAGAGCAACGCATATACATCTTCAAAGTCCCGCAATGTCCTGAGAGAGAAATACTCTAACGACGAAAAGTGGGAGAGGCCAATTTCAAGGTCGGGCTTCTCACTTGTGACACCGCACTGAGGGAAGGGGAAAATGGGGACAGAAGACGTAGATTATGAGGATAAGGTATGACGATCACCGATAAAACACGTGCATGATGTCGCACACAGGCGTTAGAAATGCTTCGGTCTAATGGAGAGCGGCTAGCAACGTCTTACAGCCTGCATTAGTTGCACGGCTGGTTTAGCCAGAGGTTATTGAAAACAGCAAGCAGCAGCTGGCAAGACGCCAATCTTTTGTTTTAGCATCAGCTTCGTGCGGCAGTCCAATGCTGAGCTTGCGATGTGCCGTTGTCGTTCAGACCGAGGTTCTTATCCGTAGTTCCTCGACAGTTACCAGCCCTCGCTGTGCAGGTAGCCACGACCAAACAGCTGTTGTACACACATCAGGAAACAAATATTCTCGAACTGCAATGGAGGCCACTATAAGTGACTTCGAAGGAATGTCAGGAGAATATATATATATATATATATATATATATATATATATATATATATATAGAAGCTCACCCTATTGAAGGAAATGTCCAAGGACACTTGTACTCATACCCGCAGGCAGAAGCGGCGATGGGCTGGGGAAGGAGACGCTCCCGTCGTAAGAGAGGGGAGAATGTGCTTTCGAATTTGAAATCTGCGCGTGCATTGGTTGCAACTTATCCAAAGGAGGCCACAAAAGCTGTAGATAGTCTTCTCAAAGCTGGGCCTCATGTAAAAAACGCCAGATTAGACTCGCAAACGCCAGTACAAAGATATATATATATATATATATATATATATATATATATATATATATATATATATATATATATATATATGATTACGTTAGTGGTGTCAGAACAACCTCTTTCGGTTCTATATTTCTGTCACTTTTTCTTTCATCTTTGAAGTGTCTTTGGCATCGGCCACTGCACACTTGCGTTCACGCGCTGGACAACAGAAGGATGGCAATTACTTTTACGCCCAGTTCGTTCTGTGCCCTGTTCAACTGTATTCAATGCCACTTGTGCAACGTGAAAGCACTGTACCGTGAAGTACGAGAACTTTGGTAGAGGAAAGGTAAATACACGAGAAACAGTTGTTCCTGGAAAAAGGGGCATTGCCATTGTTTGTTCTAAGAGTACGCTGCTAGCAGCATATGTGGGCGGCGACTGAAAGTAAGCGAGCGTCAGTTCATATACCGCGAACAACGCGCAAGGGCTGCCCGGGTACATTGCCTCTCGCGCAATCGCCGTTTTCGCTCGACATTCCTTTGTATGTCCACGCGCATTCTACTTCCAACACGCGTGCAGGCGTTGCCGAAACCCTGGGTTTTTTTGTACCCGCCCCTCCTAATATATCGATCGCGTCAGGAGGGACGTGCATAGCCGGGTGACCGCCGGGCTTAGCGGCTTGCGCTTACCGCACTGCCGAACTAATGGCCGGGAGCTCGCCTTGCGTAACACTGTCAACAGCCGCGGTGCGGCCTTCGTTTCGACTCTCGAGCCGCCCCTGCAAGCCGTGACGCGAAGGAGAAAGAGGAACCAGAAGCCACCGAGGCGACGGCGTTGTTTGCCCTCAGAGCTCTCCGCTCTCGCTCCGTTGTTCCTAATGGCATCACAGCGGCCGCGGGCTGCCTCTGCAGACGTAGCTGCATGGGCTTCGTCGCCCGCTGCTTTGCCCGCCGGTCCGTCAGCGCCGGGGAATAAACTGTGACTCGTTTCCAGGGCCAGTGTTGCGGCAACGAGGCCTTCACCTCGTCGCTCCTCCTCGCCCCTTCTTCCACCAACTTATTCCATCGTCGAGTCGCCGTTGTCCCCGACATCTGGTCGCTGATTTCATTGCCTTTGCGCCGCGTGCTTTCTCGTTCGATGCCTTGGACCCTCTCAGACCTTCCTTCGCTTCGCTCGGTCGCTACATTTTGTTCGTCCCTCTTTTGTTTTGTTCTTTTTTGGGCTCTTTGCCTTGTTGAGCTGTGCTGCTGTTCCCGTGGTCCTTCTGCCGTCGATAGATATTTGCTGAGAATGGATGACGTTTACCGCTGCGTCTTCGCGTTGAAGAACGGGGAGACCATGGCTGACGTGCAGTTTTTCGCTCTCGCTCTCTATCCCTCTCTTGTGTCGCCTCGCTTATTTGATGTGCAGTTGCATAGTTAACTACTTGTTTCATTGAAAGCAGACGGCGATCATAACTGAGAATTTTGTAACACCTTACTCCGACACACGGAAGTAAGTGTTCTAGAATCTATAAACGCGGCGCGCTGTTAGCTCTGCCTCAGGTAGAAACCGAGCGTGTGTTGCAGTTTGTTGCCGAGAATTCTGCTCTAAAACTTGAGCTGCTGAAAATTCCGTCCTGGTTCTCCCGTCGAACGTGGGACGACACCTGGTTTGAGCTGTCGCTTTAGAAGCAAGTGAATCTGTCGGTGGGAAACTGGCGAAGCGAGAACGATGTATTCAGCATCTTGACATTCAGCAACATTTAGTGGTCAAATTAATTCAGTAAATTTCTGCAAATCGGAGATTGCTTTATGAAATGAAACGTCGACATCCACGTCAGTGTTGTAAGTATTTATATACGTTTCCTCTCCACCTTGAGTAAACACTAGAAACGTCATTCTTACTTAACTGCAGCCCACTGATCGCGTGCTTTGAAGCAACGTCGACGCCGCTTCCCGTAAATATGGCAGGTAGAATTAAATTTGCGCCTCACTCGACGGCCGTTTCTTCACGGAAGAACCGAACCAGGAAGCTTTCTTTCTTTATTTGTATTGTCTGACTCAAAACATTGATTCTGCGTGAGTTTCAGCTTCTTCGCCGGTGGGAACTTAGCCCTAACACTGAAAGACCGCTAATGCTTTTTTTTTTCTCAATGTATAGCTCGAGCGAAAAGCAGCTCGCGGGGCGTAAAGTGCTTTCGCCTCTTTTTCCCATCTCGTCCTTTTCTCTCTTTAACCTCTAGTCGGCACGAAAATAACAAAGTTTCGAGCTTCGCTGTGCGAAGAGATTTCTGGACACGTTGGCGAGCGGATCAGGCATTAGAGCAGTCAAAACACACATTGGCTCGCGAGGCCGGTGGCCGGGCGTTTCTGACTCGGAGTGGCCCTCCCCGCGTTCTCTCCTTTTGCCATTCAAGGCCCCTTAGGCGCCGCTGAAAAGAGGAGCCCTCTTCGGGAAGCCGAGCCTTATCCTTACGTCGCTAGCGAGGACGTCCCGAGCTGAGCCTCCTTCGACTCCACGAGCGCCTCCCATATGAGCGCCTAGGCATCTTCCTTTTAGCGAACAGCGAGGAAGCGGGCAGGCAGGCGAGCCTCTGGAGGGCTTTGCATTTAGGCGCTCAGGGCTTGGCTGCCCGGCAGATGCGGTTCTCGATAACGCGGTCGTGCGCATTTCTTGCGTGTTCTTCTTTTCTTTAGTTCCTGCGCCACGGTAGCCCGTGGCGCGGAAGGAAATCAGAGAAAAAGAGCGGGCCAGTGAAGCGCCTCTTCTTTCTTTCTTTCCCGTGCTCGGCATTTTGGTAAGCTCTCGTGGGCAGGATGCTCGCTCCGTTTACCGACGAAACTTTTTTTGACACCTTTCGCGAAGAGCGACGTTTGGGGATGTCCACCTGATCCATGGAACTCTAAGCTGGTCTCTTAGGCCCTGTGCTTCTTTCGTTAGGCGCGCTTTCGGTACTCCTGGCGCGTGTTTCTTTCATTACACAAGGGCCGTTTCCCCCTTAAGCACCCCGTCTTCCAAGAAATAAAGAAGAAACGAAAAGCTCTGTCGGCCTTCTCGTGCCCTAGGGTATCCGGCTGTCGAGGGCGTTCGACAGCGAGATTCAGCCTCTGTGATACTGCCGGGCGTTACTTTCTTCCCCTGCGTGTATGCGCTGATAGCTGCTTTGTTTTGTGCGCGAATGGTGCTTCTGGTAAGGATATTATGCCTAGTGCAAGTGCTCTTCTGGTAATATACCACCTTGAAGTTCAAGACATCGCGTCAGTCTATATCGACAGCCACGGAAATTGCTGCTCTTCGTAGCGCACTACGCGTTATTCTAGAGGAACCACCTCAAGAATTGATCATATTCAGCGACAGTAAGGCAGCTCTACATTGCTTGCTTTCCGCCTTAACCCGTGGACCCCGCGAACAACTAGTGCTAGAAATACGAGAGCTTCTTCATCGCCTCGTCGACCAAAGACACGACATCACATTTTAGTGGCTCACTAGCCACTGTGGCATAATGGGTAATGAACAGGCCGATGAAGCGGCTCGATCCGCTCATGAAGACGGCGTGCAGGAGGCCAGTCCCGATGTCAAGAACAGATGCAGCAGCGAAACTTCGAGAGCTTATGATCCCTTACAATCCCTTACAGTCCTTATGATCCCTTACAGGTGCATATGATCCCTTACAATCGTTGTGGAACACAGGTATAGTTTCCAGCACACACGTCCACATCGACGGGACCCCTGTCTGCAACTTCATCCTCCACCTGGACTGTACCGCCCCGAGACAACGGTACTTTACCTATTGTGGCTTAGCGTCGCATTTACGAAGTCGTTTGCTTTCGGCATCAGATGGGAGGATAGTGCTGCGTGTGACCACTGCGGCGACGAGGAAACTGCATGACACGTTCTTTGTCATTGTCCCCAATACAACGCACACAGGCAGTCACTCGCGACCGCGCTGGCGCGTCATGACGACCGGCCACTTACGGAGCAGGCATTCCTGGAAAGCCGACCTATACAGTCGTCACACCACAAGAGAGTCAAGGCACTCTTGAATTTTTTTTAATTCGAATGGCCTGCTCGAGGCAGTGTAATTCTTATGGGCGTTCACGACCGTCACTACATTTTTCCCGTTAATGATAGCGGTTCGAAATATAAGCTCTAACCATGCTAGCAGTTTGTGATTCGTTATTACAAAACGTAATTTATGTAGTAGTTTATTGTGAGAGGCTGTGTCAAATGCCTTACTGATCTCCATGTATATAGCGTCTATTTGTTTTTCTTCATTTATTGCGGCTGCGAAATCGTGCGTAATTCCAATTAATTGTATGTTAGTGTAGTGACCTCGTCTAAAGCCATGTTGAGCGTTTGTTAGTACTTTGTGTTGTTCAAGAAAATCAACTATATGTTTATAAATTATTTGCTCGAAAATTTAATTTTGGTAATGAAATGGGTCGATAATTTGTGATATTTGATTTGTTACCTGATGTGTACAATGGTTTGATTCCGGTTGTCCTCCAGTCGTCAGGCAATACAACATCTTTCAGAGACTTATTAAACAATACAAACAAGTACTTGGCACACCATTCTGCATACCTTTTTAAAAAAAGCGTTTGGGATATCATCCGGGCCGGGAGATTTTTTAACATCTAGTTTTAACAAGAGGCTTTTAACAGAAATTTTCGCATCCGGCATACGTGGCAAGGACATATTGAACATTGGAAGATAATTATTATCTGTCGTAAAAACAGATTTGAAATGGTCATTGGTTGGAGCTATATGGCGGGGCACGAGAATATGGACGGGACGATGCCGCCTCTTCTTCCGACTTCTTGAGTCCCATTTATTTCGGCGTTTACTTCTAACGTGAAGTTGCACCTGTAAGGGGAAGAAGGTCATTTCTCTTCTTCCCGGTTGGCGTTTGACGCGCCTCATCGCTTACTCGGCAACGCGCTTCTATAAATGACGAGAACAGGGGAAGGGGGGGGGGGATGGAGTGGAAGTCGCAGTTACAGAGAGACTGTCTCACCGAATAGCGTTGAAGGTTTCCGTGCACAGAAAGAAACAGAGCTGCAGTGTGTGAGCCTTTATTATACCCGCCGCGCTCGTGCAATACGTGTTCTCGGACGTTATAACTGCGCGGCCGAATTTTCCGGGAATCGTTTGAGCTGTGGCAGCTGACCTTTCGCGTTGTGCCGTGTATAGGAGACTTGCGTATGGCGTGCACTCGCAAGGATGCACCGTGCGACTTGGCCAGCAGCGCGCTACCGCGGTGCACGGGTTGATTAATGGAGGGCCACCCTTCGGGCAAGCCTCGTATTCTTCGCTTCCCGTTGCGTTAATGGTGCAAAATTTGGGCACCGAGTTAGGACCCTATAGCTGGACGCGTGGCTGCGCCTTCCTGCCGCTCTCCCGTTGCAGCATCCGTGGTAGTCGGGCAGACATTCAGGCCTCGCACTTATCGCACTTCCGATATAGCACTACTCTTAGTGCAGGACGCTTAAATCGTGCTTCGTTGCGGAGGCTAGCGGCGGTTCGCGGTTGGCCAGTGTCCGTGAAGCTGGTCAATCACGACAGCTTACGGCGATGCTGCTGATGGTGATAGTGAGGGGGATTTCTCCTCGCGCTAGCACTTGCATGTGCCATCATACTCTATCCCCTCTATGCTATACTATTCAGGGCTCGTTATAAAAAAAAAGTTTTTTTTTATGCTAGAACTCTTCGTAAGAGCAGATGCTAGCCAGTCGTCACGTTTGACCAAAGTGGCCGGCCAATGGCAAACAGGATTTACGAACGAAAAGCTTTGTGAATTTGACCCGAAGTGCTTATTGTGTCTATGTGTCTATAGTATGTGTTATGTGTCTATAATAAGCGCGTGGTCACATTCTCCTGCAGCCAAGTACCAATTTCTTTTCGAGATGAGTTTGTTCCGATAAGCCGCCGCTGCTGGCCCTGTCAGCTGTGTGGCACAATTCGCCCAATTTGTCAGCACTAATGACGCTAATTCCTCTACTGCACCAGTTGACTCTGGCGTTCCTCAAGGATCTGTACTTGGCCCCCTACTGTTCCTAATTTACATGAATGACTTACCTTAGTGCTGTTACCTCCACAATTTGTTTATTTGCTGATTACTGCGTGATTTACTGTAAAATAACTAACGATTCAGATATTCACTCGCTCCAGGTCGATCTCAATATCATACTTAATTGGTTTCATATTTGTAAAATGGAACTAAACATCAAAAAGTGTAAGTCTATGAGAGTTTCTCGTTCGAATACAACCTGTCCAACTTAATATATTCACAGTCATCCCCTTGAAAGTGTAACATCCTGCCGGTATCTCAGCGTCTATATTACTAACGCGCCGTCCTGTAAACTACATACAGAACATATAGCATCAAAAGTGAACGAAACTCTGGGTTATCTTCGAAGAAACCTTTTCCTTGCTCCATCATCACTAAAAACATTATTATGCACCACGTATGTGTGACCACAAATAGAATGTGCCTCATCTGTACGGGACTCTGGACAGCGTCACACTAGCGCTCATGCTGAAAACTGTGCAGAATCGCGCAGAACTATCATCGTTCGGCTAGCGTAGCCCAAATAAACACGTATTTAAATCTCATCCCACAAGCTACCCGCCGAAAGCACACCCGCGTCTGTCTGTTCCAAAAGATTTCCTACCATAACTGATCTTCGCTCCCGATGGATTCAGCCAGCACCCTTCATTTGTCATCGCCGAAGTCACCTACGAAAAGTCTCGGCGCCCCATTGCAACGCCGTAACGTGTGCACAATCATGTTTTCCGAGAACATGTAAAGAATAGAATTCCCCACCCGCATCACTGATTCTATTCCGTTTAAAAATGTCCCTACAGCACTGATTACATAATTACCGCTTTTGTGTTTTGTCCGTTATCTGGTTTTAGTGTCCTGTTTTGGTTCACTGCCTAATATTATTGTTCATCAACTGTCTTATAAAGTTGATAGACAATTGTTAATCTCTTAAATCGTTCTTCCTCAACTGTTTCATATTCTTGCATGAAACGTGCGTTGTGTTCTTTTTCATTGTTGTGAATTACCCTTTCCTTCTGAGATATACTCTGTACCCTGAGGGTAACCTAAACAAATAAATAAATAAATAAATAAATAAATAAATAAATAAATAAATAAATAAATAAATAAATAAATGCAAACTATACATAAAACGCGGCTTTACTGAGACGCAAACGGGGGCAATCACCGCTATTTCATCGCAATTTCTAATCGACTGCTACGGATACTGGTCCACTTGCGTGACGTCGCGGCTGAGAATGCGAGTACGTCGCATTATAAACTTTTTTTTCTTTTTTCGTTTTCTTTTTGTCGGCGAAGCATTTTTGCGCGCGAACTGCTTTGCGCGTTCGAAATCCTTGCTCACAAATACGCTAGATCAATTCAGCGCCTCCGCGGTTATGATGGCGGATATGTCGTTGCACTTAGAGAGATAAAGAGAAAGGAGGGAAGAAAGGCGGGAAGGTTAACGAGACCCAGTTTAGTGTGCTACCCAACACGGCGAGAGAGAGAGAGAGAGAGAGAGAGAGAGAGAGAGAGAGAGAGAGAGAGAGAGAGAGAGAGAGAGAGAGAGAGAGAGAGAGAGAGAGAGATGACAGGAGTCTCTATCGCACTTTCACATGCGCTAAGCTAGGTGCAGCATGTCTACAGTTGGCTACTCTAAATTAAAGTAAATGAATCCGGTTGGTCAAAATGAAGCCATACTTGCGAACAAGGGTCTACAAAACGTTTAGTAATTTACTCTGTAAAAAATGATTGTCACTAGCCGGCCGCCTTCGCTAATATACAAGGTGTCATGACTGCCTGCCATTTGTTCGTACTAGCCGCTGTAACCTGCGAATTCTTTTGTGATTGTGGGCCGTGAATCATTGCGACTCCCAGAGCTCGTATTCGTAAGGCGATGGTTTGTGCGATATAGAGTGCGGTTTCTGAGAACTGGTGCAAGCCAATCGCGATAGCGGGCATATTAGCGATTGCGGACGGCCATCATAAAACTGTTACTACAAACAGATAGCTTTGTGAGTTCGGTCTCCTATCAGTAAGAGGAGGCGAATTCACAAATCGATCACACACACACACAAACACACGCGCGCGCGGGCTCTTACGACAGAATTACGACACAATAAGCGCCCAGGCCTACAGCATTCTGAAAACTTTTCGTTATTTGCCATCGCCATCGCTAGCAATATCGCTGGCTTCTGCGTTGGCTGGCATTTGCTTATGCGAACGATGTTACAATTTTAGCGTAAGAGCTTTTTGTAAATACAGGCCCAGACTTTCCGTTTTATCTGCAAGCCGTAGCCGTTCAGTAATCTGCAAGCTGTAGCTTGCAGACCAATGTACGTGCTTTAATGTCAGACAGTCTGCGCACACTTTGGTACTACGCAGTCATCTAACTTACGCCGCGCCTCCCTTTGTCGCCGCTGTAGACTACTGGGGGTGCTCGCCGTTCTTCTAGACATGTTCGGGCTACTTGAAAGCCTTTTGCAGCGGCCAAATTTTCAGCCGGTACTTGAAGTGTGGACGCTGAAACGAGTAACGGGCGAAGAGAAACGAGGCCCTTATTTGTGGCGTCGTCTGCGCTGAAAAATCTGTGCACAGCCCGGAGGATGCACAGAGGATGAAGAGAGAGAGAGAAAAGAGGTGCGGAAGCGGAGGGAACGCGACTTTTGTATTTTTCACGCGCACTTCATTCTACTCGTGTGTGTGGAAGTTTCCGTCGGAAACGACCGGAACGGCGCGTTACAGTGAAAGTCGTGCCCAGCGCTCGCTGTGCAGTGCGGTGGCGCGGGCCTTTGGCTTCGAGCCAGGAAAAAAAGGAATTTATCTCGTTCGCTGAGGTCGCGAGCCGTATCGAGCCAAGAGCCGAGGGGCCGACGCGTTTCGTGGTGCTTTGTTCGTATACCGCCGATTTGGCGGATGGCTCAGACGTTGTTTGTCGCGGCCGCCTCAGTGGCCGGTCACGCACAATGGCCCAGCTTCTCTCGTCGCTTTTCTTGTTTGTTTGTTTCTCCTTTTTTGCTTGCTTAACGAAAGCCAAGTTGGCTGACGGGGGGCCGTTCATGTCCCCCCCCCCTCTCTGAAATTTATTACAGTTGTTTGTCTTTTGTGTCTCCGTTTCTCTCTCTCTCTCTCTCGTGGCTTAATGCGCTTCTTCTGGTTCAGTCGCATGTTCGAGCTCGCGTCTGGCTGCGTCTGTTCAAGGCCAGAAACTGACTGGACCAGTTTTGCAAATGGCGGAGCCCATTCTGCGGGAGCGGGAGACGTATAACTCGAATCTTCAGCGAGTTCCCAGCAACTTGTCTCACATTCTAGTCGAGTATCTGGAAACATTGTTGTCATCTCAAGGCTCCTCCGTTCGGATGAAGTAGCCATTCTCAACCGTCGACATTGGGCAATGAAACAGGCAAAATAAGTTATGACCCATCATGTTGTATGCTCCTGGATTTTGCTTTTTTATTGCGTCATAACTTTTTTGGGTTCGCGAAGCAAACATCTGGGGGTGGGAGTGGGGTGAAAAGGGCACGTTGTTGAGGATGAACATGGCCTGTGCGTTTGTGCCGTGTTGACAAGAAATCAACGTCACCATCAAGAGCACCGTGTTTGTCTATTTACGACTACGCCCTGTTTATAGCGCCGCTCAATATTTTCCTCCGTATGTCCCTGCTGTCCCAATTACATAAGTTTACGTGTTCATTGGGGTGATCGGAAAATGGAGGGATGAATTTCTCAATTAAGCTGGAGGGTGCTGTTACTCCTGTAATAATAGCTCTCAATAATTCTCTGGCTGGGCTCTTTCTATGCCGCGCTTGTGGTGCATGTTACTAGCGCGAAATCATCTGTTTGTGTCTCCTTTGATGTTGCTTTAGTAATAAATATCAGGAATACTAATAGCTGAAAACATGTGGGTACGAAAGCGTCTGTTTTATTATTCTTATTATTACTTTATATTGTTTTGTACAGTGCGCCATTTTGTGAGACAATTGGTGGCCTGTGGTTTGGAATCTTCCTAACCTTAGCTCACCGCCTGATAAAGCGTCTATCATAAACATAAAATCAGTGAGCACTTCGTATCTCTCCCTGTAGTGGCAGCAGGAAGTACATATTTCTGCATGTTTTCCGACAGTGCCTTGATTATTTCCGACAGCCATGACGGACAGGTCGAGCGGATGGATTTAGCGAAGCTCATTATCAGCTCACAAAATAATATAAATAAAAGAAATGTCAGAATGTAGAATGCATTGAGAAGACGTTTTCAGTCTTTAGGTCCCCATCTGGCAGCTTCGCCTTCCGTTCGGACTACCTAGGCGTCATTGGGTTCGTGTCGTGTATGGCTAAAGTGGATATTCGCCTCGATGTGGGTAAGGTAAACTTGAAGGTGTCGTGGATGTCGCGAAGTCACATTACAGTAGGCAGGGCTGCAGTTACGCCGACTGCAAGGGGTTAACTGGTTATTGCGATAGAATAGGCAAACTATAGAATGGAAACGATTTACACAGACATCAGACTACGAGTAAAAAGTTACAATCATGTTACAGTTTTGGTCTCCTTTCTCTTAGCCAAATCTCCACCGAATCCCCATGCAACGGCCCTGCACGTATCTAAAGGCAGCCCCAACACAACCCTCACCCCATCGTTCGTCCAGTCGCACTGCGGTGCGCGCAATTTGCACACAACGGGGCTCCAGCGTGACACTATCCGGAGTTCTAATACGTCAAGGCCGTGGCCAGAAATCCTTTGCATACAGTGCAACGGGTCTCTTGTTTCACAACCTCGCAAGGTGCACTTCCCCCCAAAAAAACTGCTCCAAGCCCGTTACGGCACCTGGCCCGTTCGCGGAATGTCTCGGCCTGGTGCGGTTCAGCGGCAAGGGGTTCACTTCAAAGCCACGGCACTGTTACCGCGAACGAACTGGCGGAAGCCCCGACTCACAGTTAACCCGCTTGCGCGCTCTCTGTTAACCGTGGCTCTCCCACCCCTAACGGCTGCAACTCTCCGTCGCAGTCTTGGTATCGAACCATGCGTCTCTTTCGACCACACCCAGTGACCCTTACATGCAGCCGCCTGCACAAACAACACTGAACTCCACTGCTAGGATCAGCATTTACGAATGCATAGTATATGTGTAGTTCTTTTCGGAATGGCGAAGTACCTACCTGTGGCACCTTAGGGTACAGTACGACGACCACTCACGTTCGTTATGAGTTACCAAATGTCCTCTTCCTGGCGTACTAAAGAACAGAGCTATTTACAACGCTGGACAAACTGGAGAAAGAAACAGTGCTTCATCGGGGGCCACGACCGACGTCAGCGCAAACGGCTGAAGTGACGCGGCTGCATTGTCGAAACCAGACAGGATTATTGCGATGTGCTTTAAGCTCCGTTACGGCGTTTAACCGTATCTGCAGGGATAGCTCCTTCTTTATAATGTCGGTTTTATTATTATTCTTTCTTTCCTCCCTCTCTTTTCATTTCTTCTTTTTTTTCTTTAAAAAGAATAAGATAGCCAACTGGAGAATTTCTCTGATTAGTCTCATATTATTTTCTTGTGGCCGATCCCTCTTCATCTACGGTATTACTACATTTTTCTTATGCTTTTGTTCCAGTGAAAGCTTCTGTCTCGGGAGATTTGGAAACCGCTGTTTCTCCACTTGAAACGTCTGTCTTACTCCTTTCTTAGACTGACGATGCAGCAAAGACGGGAAAGCCAACCTCCTCTGCAGCCTTTCCGACAGAAAAAGGTTTCATCTGTTACAGTCGCGAAAACGGGACTTGGGTTAAGTCGACCTGCAGGCGAGACGCGGCAATCGACTTCTTAACGAGTTTGAGGGCCGCCCCGTTGTCTCTTCCTCCTTTCTCCCATTGTTCTGCGTCTCTTCCCGTCACAGTTCGTTACAGTCAGCCTGTACAGTCTGATTGTTTCATCTTCTTGCTTTCAACTCTTTCCTAGTACTGCGAATGCGCGTTCTTCTCCGTTCTTTTGTTGTTCTTTATTTATCGCGTTCAGGTATTCTAAGGCACGATTGCGTCTGCGGGTGTGTTCACTCACATAACGAAATAGCGTCGGCTTTCGTTGTTATGAGCCGCGAATTGCGCTGGTTATTGTGCTCTTGCGAACAACGGAACTACGCTGCTTCTTACCCGACTCTGCGCAGCGCAACGAAGACTACATGTGTCTGGTGCCTGGCAATCAGAGGCGAGAGTCAACTGGGTGCTCTAAAGAAGTTAGTAGGAGCTTAGAGTTTGCTACCAAACTCGCCAGAGCAAACTGTGGCGCTGCGATTGTTCGGCTTTCCGCGGGAATGATGTTTAGTGCGCGGATTTTTCTTCGCATCGTGATTATGGATTCGGGCGTTCGTCTGGCTTTGTTCATTGCGCTTTACGTTAATTTAAGTTCCCCATTAATCGTAGTTATTTAGATACAACAAAGCAGACATTGTCGGCGCGCGTGCATAATAACGGCCAGTTGTTGAACTTATATTGCAGTATCTTGTAGAAAATAATCAATTCGCGAAGTCAGAAAGCCTTTCGAAGCCGAAAGGACGAAGGTTAGGGGAACCAAGTGATGTCCATCAAGAAAATCAGAAGTAGTGATCACCAGATTACGCTGCTGTGTCCCTCCATTAAGTTCATATTTACAGAGGGCTGGTCTGACGCTATCGCCTCTGTGCCCATACTGGCAAAAAACAGAATCTCTCGATCGTTATTTTTTGTTATGTCGCCGATACAAATTATTGAGAAAAAGACTTCTAGGAATGCCGTTTGCGGTTACATGCAATCAACTAAAGGAATAACATTTTGAATGTTCTTTCGTTATTTGATTCTTCTTGTATGCTTTTTTTTTGTTTTAAGGTAATATGTATTACTTCAAAAGATTAAGTAAATGTATCACCAGACAATTCTTGGCCAATCCCTCAGTATGCGTATGAGCCGTAATATGAGGCCACCACCACCACCACCACCACCACCACCACCACCACCACCATCATCATCATCATCATCATCATCATCATCATCATCATCATCATCATCATCATCATCACTGCACTAACCAACATTCCCACGCCGGCTAAACTGTCATACTTGCAACTTCCCGCATGCAGTAGCGCCAGAATTGCCTCGAGTAAGTTTTGTGGGAAACAATATGAGTAGGAAGGCTCGCCCATTCTGTGCTACTAATCCTTCCTTGACGCTACCATTCAGTGGGCGTCGCGCGGAACTATGTGAGAGGCGGACGATGGACGAGCCCTCGTTCTGGTTCTCTTCCCTGATTCGCTGCTGACGTGAGTATTTTGTTTGGCTGTTTATGCCACCGAACCGGCGCTGTCGAAGACGCAGCAAAAGCTGCATTTTCACCAGCAATACTTTCGGCAGGAACAAGCGAAAGAAGACAGGGCATGTGTTGTGCTGCGTTCTTTGGCTTATTCGTGTCAAAAGTGGTGCTATCGAAGATGAATTGGTACCAGCTTGCCTAATTTACAATTCTAATAAGCTTTCGCTGCATTGCACGGATTCGGGTGTTTTAGGTCAGGCAAACCTCTTAAGTGTATACGTAAAAGAATATTAACTCTATCTCTCTCGCTTTCTAGCAGCAAGTAAAGGATAACAGAAGAACAGACCAGATAAAGGACAACATGCGATGCCTAGCCAACGCTGCCTTTCTTGCTCAAGCGAAATTCTTGGTCGATGGTACTTACACCTGTATACAGATATCGATCGCAAACACTTGCTGAACGCTCGGGCGCTGGATGAGCAATTTCCTCGGAGTCTTCTTATGCGCTTGCTGGAAGGGCAAGACCCAGCGTGTGGGTGTGATGACCACGCTTTGCCATTAAATTACACGTTGAGCAACGAATACTCGAGCGAATGAGATTTTTTTCCTTTTCTTTCCCTTTTTCTCTTATTGATTCTTCTTTTTCTTTTCTTTCTTTTCCTTTCCCTTTTCTTCTTTTCTTTTCTTTGTTGCCTCCAGGCTCGCGAGTTTCGAACAATTTTCCCACAACGGTGATGAATAACAGATTCGATGGCTGTGTGTTTTCGAGAACTGTGCGGCGCCATCAGAACTTTGAATAATAATGTCCCGCACCCGTCTTGGTACTTATTTGCATCGGTTAATGGACAAGACGGTTATCCGGGTTAATGTCAGCTTTTGTAACAGCTACCGTCGCGGTAATGCCTAGCTAAGCACTCCAGATTCGTATATTGTATATATATATATATATATATATAAGAGAAGTCGGGGAGGTGTGGTCTGTTTCTAGTTGCGCTGACCGAGAGAGGCACTCCGATCTCGCTGAGTGTCATCCTCACGTTGACAGGGGTAGTGCTGCGGCGCCTCGATTAATTAATTGTGCCCGGTGTTTGTTTATACATGCGCTGGCTCTCAGCTCGAGCGGCTCGCGTGCTCTCGGAGGGGACGAGAGAAAGCGAGACGTGCAAACGGGATGGCATGCGCGCGCGCACACACACACGCACACAAAGAGAGAGTGCGCGTGTGTGGGCCTATGTCGCAAACGAAGAACAAAAACGGAAAGTATGCCGGTGGAGTCGGACACAAAATCGAAGGACACCACCCGCTACTTGCTCCCATGTATATATAAGGCCGTGTGCGTCGGGCTGACCACGAAAACAAAAAAATAACAAAAAAAAAAACAATGGCGGTTTTTGGAACGCCGAGCACGTCAACCTAATTGCGCCGGCTGCCTCGTCGGCATCGCGTGCCTCAAAGCTGTCTCCTCCTCCTCCTCCTCCTCCTCCTCCTCCTTTTCTATTAATCTCTGTCCGCATTTTCCTATTCCTTGTGTACACGCTTTTTCGTTTATTCTGTTCATTTTTATTTTCCTGGGAGCCGTGTCCCCCTTGTCTTTTTCCCTTTCGCGTATTATCTTTCGTGGAAAGCCATTATAGGTCGCCTGCTGGGTATACGGCTCTTTTTGTTTGAACGAGTGGTGGCCGCCGTCTTTGAGTGTTTCTGCTGCTCGGTGTGTAACCTAAATTATGCGCCGAGTGTTTGTTTGTGTTCGCATACGGGCAACCCCGTCTGTCGCTCTCTGCGGCGCTTGACCTGTTGTCTGTCGGTGAACTGATACAGATCGTTTCTGCTTCTTCGTTTGTGATCGTGGTTACAGTCGTAACGTGGTAACTCGGTAACGGTCCATGGTATACCGTTACCATACTTTTTTTTCTTTGGGTGATATTTAAGGCTATCGACTACCACATATACTAAGGTGTATACACAATATCGGTAGTTCCGACCTTTTACCTGCTTGTTTACTTGAATCGATGCTTTACGTTATGTCAATTAGGAAAGCACTTTGTCGTCGCGCGCAGCGGCCTGTTGAGAGCCTCAAGATACACAAAAGCAATTCACTCTATCATGGTAGACTGATAAAGTAGTATTTTATTACTCTATTTTTTAACTTTCGCGGTAATTGGCTGACTATAAAAAAATGAAGGTAATAGTTTCACTTGTTTATTTCCTTTGTTCTTTGTCCTTTGTATTTCCTTTGTTCTTTATTTTGCGCGGTAACCTCGACGTCATTGTTTACGTCACAGATTTCAGTTTCCTTTTCTTTTTTCCGCATTTGAGCCGTAATAGCTCAGTAAGAGTTCTTGAAACTTGCTTGACACTGTCTTAGTCTTTTTTATAATAAATATATAGGGCATATCTACAAATAAAGAAGTTAACTAGGCTCGAGTAGCTAGACACCGTCCAAATCGATGACGTCGAGGAGAGCTGGTGGCAGACTCTTCAAGGCTTACCAAGCATCTTCTAACGCTGTGAGTGGCTTTGTTATTATTGCAGAAGGGTAGCTTGCATATGCAGCTCCAATTCTCTTGTCTTTTCTGTCCGCTTAAATTACCTTGTCCAAGGAAGTTGAACAAGGTAACTTATACGAGGTAACAGACCTCGTATAAAACGAAATATAACTAAATGTATAAAAAACTCGGTGTGCTGTTGAAGTTGGAAATGAAATGCCCGTTACAAAGAATGTGAATATATAAATCGTTCAGGACCGGAAAGACAGAGAGGACCGCCAACGCAGTTGTGCAGAGGGCTGTTTGGACTGGGATGAGGTAATGGGGGTGAAAAGTAAAGATGGGAAAAGTTAATGAAGAAACGAAAATGTGGTCGAACGATTAGAGAAGTACGATCTTTTGCAAGTTGAGAGAGAGAAAGCGACGCTCTTTCATGAATTCCAGAAAGCAATTGCCTGGCGGCATATCCAGCATGGTCCTCCAGATCGTGTCTTTTGAGGAGACTCAAATGGGGAACTGGCGTGGCGTGTTGTTTTGGTAACTCCCACTTTTTATACACCGCACTTTTGCCACGTGCAGTCCCGATACACCACACAGAGCTCTAAGCCTGTTTGGTCGTTTGTTTTCTGCCCTATGTATCCTCCGAGCGCAGTTCCTGTACTTCTTCACTGAAACTTCTGTACATGTCATCAAACGCTCCACTATCCTCCTCCTCCTCCTTATCATCATGATCATCATCATCATCATCATTAATGAATGAATGAATGAATGAATGAATGAATGAATGAATCAACGAATGAATCAATCAATCAATAGAGGCGATGTTTTGCATGTGTAATAGTAGTACAACGCTAAGACGGAGGAGGCTGCGTATACCGACGTCCCTTTTTCCAGATGTTCCTGTTTTCGTTAGCACACTGCTATTTTTGGCGCGATTGAAAGGGGGCAGCCAGAGGAATGGCTCTTGCACGCTTTGCAACATGAGCCAACGAAAACTCTGCACAGCCTAGATCTTCCGGCAGAATTAATTGCGTGACATCAGGAAATACGTTTCGCCACAGCGCAGCTACATTTCGCGAGATCTTAAAGAAAGAAAGAAAGAAAGAAAGAAAGAAAGAAAGAAAGAGAGAAAGCAAGAAAGAAAGAAAGAAAGAAAGAAAGACGGAAATGGCACCCAGGGAAACGCTTAGAGAAGCGATGCATGGACCCAGAGATGCGGGACCCTGTCCTCCTGTTCACTATTCTACTCTGCGGCCGCTCGTCCCAGTGACGTATAGGGAATATGGGGCACCGTCCCTCCCTCCAGCGCTGCTCCTGCTTCGAGTGACGCGCGGTAGCGCGGCTGCAACTGACGTGTGGATCCGAGCGTTGTTTGAAAGCATCAGGAGCTCGTTTCGCCCTCTTATCTGATCGCGAAAGATTTCCGCGTCTCCTTTCATGTCGCTCTTTAGGGGCCAGGCATACAGACGACGACGCCGGGGAGCAAAGAACGAAAACGGGGAACGCGAATTCGGCGAGGAAGGCGTGGAGGCGCGCGCGCCTTTAAAACGACGCTGACGCTAACGAATACGAACGGTCCCGCGTGCTCACGAAACGATTTTCTTTCCCCGCGATCGCGTTAAGAAGAAACAATGTCCGTAGCCGCCGCCGCACGGCCGAAAACGGGTGTTTTCAAAATATATGTAAGAGCGTAAAAGTGAAAACTACTTGAGGAAAGGTAGCATAAAAAATAACAATAAAGAAGAAGGAGAAAACAAAACGAACATTGGCAGCAGGGACCCGTGGAATGACGTTGCCTCGCATCGCCACGAAACACAGCAGTAAAAAAAAAAAAAAAAAAAAAGAGAGAGAAAGCGAAAGCTGGAAAACGCTCACGCTTGCTTGAACGGCGCATCTCGCCTCGCCGTAAGCGGGCGAACAGCTAGCAAAACTGAAAGTTGCGCGCCCGGACAAGAATACAAGAAGTGCGTCGAAGCAACGAACGTTGTCACGAGCGAGCGCCGGAGGGCACCGCGGCTGCATTGGAGAAAGAAAGTCACATCATCGGTGTGTGTGTGTGTGTGTGTGTGTGTGTGTGTGTGTGTGTGTGTGTGTGTGTGTGTGTGCGCCTGCGCTTTAAGAGAGGAGAGGGGAAAAATAGAGAAGGCGAAGCAATTTCGTTGCTTCGCTTTCTGAATATAATCAAGCACAGCGTAGGCGCTCGTCGGAGGCCGCAAAACACCACGCCAGTAACAACAAGCGCGTCGCGACGTGGCGAGAGTGCTGGAACAGGAGGCGGCAGTAAAACACACTCGCACTTTTCCAGGCCGGTCGAACGCTTGCAACCGCTAGAGAGCACGCACTGACAAATACACACCCGTTCGCTTCGTGCCAGGCACGCTACCGCAAAGAACGCACTGTGCCGAGAAAAAGAAACGAGGAAAGAAAAATTGCGCCGCCGGCACCGGTAATGTCTCACGCGTCGTCATTCCTTTTTCTTTTTCCTCGTTTTGCAACAAAACGCATGCCACGTGGCGTGCGATGCAAAACGCTCTAAAAACTCTGCTGGCCGAAGCAGTACCTTATTCATCCACCACCTTTTCCTTTTGCCTTTTCCCGCCGTTTCCACATAACCGCCGCCAGCGCCTGGAGTCCCGTCCTGAAAAAAAAAAAAAAAAAGGTCGGAGTGGTCGGGAAACCTTGTTGTCGTTCATCTTCCCTTCCGCTAGCCCATTTCGGTGTTGTGCCGTTTCTTTTCCTTGCCGACAGTTGTTTTCCTCCGCTTTCTATTTGCTCCTTTTTCGAGACTGTAAAGCGAGGGCGTACCAAATTGTCTCGAGGCAGCCGCTTCGGAGAGCAACAGCACCGCGGTGTGAGCGGCGCATCTTGTCTGTCCCGGTCTCGTCGTGGAAGCTTGCCATGCTTGCTTCGCCCCCATGCCACGCTTTGCCCTCATCCTTTACTTCCTTTCGGTCTCTGGCGGTTACCCCATCAGCACGCTGCTGTGCTCCCTGTTTGGGAAAAAGGAAGGGAAGAGGAGGGCCTCGTTTTGGGCGACCCCAATCAGATGGGCGTGACGGCGCAAGAAAAAAAAAAGTATAATAAATGGAGCTTGGCCAGTTTGCGGAAAGTAAACGCGCGCGCGTTTGTTCTTTTAAGTGAGTCCTGCGCTGTCGTCCCCTCGCGAGAACTGCGCAATCTTGAAGGAATTGACGTCAGCTGATCGAGAGCGGTGCGTCTAAATGGGCTTTCAGACGAGCACGGTGGAGACACGAGAGATGCTCATTTAGTTCAACTGTGTTCGGAAGAACACGCTTCTGGAATAGCGAAACAGCAGCTCTTGCAGTGGGAGGGGCCTTGGGGAAGGGGGCCTGAAAAAGAATACGGTTGATCCATGTTTCATAGGAATGGGTAGTACACGAAAGTGAAACGTGTCTTCACAGAAGCTGTTGCACCTTTGCTTCGTGAGCTCACGGTCCGCTGCAGCGAAAGGCGCCCGATTTGCGAGTCGGCGACCGCGTTACAGGTTTGTTTGGCGCGCGGCGTCCTGTTGGCGAGCGGAGCCTTGCTGCCGAGTCGCTTCGGCGAAGGTAGGATTACAGTAATTTGGTTTGGCTCCGTAGAGTCTTGGGCAGCCAGTTGAGACACGACACGCTCAGCTTCAGGAATGCGAGTGGCAGAGCTCGCAGCGTGCGCCGCGAACGCGCGAAGGCGTTCTGCTTCACGCTGGACGAAAGCGAGATTCGCCTGTCGACGTCGTTGCCTTCCTGCGCCGCTTAGCCTGACGGTTTTTTAACTTGGTGCCATTTCAAGCGAAGCAGTAGGCGACGTGTAAGCACTGCTGATGCACGTTGAAGCTGCACTCCGTGGGCGACGCAGTTTCACAGGCTAACAGGACGCGAAAGGCAAACCACGTGAGGAAACTGCGTCGTCACCTAAGCAGCATGCCTACGCCGCCTACACCAGGCTTCACTGCGTTGGAGCAGCCACCGCTGCGCTGAGACTACCGCTGCGCTCACTGTCGGCGCTCGTTATGTGTCATGATGCAGTACTTCGCTCCACCGCTCCTAGATGGTAGGGCCACCCCATGTCAAGAGACACCGTATTTGACGCGGGGACGCCGACGT
Source organism: Dermacentor variabilis (assembly GCF_050947875.1). NCBI lineage: Eukaryota > Metazoa > Arthropoda > Arachnida > Ixodida > Ixodidae > Dermacentor > Dermacentor variabilis. Next base: position 38,537,840 of record NC_134570.1, on the reverse strand, counting down.
CACATCCGTTACAGGAAGTTGATGGTGGACCCCTACATAAAACACTATCGTGTTAAAATGCGGCGAACTTCCTCGGCGTGACGTTGGCGTCCATATATATATATATATATATATATAGACGACGTCTGCCTGGGTACATATTTGATTGTTTAATGGTAAACAGAAAACAAATCTCTATGCATTTTCTAACAGGACTAAACGCTCAACTAGCAAGTCCCAATAACTTTCCGTGTGTCTAAAGAGCCATTGTGTAAAAAAGCACCTTCGAATTACTGGTTTCACTCGACGTACTAGTGCTGACGTTTCAGTGCAAAATTCAAGAACGGGAAACTTGACCTTCAAGTTGCCTCGTTGTACCTTGCGTTATTTCGTGCGCTGTTATCTTCTGAAACGTCCCGCATGCTTCGACGTCCTGTTCGGGTGGATGTCTCAATTTCCTTTTATCAATTACTTCTCTCCACCTTGCGAGTTTCCGCAGAACTATTACGTCAAACAGGTCTCACGTAAGAAAATGTTAGCAGTGCCTGTGCGACCTCGTTTGAACCGAGAGGTCACTCAGAGGGAGCCACTTTTCCAGATGTTGGTCGCAGTTAACGAGTTGCGTTTAGGGTGCGGACGACAACCAGCTTTCAGCGCCTGCTACCGCTGGTCGTTGAACTGCATACACAAGACCGAGGAGCGGGACGAATACGCGGAGATATAAATGACCGTCAGAATAGCATTCTACTGAGCTATTTGGTTCATAGATAAAACGAGCTTGGTCAGCTGAACTGAACACGCGGGATAACGGTACGTCCTTTCCCGTCTCCCCTTGTCCCATGTTTTCAGTTCAACTGACCAACCTGGTCTTAGATACGACGAACGTCGGTGATGTGCCAGCATACGATGGTGGCGAAGCAGACGATTAATTTTCACGCAGCTTTGCCGCGGCTGGACATGCATGTTAAGGACACGAGATTGGCTATAGCCTGGCCTCTGAGCAATGTGAAACAAAATTCAGGTTCGAAAAACGCTGAACCCTTCATTTTTGGCGTGAGACAAGCGTAAGTTTATCATATCGCCCTCTTCGGCGATGCCGCGGCTTTACTGTTGGCGCAGGGCGGCGCCCGTCCTTATTCTGCTCGCGCCTCGTCTCTCTTTCTGACTCCCTTTCGCTCGCGACCTGCATAGGCCGTCTCGTCATCGTCTCCTGCGTGTAGGCTTAAAGGACTGTGTTCTGCCCCGCTCGGGAACGCGCAGGATAAAAATACAGTGCACGCCCGCGTGCGTGTTTCGTCGTGCGGGTGGCAGTTTCATTACGGCAGCGGCGGTCGTCGGCTGCGATGACGCGTGTCCGCCTTGCCGATGCATTCGTGCCGCCCCGATCGGGGGGATTGTCTCTTCCACGCACGATCGGAATCGCTTGGAAGAGAATTCTGAGAAAGAGAGAGCGGTCGCTGTTGTGAAAGAGCGCGCTGTGATTTAAAGAAACCTACTCGTTTTTTTTCTGTTTTTTTTTTGTTTTTGTTTTTCCTGAAACGGCTGCTGACGCCGTATCCGACTGTCGCGTGCGTGCCGGTGTCGTTGAGTTTTCAGTCGTTAGCGGCGGCAGCCATCTGGACTGACTTTGCCCTTTCACTTGAGCAACGTAACTCCCCCCATCCGCTCCCATTTCCACCTCCGTTCTTTCTTTCTTTCTTTTCTCGATCACTGGCGGGTGCCTATAATAGAGTTTTTGAGCCGGCTCCCATTTTTCAGTCTACGATTCCGGCGTCTTGCTCTCGCCGACTCAATCATCGGCCGGTGCAGCCCAAGAAACAGTTGCGTGCGCGCCTGCCCCCCCCCCCCCCCCCGCCCCCCCTTCTCTCTCTCTCTCTCGGTCGTATCGGGTCCCACTGCCGCGTATCGACGCCTTTGTGCGCGATGTACACGCGCGGGCCTCCTTTCGCGGCGTCTTCTCCCTTCGGAGAGATTTCCCTCGCCTCCGGCATCGACGTTGTAAATTTCAAGTCGTTGCCGTTGCCAAGCCATACTCTACAGCGTCGTTGTCCTCGCGGCTGAAGCTCCTACCAAGTTCTTTCGAGACCACCTTTTATTATATATATATATATATATATATATATATATATATATATATATATATATATATATATATATATATATATATATATATATATATCCTTATTCGCTATACGTATACGTCCCTGTGTTTATTGAGCCGTATAACACCCCCTTAGCCCGAGGCGTTGGCCCAGACACGATATGACTCGGGGGCGGAGACGCAGGGGGGCAAGCGCGGGGCCATAACGTTCTTCGGCCGTCGGGAGAGCCGCCAGTTTTTGCCATTTGCGTGCTTTCTCAACGGAGGACGCAGTCGGCGGCGGGGATCGCGACTCTTGACGCCATAAATCGTGTCTCCCGGGAAAAAAAAAAAAAGAGAATGTACGATAAAGTTGCGAAAGTGGACGCCTCCGGGCGAACTTCTCTCCGGTCACGAGACGCGCTTCTTTAGTAGTAAAGAAAGAAAAGAAAGCTGAGTGCACAAGGGGGTTGAGGGAGGAGTGCAGTAGGACGGAGAGGATAGAGGGGAGTTCCGATGGGCCGTCACGTTTAGGCGTGTAACTGCTCTGCGAGCCAACGTGCTTGGCCTGTCGGCTGGCTTCTTGCCCTCGCTCATCGCGTATGTGTTGCCCCCCCTGTCGGGGGCACGGAACATTGCGAAACGTCTCGGCTGTTGGCACGGTTTCGAGATCTGCAGCAGCTTTACTTGCTGTCCGCGGTGAAGGAATTGTGTGGGCTTTTGTGGTCCGCGTCTATAGCCGAAAACGAGAGAATAGAGCGCCGGTGTTTCAATTTTACTTCGTTTCGTTTATTTGGGCACCGGATAGTGTTCCAAATATGGCTTTGTTGGGAGCCCGTTCTCTCTGGCGTTGTGAAGACGGATGAACTGGGTAACCAGTGTACGCCTCTATCCAACTGGAGGAGTGCTGAAAAGTCATTGATATCTATAGCGACCAGAAGTTTTTCATAATAAGGTAGGGCGTTTTTTTTATCTCTCCCTTTGTCTTTCTTTGTACGATATGCTTTTGTCGCTGTGTGCTAGAGAAAAACAGAAACATCATTTTTGAACGACTGATTTCTCGAGTCCAGCTGGGCCCTCGGTCGTGGTGATGTGTCCATCTGTCTGGTGCCGTTCACGGGTTTTATGCTGGCCACCAGCACCGGTCATAGTTTAGGGCGTATTACTCTTGCGGCGGAGTGGTCCAGCTCTCCTAGGTGTGGGCAATGGAGGCGATGTTTGAACGAGATAGAATTGGTTGACAAAAGAGAGCTGCTGGGCACTCTCTGTTAGTATGGAGTGTATTGTGGTGTTTTAGCCTCCTGCTTGACATGCCTGTTTGCTCGGTATGTTCCCCATATGGCGAACTCGCGAGAGAGCAGGCTTGCGTAAACGTGAGTGGGCCTCGAAATACCTCTCTTTCGCACTGCCGCTATATCTGTCATCCATTCATTGAGGGCTGATCTTTAAAGCGATGGTAGATAAACAAAAAAGAAAGCAAATGCAGGCAATAAGTTATTTTCTATTCCGCTTTAAGTGATAGTTGCATGGTAGGTGCCAAAATAATGCTTAGTACTTAGAACTTCCTCAGAACCGAACTATTCAGTGTTGAAGAGCGGGTGTTGAGAGCTTTAAACGCGAGATAAAAGCTTAGCTGATCAAACGTTCGATGAAAGTAGAGAGGAAGGCTCGTCAGAAAGAAAAATTAAGGTTGTGTAGACTAATTCAGGACGTGACGCCGTCATTCACATAGAAAATTCTCGTTTTGTGTATGTCGAGGCATTGCGGCTTGCGAGAAACAAAAGCGAGAGCCAGGTTATAAAGCTACCGATGGGAAGCACTTTGTGCAAGACATATACACCCACATATTCCTGGTAAAGCTCTTCGGTACATGATTTTCTATAGACTACGTGAGTCTGTCGAAAAGCTTAGCCCGTCTGCTATCGTTATCGCGTAAAGCTTGTTGGGCGCGCTTCGCCGCTGAATGTTGCTGTTTTAATTTTTTCCACTTCAGAAGTGTCGACAGTCTCCCTGAATATGCTTGCGAAGGGCTATGTGAATTAAAAAAACAAAGTTACCCTATGTGAACGTGAACAGAAGTCAAATCTGTAACATGTGCCTGGAGTAGGAAGGTTGAACTGCGGCGCTTGCGGGGAGATTAAAAAGAATATGTCTTGTATGGCTAGTTGGAGGAACATAGCTATTGGACGACAGATAAGAAACGGATAAGTGGTTTTATGCCTCATGACTCCAGGAAGACGCGTCATAGATGCACCTCATCATCATCATCGTTGTCATCATCACCATCGTCATCATCACCACCACCACCACCACCAGCAGCAGCAGCAACAGCAGCATCATCAGCCTGGCTACGCCCACTGCAGGGCAAAGGCCTCTCCCACACTTCTCCAGCTACCCCGGTCGTGTGCTAATTGTGGCCATGTTGTCCCTGCAAACTTCTTAATCTCATCCGCCCACCTAACGTTCTGCCGCCCCCTGCTGCACTTCCCTTCTCTTGGAATCCAGTCCGTAACCCTTAATGATCATCGGTTATCTTCCATCCTCATTACATGCCATCCCCCCCTCCCCCCATTTCTTCTTCTCAATTTCAACTAAGATATCATTAACTCACCTTTGTTCCCTCACCCAATCTGCTCTCTTCTTATCCCCTTAACGTTACACCCATCATTCTTCTTTCCTTAGCTCGTTGCGTCGTCCTCAATAGATGCACCTATCTCCCATTTATACCTTAGTTGTTTCTTTTGTGACGTGTTGGTAGGTTTCTAGTATTTCCCTCGCTATCGCATTCTTGTATTTTCTGATAATTTCCATGTCGGAGAAGCGCAGCTCACATCTGCAGGAACCACAATGCGCAGGTGAGTGCGCGCCTTCGTCCTGTTTAACTGCTGACGCCATGTTCCCGTGCTCGATCGTGTACGTACACAGTGCGGCCAGTTTGTCCTATGTGGGACTTGCCGCCGCAAGACAGAGGTAGGCAATATACCACACGTGCGGAGTAATCAACGAAACGTGTGGTGTGGTTCGAAGAACCTTTTTTTTTTCTTTTGCCCGTTTGAAACATATGCGAGGTCATTTTGCAGGAAAGCTTATTCAGCGCTCTTCCTGTCTGTCTGGGTACGTATGTTAATGTTGCACTCCTCTTCTCGTAGGTTGGCAAGAACGTGCTTCCGGCACCCGACCTCGCCTGTGAGGAATGTAAAGAACTTGTGCTAACGATAATCACTACCACGTCACCAGGAGACACTAGGGTGTTCCGCATCGAGTTGACGGCGGCCACGTACATTCAGCTTATAGCTTTAGTTTAGTTTATAGAAGTTTGATGTAGTTTCCGATATGTTTTAAAACAGTTGAACATCTTCAGTGTACCACGCGCTGTTCAGTTTGATCAATTTGGCTTCCAGTAGATCAGTAAGTTTCTTTTTTTCCCTTGTTCTCGCGTTCTCGGTAAGGGGCCCCTACGATGGATTGGACTTTCCCACAAGAACAGTCGTGGTAGCCCGGCGATAGGCCTGGCTTGATGTCGTGGGTTTGCTGCGCTAGAGACCTTGGCTTTTAGTGAACAAACTGTTTCTTCGCCTTGTGGCGACGCGCTATCCGCGACGTTTCTGCGCAGTCTCCGGCTCGTCACCGTCCACCCCGGCGAAGCACGACTGCGTCCTGCACTGTGCGGCCGATAAGGAACACCGACACCGCAGCGTCACCGCCTACCGCCGGTGACAGGGAGGATACCGAAAGCGCAGGCTGCGTAGCTTGAAAAACACACTTGATAACCGGCCGCGCTAATCGCCGGTACTGTCACCTGATACTGCTGCTGTTGAGGCAATAAGCTGCCGTCCTTTTTTTGTGTGTGTTGGGATTCGTTTCTCAGCCAACGCAACATCCCACAGCCTTTGCTGTACCGTCACACGTGTGCTTAGGTACAGAACAACCGTAAAGCATTGCCCCGTGTCGGTCATTGAGTGCACCTTAGTACTGTATTTCTTTAAGTGCTTCAGAGATGCGCGTGACCATACGTAGGTACGTTCCAACACTTTTCTTAACCATAGAAAGTAAGGAAACGCTGTTCCTTTCGGCTCTTCGCGATCGTGCCGATCGCTGCCGTCGAGAGAACCGATACAGTGGTCAATCAGGAGGAGCCTCGTCTGAGATGAGGGTGCGCAGCCTTTAATGGGGAACGACAGAACCGAGTTTTTTTTCTTCCTCCATTCCCCATCCCCTTCCCGTGACCAAAGAGAAAGATCACAGCCACCATCATCATCATCATCATCATCATCATCATCATCATCATCATGACCTCCCACCGCCTCCGCCACGCTCGCCACGACCACCACCACTAGCATCATCATCATCATAATCGGTATCACTAATGACAGCGTCATCAGCTCCTAGATGGGCTTGCGTGAAAACATATTCTATGAAATCACCTTTTTTGTTATAAGGAATGGTTAGGCTTCCGTCGCGTAGTGTCGTTGTCGTCCCCTTCAAATGACGTTGGTGGCACCGGGCAATCTGTTACGAACAGTTGAAGTGCTAGTCACTCGTAGCCATCTCGCACTTCTGATTAATTACCTTTGATCATTATACGCGCCACCAACTTATTAGTAGCGTTGAAGCCGTAGCAAAGTAGTTCTCGTGTGAGTAGTATGAGTAGTGTTCGTATGTAACCCTACACACAGAGGCGAAGGCACACCGGAGGCGAACACCTACAGTAGAGCGTAGCAAGACTGCACTTCCTAATATGTCTAGCATTGTCTAGTGAAACTAGCTTTGCCTGAAACTTCAGGGGCTCGTGTATAAGACACGGTCTTTAATCTCCCCAGATGACAGTAGCGTAGCACCTTTAAACCTCGGATCCTTTGACGTGTTCAGAGCTTCCGCAACTTCAAAGGCCTGTACTTCAAAGGCATCTCCATGGCGCCGCCGTTAGGTATAAATACACTCGTTCGTCGACGACGACCTTACGCGATAATATGACGACTATTAGTTCATAAAAGTAACAAATTGCCACGGGCGCGATCGTCACAGTTTCTCTCGTTGTTTGAATTGTTCGAGGATAGCACTTCCCGAAACGGCGTTTCTTTTGTGCCTTCATCGATTTTCCTTCCCAGGAAGCAGCGGACGCCAAGCTATGGCTTGAGTATAGACGTGCACTTTATGCACACCGTGTTGACTCGCCAACACTCATCAAGCGTGCTTTCGTTACACCATATTTCGCATGTCGTGTAGTGTAACGCAATTCAATTACGGTGTATACAGCTGTGATCAAAGTTAGGTTTTACGGTTTTCTGAAAGCTAGACGCTGTGAGCTACGTGAAATTCACCTACGCGTATATGTGGCGAGGGTGACACAAAGTGAGATGATAATTATCGCTATACTGCCGACGAATTAACTAAAATTGAGTAATGAGCTTTTTGGCGACTGTAGGAAGCGGGCGTGTTTGCATTGAAAACTTAGAGGCAGTCGTGTTTCTGCACAGCTCAACTTGGCAGAATTCCTACAGCACGGCCGTGTTTCGCGATATCCGGCTGCAAATTTTAATTTCATTTCGCATGATAACGCATGCAAGACAGTGAGGATCGGCGCAAAGCTCAGCCGTGATGCAACGTGGCTGTTGCGTGCAACCTTCAGTCTGACGAGAGGGTGGAGGCATAACTGTTCCCCTTTCGCTATCGGCTGACAAAAATCAAGGAATAACTGCGCGGTGCGCCGTACGTGGAACGCATTATCATGTTAAGGGCGATCACTGGAGGTAATTTTTTCTTCACGTTATTGTGCGGCTCTGTGCAATAGTAAACCCGCCGTGGTTGCTCAGTGGCTATGGTGTTGGGCTGCTGAGCACGAGGTCGCGGGATCGAATCCCGGCCACGGCGGCCGCATTTCGATGGGGGCGAAATGCGAAAACACCCGTGTGCTTAGATTTAGGTGCACGTTAAAGAACCCCAGGTGGTCAAAATTTCCGGAGTCCTCCACTACGGCGTGCCTCATAATCAGAAAGTGGTTTTGGCACGTAAAACCCCAAATATTATTATTATTATTATTACAATAGTAACTCAGGGGACCAATTGCAATGCATGCTCACTGACCTGGAGAGGCAAAGCAGAAGGGTGGGTCTGAAAATTAATCTGCAGAAAACTAATGTTTAACAGTCTCGGAAGAGAACAGCAGTTTACGATAGGTAGCGAAGCACTGGAAGTGGTAAGGGAATACTACATCTACTGAGGGCAGGTAGTGACCATGGATCCGGATCATGAGAATGAAATAATCAGAAGAATAAGAATGGGCTGGGGTGCGTTTGGCCGGCATTCTCAAATCATGAACAGCAGGTTGCCACTATCCCTCAAGAGAAAAGTATATAACAGCTTTGTCTTACCACTACTCACGTATGGGGCAGAATCCTGGAGGCTTACGAAAAGGGTTCTGCTTAAATTCAGGACGACGCAACGAGCTATGGAAAGAAGAATGATGGGTGTAACGCTAAGGGATAAGAAAAGAGCAGATTGGGTGAGGGAACAAACGCGAGTTAATGACATCTTAGTTGAAACCAAGAAAAAGAAATGGGAATGGGCAGGACATGCAATGACGAGGGAAGATAACCGTTGGTCATTAAGGGTTACGGACTGGATTCCAAGGGAAGGGAAGCGTAGCAGAGGGCGGCAGAAAGTTAGGTGGGCGGATGAGATTAAGAAGTTTGTACGGACAACATGGCCACAATTAGTACATGACCGGGGTAGTTGGAGAAGTATGGGAGAGGCCTTTGCCCTGTAGTGGGCGTAACCAGGATGATGATGATGATGACGATTGTACGGCTTGAGATCGCACCGAAACATTAGCTTATCATCTCGTTAGCTTCACTGCCATCTACTTGACTGATTCCGTCATAGCAGTGCCTTAAGAAGACAATTAAGAAAAACTTTGTTGGTATCCACTGGAGCTGACATGGCTCCTTCCACTAGGGCGAGGTATTCTACCGAAAAACATAGATACGTGGTTCTCACAATGGCTGAGATGAATGGCGGCGACTCATTAGCGATGCGGCTGTATGCGGCTCGCCACCCAGGCCGTCCACTTAGAACTAAGCCCACGTTCATAAGTGTATTTCGGCGCTTTCGTACGACAGGCTCAGTCCACCATCAGAGGCAGACCAAGAAGATAATTGTCGATGAAGACTTCGAAGTTAACGTTCTCGCGCACGTAACGTTTATGCCGGAAACCAGTATCCGCGAGATTCCCAATGGTTGCGGACGCAGCTTCGGAACAGTCGCGAATGTGCTAAAGAGGCATAGGTTCTGTCCGTGCCATGTTTGCATTCGCAGGGACCTAAGTAAGGCAGACTTTGAAAAGCAGCTTGACTGCTCCAATGGCGACCTGATCACAATTGATGGAGATAAGGAGAGAAAGAGAGAGAGAGAGAAATGGGAGAGGTAGAGAGATTAACCAGAGGGGAAGATTCGGTTTGCTACCCTACGCTGGGGAGAGAGTGGGAGGGGGAGGTAGAATAAAGGTCCTGAAAATCTCACTCCATCTCATCTTGCCGGTTCGTTTTGACTTACTGTGTTACGCTTCGCGACTTTTACGTTTAAGCTGCCGGTTGTTGTCACTTCATAGAGGTTTATTATTCTTTCCGCAAGCACGTTTACCAGAATACTATTGACAGCTTCTGTATCGTCCGCGTAAACGTCCTTATGGCCTGCGGTATACCTCGCGGCTCCTCGCCGAGCATGGAGAGTAGTAATACGGCGGATTTATGTCGAGTGCGGTCTAGTGAAATTACTGGCGCTAATTTGCTTTAACTAGATCTTGTAGTTTCGTAACTGCTCGACAGCGGCGTTGCGGCTTGCGAAATGGTCATCGGCTTTTGGACTGAACGCGCCTGCACCAAAAGCCAATGAGCGAAGCATGCAGATTGAGTCTTCGCAACTCCCACCAGCCTGCCGTGTCCTCCACAGTCCCCTGGCGCTTGTTTACTCTGCAAACGTAGACGACAGACCGTAACGTCGTTTCTTTTTATTTAATATGGGTAGTTTGTTTGTTTGTTTGTTTGTTTCGTCCTCCTCGTGTCAGCTCATTGGGTTCTCGCAATTGGAAATCTGTCGCAAGTGCTTATGTGTCGACGAAATCGTGGGCACCCCATTAGTAAGCGTCGTCGTCATTTAGGCAGTGGCGCATTCTGTATTTAAAAACGAAAAAAAAAAGTTGTCGCGCCGCATTGTTCGCGCTCCACCGCAACGTTGAGTGCTCGGCTTTTAAATATGCTGCGATGAATAGACGCTGACGTCACCGGGCAACACGCTTTGAAAATTTGATATGCCGTCGCACGCCCTTGGTTGTGCGCGCAGAATCGCTTCACAGCCTTCATTTATAAATTCTAGCTTCATAATGGCCGTGCGGCGGCTCTTGCGAGTTTCGTAACAGGGTAGATATTTTAGAAAAAAAAAGTAAATAAATGAATGCTCCTTCTTTTCCGCTTCTCCCGCTTTACCCCGCCATCTCTTGGGTTGCGAAATCGTTGGAAAGCCATGTACGGCACTTTTCTTGTGGGCCTGCTTATAGGTGGCCCCTTTCTGGCCCTTATTTTGTCTCTGGCCCTGAAACTCTCGTCCGCCGCACTTTCAAATAAAGCCCCCCCCCCCCCCTCCCCCGCGCCGCTTGGCGGCCATTTTTGAGAATGGTGATCCTGACTTTCCTTTTCTCCATCATTCGTGTCTTTTGAATCCGCAGTGACGCATGCATTTAAACAAGCCCCGAAACGAGAATGATCATTTGCCCGCGACCATAATTGAGTCCTTCGTGTTTGCCTCGACAGAACGAGTTGCCGGCCGTACAGCGCATTTCGCTTCCATCCTCGGAGGTCATCACGGCGCGCCGCCGTTGAATGTCGCGGCTAAAGAGCACCGTTAGCTTCCTTGCGTTCTTTCCGGAGGTCTGCGTTTTTCCTTTTGTCGTAATGGGGAGCACCGTCGTTCTGTATATGGAACACGGGAGGAAAGCTGAAAACCTGAGATGTGCAGGACGATGTCAAAACTTCCTGCACTCGACTGTCAAATCGCAAACAATTCCGTTGACCTTGTCCGCGCTCGTAATAGGTCCGGTTGTTTGCTCGAAAACTTTTGATATCTAATGACTTGCCATGTCTCGCTCGCAATAAACTGTGAAAGGACCATGAGCGGCGCGTAAAGTGATGAAACGCAAAAAGGAAGCGCGTAACGTTAGGTAAATAGGAAGACAGACAGTGTGGATTGGAGAGAGAAACTGTCGTAGCTGTTGCTCTCGTTGCTATGACGACGGAGGACAGCTCGTCTGACGTCGCGACGGAGATAATCGGCGGTGTTCTAGAGTAACTGGCCGGGTGCCCAAGTGAAGGGGAACGCAACTAAGAGCTTCCGACAAATAGGGGACGTGAATTTTCCGGCATCTATATGTATGATGAAGTCAGATGACAAAGATCTGTGATAATCGGCGATCACAGGGAACTGCAGTCATATTGACGTTGTCTGGCAACAGCTCGTATGGGTATATAGTTCTAGTGTTGGCACTCTGTGTCTGTGCGCGCTCGCGTGCGCGCGCATTCAGTGACCGTTACGTAATAAGAGAACGTAATATGTGTCATCATGTGCAAGCATTCTATAGCGCCTGGCAAACGAACCATGTTGCTTTAATATTTATTAGCTAACATTACTTTAATGAGCTCAGTGGCACATTTTACGGGTGCATCACAGGCCGCCTTCTTTTGCGCGCGCTCGCAATCTCAGCGACGCGAGGCAAAGCACCCGTATGTGGTATATTTTTATGGCAGCTCGCTGCGCGATAATGGCTCCGACGCCACGCGCTTCAAGGCTAGACGAATGGTAACTTCGCGCCGGGAACAACAATGAACCAGCGAGCGCGTGTGCGACCTTGCGTTCGGTTTTATTGTTGTTCACTTTCTACTGGCTGCCGTTCTTTCTTTTAGAGCTCGTACTGGCTGAATGATGTAATGAAATTATGCGGTCCTTTTATCCCAAGTTTACATTTTTTTGTTTAGATCATCATGATCATGATCATCATCATTTATTGTCCCTTAAAAGGACTCCTTTTAGGGTATTACAAAAGCGGGAGGGGGGTCGATACGCATCAGTGAACACTATGGTCATTATTGTACAATGGTTAACTTATTTATACAACGGTAAACAAAACTTAGTATACATGCTAGTAGACGATGGACGAAAAAAAAACAAAGACAAAACAAAAGATAAGGTACAAACCGGCAGTAGAAGTGGCAGCACAGCCGGCAGTATAACAGAGCAGTAGAAAAAAAGAAAGAGGCAAACGTCAGAGTAACAGCGCAGTAGTGATAGGTTAGGGGTTTAAAAAACCGGACAATAGGTGCGTAAATTTGTCAGAATCACTTTCATTTACTATACTGTGTAGTAGCGCGTTCCACACTTCTATAGCAATTGTCCGCTAAATACGAACACCAAAGAAAAAAGAAGTGGCGCTGTGTTCGTGGAACAGATTACATATTTTTGATGGGCGCAAAAATAAATAGAAAGGAAAGGGGCCCGTTCGTGGCGCCTTTACTTGTCTTGCCGGGAAGGGCGGCGTAGAAGTTTTCTTCTTAGTGCATCAAGCATTTTACCATTCTCTTTCGCTCCTTTTCTTTTTTTGATACTTTCTTTTTTACGTACTTTCTCTCGAGCGTACGCGAACAAATTGTGATCGACTGGCATGTTTATGTCGCAATCGTTAGCACTGAGGACAAACGACGAACGCGTCGACGAAAAAAGAAAAATTAGCCCTAAGAGAAATTTACTGCTAACGCAAGAGGCGATGACGTAGGTGCGAGGACGTTTTTGGAGTAAAGCGATTTGGTGTACAGCACAGCACACAGCGACGGTACTTGGGAACCCCGAGTACCCCATAGAAAGTCACAACACTGTTTATTTCTGAGAGCTGTAAAGCAGACAGGGAGAAGAGCAGAGAGGAATGTTCCAAGCATGGAAGTGGCCGCCTGGAAGGGGCCACTCGCACGTTTTTAGCACCGAGCTGCTCATTGTCGCTGTATACGCTGTCTTTTCTTCTGGAAGGTGATTTTCCCTTATTCCGTCTCCTGTTTTTCCGGATGTACGGGCGCGTGCCCGTCGTTCTCTACAGTGGTGTGCTGTTCCTGCGGCGCGAGAACGTCAACTCGTAGGTTTTAATGTGGGAAAAAGCGTGGCAAAAGAAAACCATTCCGTTAATACTCTACACGCAAAAAGAAAATGGTAAAAGAAGAAAGGTGAGGTTAAATACCCAGCGCAGCTCTACACAAAGCAGAAGGAAGTGCAAGCGTGTGACCGTCTTTATTTGCCGTAGTGGTGAAGTGTTCTTGCCACAGCCACTGTTTGTTCTTGCCGGTCGTTGCGGCTTCCTCGTACGCCTGTGTTATTTCTCCCAATGGCACCTTTAAACGATAGCACGAGGTCGCAGGATTGAATCCCCGCAGAAATACAAAAAACGCCCGTGTCCCTTGCATTGGGTGCACGTTAAAGATTCCCTGCTGGTCAAAATTAATTAATTCAGAGTCCCCCACTACGCCGTGCCTCATTATCAAACCTTGGTTTTGGCACGTAAAACCACAGAATTAATTAATTAATTCGTTCACCTTTCACCTATGTGGATATACGTCGGTTCGCGCACTGTCACCGTGTTTTCCAGTTGTTTTGCGCTGATTACTCGTGCGGTCGTTGGGGCCGCGGGGAAGTTGGGGGAAGTGGTAGGATCCACGGCAGGTTTTACAGCGAAGCTGTATATGGCTAGCCCATTCGTCCGTCCGTCTGTCGCCTGTACGCCGAAAACTCTTCCGGCACAATCACATCCGCACGCGCGAAAGAGAGTGAAAGAGAGCCCCGCGATTGGCTGCGCCAGTCGTGACGTCGTTGCTCTCCGGCTCCTAAATGGGCAAGCCGCACGTCATACGTACTCCTTATGAGCAGGCAGCTTTCAATCAGCAACGCCACGAGCAGAACTGGGAACGAGCTCGTCTACGTCGTGCCGATGCTGCAGCCCGGGCACAAGAACAGGCCGGTGCAGCTCATTGCAAGCAGCAACTGCGTACTGAGGATCCGGCAGCCTACCGAGCCGTCGTTTAATGAACCGTCGGGATTAACCTAGTGGTAAACACCGGGGCCGTACGTTTCAGCTTCGCTGGTTAACCATCTCTACGGAGTGCTTGGGCGGTGTTTTTCCTTTCGTTTGTGCACAATGGCTTGAGCCGCTGCTTTGTCTTCCATAGGAAGGCATCGGGCTACAGAAGTAGCGGCGCGTACCTTTCACCGCTCTCTTTTCTAGCTTTTTTTGATCGGTTGTCTCGTATGTTCCCTCTCAATCAATCAATCAATCAATCAATCAATCAATCAATCAATCAATCAATCAATCAATCAATCAATCAATCAATCAATCAGCATCATCAACAAAAATAACGACGGAGACGAGTGCTTGAAGCGGCCGCTTGCTAGGCAGACTTTAGATCGATAGAATTAGGTAGGTGATCAGTCGGGGAGGTTGGACGATTTGTGCCTCCTACTACTTCATTTTGCTTGTTATATAGTCACGTGGTGGTGACGTTGAAGAACGCAGTAGCAATACTGTGAAAGATAAAACTAGCTTTTATTGGGCGTACCTGTGTCCACAAAAACAGGCAACACTTATAGCACAACGATAGCGGCGAACACGGTCGGCGATCGTCGAAAATCTCATCAGCGGGTCAAGCGCGTCGGCTTTTATAGATCAGTCGTCGAATGTTCCAGAGTAACCGCTGGGACCCGCGTGTCTTCCACAAAGTTCTACACTATTCGCGTCGCGCATACATGCAATTAGATTACACAAGTTGCGGTGAAAGACAGTGGACGGAACCATCGATGATATTCCAGAAACTTCTTTTACATGCAGGCGCTTCCTGCGCTGTGCGATAACATTTGTTAGGCGGTGAGAAGTGGTCGCCCGATAAAGATAAAGAAGTACACGTGTCATTACCCCCCTCTTAAAGAAAAGCATCGTCCCGATGCTACAAATATAAGAGAGCGAAACACAAAAGGACACTAAATATACAAAAGTAAAAGAAACAGAGTCCAAAGGTCAGTTACGCGAAGTTCCAAAGTTCATTAATGCTGCTAGTATGGCTTGAGCCGCGCAACGTCGACTATTTCAGGTCGTGAGCGGCGCCGCTGTGATCGCGAAATGCCGTCTGGCACGACCTCATAGTCCAGCGCGCCAATACGTCGGATGACCTTGTACGGTCCGAAATAGCGACGCAAAAGCTTCTCGCTCACTCCTCGTCGGCGTATAGGGGTCCAAACCCAAACGCCGTCACCGGGCTGGTACTCGACGAAGCGTGGTCGGAGGTTGTAGTGTCGGCTGTCGGTCGGTGCGCTGCTGGTTCTTGATGCGTAGGCGGGCGAGTTGTCGGGCTTCTTCGGCGCGCTGGAGAAAGGTCGCGACGTCAAGATTCTCTTCGTCGGTGACGTGCGGCATGGCGTCAAGGGTCGTCGTCGGGTTCCTGCCGTAGACCAGCTTAAACGGCGTGATCTGTGCTGTTTCTTGCACCGCCGTGTTGTAAGCAAAGGTTACGTACGGCAGGACCACGTCCCACGTCTTGTGCTCGACATCGACGTACATTGCTACACGAGTACACGTGTCATAATATATATGGACTAAGGTGCCATGGATGATAGAAAGTACTAAAATGTTATACTGATCAACATAGAATAAAAAGAAAACAAAAGCAAATGGTGGTTGACGTGGCGCCACACGTGCGCGCGAGGATACAAAAAATAGCATTAAATGAAATTACGAATGCATAGCACTAAGTACAAAGTACTTTACACTAAGTACGAATGCAATGTAAACAAAACCACCGCACAAATACTCCGTACAGATGGTTAACGCGCGAAGCTGAAACGTGCAGACCCGCTATTTATGCCTGGGTTATTCCCAATGTTTTATTAAACGACGACTCGGTAAGTTACCGGATCCCTGGTATACAGTTGCTGCTTGCGCTCGGCTGCACGAGCCTGTTCTAGTGCCCGGGCTGGGGCATCGGCACGGAGTTGACGAGCTCGTTCCCGGTCTTGCTCGCTGCGTTGCTGATCGAAAGCGCTACATGCTCCTCAGAAGTACGTATGACGCGTGGCCTAACCGTGTCGAAGCCGGAGAGAAATGGCTGCTGCGCGCGCTCGGCTGCGACTGAAAGCAACGACATCACTACAGGCGCAGCCAATCGCGCGCCTTTCTCTTTTCTTTTTTTCGCGCATGCCCATGTGGCTTCTCCGAAGCAGTTTTCGGTGTACAGGCGACAGACGGATGGGCGAGCGAATCGGCTAGCCCTATACAGCTCCGCTGTAAAAATAAATAACAAGAATATAAACAAAACAAAGTTCACGCTCGGTTGTCGCAGTAACTCCGTATATTTGGCCAAAATCGAACGTCTGAAATTTCAAATGTTAGCATTGCAAATAGACAGGGCCTAGTGCCGCCCGATGTGCGTCTCAGAAGTTTCATACGTTTAACCTTGTTCGGCCTGGGCTACGGCCTATAGTCTCATCGATTTGATATCACCCCTCTATCACTACTAGTTCTAGTAGTGATACTAGAACTAGTATCATTTACTATTTCGCGCGTCTGTTTCTTTTCTCCTTTTTTATTTTTTGCATGTGTTGCATCGGCGCATAATGTGTGGATGAAACCACGTAAAAGCATGAATGCCCGTTTCACGTAGGCGCTACAGCAGTGACACATGAAACGTGTTGTCCGCTAACCATTGCTCATGAGCTCCGTTTTCATGAACTCGAAGCCAGCTGGTCTAGCCGGAACTGGAGCTGAGTCATCCCGACCCGACCGTGTTTACACGCATCATGCCTAACGCTCTGGGAAGCGGCCAAACCACCTTTTCTTTTTTTTTTTTTTTTGGCGCCTTGTCAGAACTCGCCTCAACACTCGCCGGGCGTGACCTGCTAGCTTTTATATGAATCCGACGACCGGCTTCCGGCCCGGCAAGCCGAATCGACTTTCTCGCCTTCACGCAAACCTGGGTTATTGTCGCCTGTCCGATCAGACGTTAACTCGGCGAGCCTGAGTGCGTTTGCAGGGGGTAGTCTTCGACTCCAGAGACGACGCACGTCCGCTGCAGACGCAGGAGCACAACGCTACTCGAGGCATTGTATTCACGACCTGTTTCTGAAGAGACGACAAATTGCGTGGTCGTTGCTTGCAAGAAAAAACGGAGTATTGGGCAAGCCAAATAAAGTCCGTTCGCGCGTGCGTGCGTGTGTGTGCGCTTCAGTAAGGGGTAGGTAGAGGGAGTGAGGCGAGGAGGATTCTCGGGGTGAGAACACATCACCTTACGCTTAACCGGGAGTTCTTTGGCAGCTGCCGTACTTCGCTTTCAGCACTTCGGTCCTTGGTGGTTGTTTTCCTTCTTCTTTCTTTTTGTGCGTGTGTGTGTTCCCGTCCGTTGGCGTTACAGGCTCGGTCCGTTCTATTATACGCACTCCCCGTCCGGGCCAGTGGCGGCACCAGCAGAAGCAGTAGCGTGGCGCCGGCAGCGCCTGCAGTTGTCGTGGGAGTAGTCTCCAGGCGGCCGTCCTCTTGAAATATGGCTCACGGGACGGTGTGCAGTCGTATAGTGCGCTCTTCTCTCCGCGGGACTGGATGCGCCTGCTTCCGCGAGAGGAAATTTTCTCGTTTCTTTCTTTCTGTCTTTCTTTCGCTTCCCTTCTTTTCTTTGTCTTATCGCACTGCTCTCGCTCTTTCACCCCTTTTCCGTTCCCTTTGTTCCCCCCCCCCCCCCCACCCCAACGGGCTCGCAGCTTTCCCCAGGCCGCCTCCTGTCGCACCGCCTACGATTCCTTTTATTTCTAGGCCCGGCCGCCGTCTTTCCTGTGTCCTCGCCGAAGAAAGCTGCTTCCTTTTCGTTCCTTTCCATTTCGTGTCGCGCCCTAGCGTTCTGAGGAGCGCGGGGAGTAGGAGAGATGCGAACCCTTCCTCTCTCTCTCTCTCTCTCTCTCTCTCTCTCTCTCTCGTTTGTCAATTTCTCCTCGATCCTCGAACGGCGCAGCCCCCATTCTTTGGCACTGCGCTAGAAATTGTCGCTCACGGCCGATGCTCTTCTTTTCTCGTCTATGGTATGCTCCACGGAACGTTTGTTTTTCTTGGCCTCCGTGCCTCGTTCTTGCTGGTCCCTATGGCTCTCGGTATCCGAGCTTCTTTTTCTATTTTTTTTTTGTACCTTGTGTTTACGCTCGCCGGAAGCCCCCTCACGCACGAACGCAAGCTCTTTTCCTTACTTTTTCCATCGTTTTCACCGACGCTCTCCTGTATGCTTATATCTCCTTTCTATTCCCCGTGCACCCGGTGTACGGCCGACGCGCAAGGCGAGAGGCTTTCCCCTGCCTGCCTGCCTGCCCACTCCTCCCGCACCGACAGCAGTCGAGTCGGTCGGTGTAACGGCCGCGCGCCGGGTCCTTCGGTCCCGGGCGCTGGCTCTATTTTCCCCGTGCTCCGTTCCATTTCGCCGCCGCTTCCAGTCCGAACCCCGCGGCTCCCACCCCTTCTCTTTTGTGCCCGCCCGGCTGTTCTTACTGCCCCAGTGCTTTCTTCAACTCGCCGAGATGGCGGGCGGCGACCGTTCTCGCGATGCTCCCATTGTGACGCCCACGTGCGCAACCCGCTGGGATGTGTAGGAAAAGCGCGGGAACGTTGACTCTCTCTCTCTCTCTCTCTCTCCCTCCTCTTCTACCTTTTATCTTTGTTTTCCTATTTCGCGACTGGCCCCATTGGTCAGGAGAGCAACGTGAGCTGTATCGAAACTCGCTCCTTGTTGTAAAGCAGAGAAGCCTGCGTTCTTTTTTTTTTATTGTTTCCGAAAAGTTTCCTTTTATTTTACCTTATTTTTGTTCCTCTTTGCAACATGAGTCTCTCAGTAATTTTCAGCCGACCTGCCCTAACCCAATTCCCTACATTTATTTTGTCACTCTCTCTCTCTCTCTCTCTCTACAAAGGAAACGCCTGTCATCTTGCGTCCTTACTTTTCTTTCTTCGTTTGGAATTGGTGTTCGTATATTTCTTAACCCCCGCCTTTCTTTATTTTCTTTTTATCTTCATCTATGTGTCTGAGTTCTTTATAGGGAGTTGGCCAACAAGCCCGCAGGACAGACGACCACAGTCAGAATAAAATATGTTAGGTCAGTTGTCGCAAGATGCAGTATATACGCACAGGGTACGTATAGAACTCCAGTTCTCTTGCTGTTGTCTACCGTTCTGCAATATCGGCGGTGACATCAAACTGGGCCAATGCAGAACTTTGTGAGCCGATTTTCGTTTACCTAGTTATCCGTATCTCTCTTGCGGACTCTCTTTCAATCCTATTTTCCCTATTGCTGAGGAGGTTAGTAAACGGGACATATTTTTTTCTCTTTAGCTTTCATGCCTTTCCATATACCTCTTTGCTGCTTGCAAGCTCGCCTATACTCGCGAGTAGACTGTCGGAGCGTTCGAAAAACGCTATACACGTGTGGTTCGTGTGTCGTGTGTACGTCTGGCGAGAAAATGACCTTCGGCACTTCAGTATGTTTGGCGATTTCAAGAGAACACAAACACGGACTGTGGTTCGCTTTTGACGGCTAGCTTCTAAATAGTTGGAATGAGTCACTTCATCAGTAATCATCCACCATTCCATTAATAATTTCAAAGCCCAATATGCCGCCGGGCTCTCCGAAACCGTCGGCATATTAGGCTCGCCTCCAACATTGCCAGCCGATCAATCAATCAATCAATCAATCAATCAATCAATCAATCAATCAATCAATCAATCAATCAATCAATCAATCAATCAATCAAGTCGCCGACCGGTGTTTCAAAGCCGAACGGTGCCTACCCGATGTACGGCCCCGTGCTACATAAAAAAACTGTGTATAACGGCAACCAAAACTTCTGCCGCCGTTAAGTGAATATTTCATAAACTTCATGAATGTTTCCGTTTGTATTTGGCGCAGACCGTTCGATCTGCCTTGCTTCTGTTCGATTTACCTGCCACGAAGCGCCTGTTCACAGCGTCCTCAGAGAACACCGTCTATGAGTTTCATTAAAATAAAGAGGCAACAGCTAAAGTAACAAAAAAAAAAAACGCTTGAATTATTTTTCAGTAAGTATTGGTATTTTCTGTCCTGAACTATTGTAATCTTCAAACTATAAAATGAGACTGAAGAGAAAGATAAGCAATATTAATGAATTACACTCTTAAAATACTATAAAATACACTGTTTCTGTGAGCGCCGGAGAGGGGAGGGGATGAGGGAAAGGATATACAAGAGCGACAAACATGCGGCGACCCATGTTGAAGTTCCCTTACCTTCTCGACGTGACGTCATAGATTTTGAAGCCGTCTGCTCGGGCTTACTTAATTTGTTTCAATAACAGTGGACTGCGTCGCATTCCTAATGAGCCGAAGCCTGAACTTTGGAAGTTTTCAGTACTTTAACCACAGATGCCTAAATATGAAAAAATAAAGAAGCTCTGTGAAATTTGCGACGTCACCATAACGTACAAATGCTGGTGTTCCTGCGCATAATTAAGAAAAAAATACTTCTGTTATTTTTTCTTTTCTAGTCACACCTTTCACGTGCAGTCTCCAAGAATTATTTTATCAGTGTCCTATAAGGTATCCCATCAAGTTAGCAGGTCCCTCTTTCTCTTTTATCCATTCAGATTTCATTCCCTCACTCCATCACTTATTTCGCTCACGTGATGAACCTATAAACGGGACGTAAGAACAGCGAGCCAGCGTTGTGTATATTTGGCTACAGTATCGCAACTCCATGTTCTGAGCCGCGTATACATCTGCGTAGTGCGTAACAAGGTTTTCTTTTCGAAACAGAGTTCCTACCTTCTTTTTTCATTGCCTTGCCGCTTCATACACCGCATATATATATATATATATATATATATATATATATATATATATATATATATATATATATATATATATATATATAATCTTAAGAAGCCAACAAACATTGACACCAAGGACAACATAGGGGAAATTACTTGTGCTTAATAAATGAAATAAGGAAACGAAGAATTAATGGAAATTAAAGTGGATGAAAAAACAACTTGCCGCAGGTGGGAACCGAACCCACAACCTTCGCAATTCGCGTGCGATGGTCTACCAATTGAGCTACCGCGGCGCTGTTTTCCCATCCACTTTCTTGAGTATTTATGTGTCCTAGTAGAACCCTGGGTGTGTTAGCCAGCGCTACCACACACAGACCTTGGCGGCGGACGTGGAACGTCCCCCCCCCCCCCCCCCGCCAAACACACACACACGTGCGGGCACGCTCGCGTGTTTTTAATATTGTTTTTAAGACCTATGCATCGCGAAGAGCTACATCTTCGCCACCGCTGCACGGACAGGCTCCTGTAAGCGATACGTGTCTTGTTGGCTTTGCGAACGAGTGGCAGAAGTTCAGCGCACGGCGGTTCGCACTCACAGCTAAGAGAGAGAACGGAACACGGCTGTGACGTTTGTACTCGAGCCGTGGTGAGAGGTCCCGTCGGGTGGGAAAACAACACGTGGAGCGGCCATATTAGCGCTGTCAGGATGCAGCCTCCGTCGGCCGCCGCTGGGGCCCTTGCTTCTTCTCTGCTGCCCACGCGTCGCGCGCTCTTTGCTGGCGGCGGCTTCTTTGTCCTCTCGGCTCGTTCTTATTGCCGGGTGCGTGTTTGCTTTGGCGCCTTTATTTGCGGTGCCGCATAAAAGCTCCGCGTTCAGGGTGCGATGTGGGTTCGCGCGACGCGATGATGTTAGCTTTTCGCGCCTCCGCTTAGACTTGGAGATCCTTCTCTTACCCACGTCTTCTCACTTTTTTTGTTGATGTTTGCTCGTTTAATAGCTGTAGACGAACTTTAAGGCAGACTACACTAGAGCCGTCCATCGCAAGATAGAGTTGAGAAACTGGCGCTGCGCCTTTCCACATGTAACACGTGCGCACGCGTTTCTTTTTGTTGTTTGTGTAATAACTTTAGTCAAACGGGAAGGTTGGCTATATCGGAGTCGCCTATCCTAAGACGCACTTAAGAAACTAAGGCCACTTCTTTCTCGTGCGCACGCGCGTACGTGAGTTGGACTCACAAATACACTAAGCCTACAAAAAAAAGACGTAAATGCAAATAATGAAAGGTACAGCTAATCAGCAAAAGCGTTCCATATACACCCCGGTCTTAGCTAATTCTTGTTATCGTTTACAACTGTCAAGACGCGATCCTGGGACGCATGTCTTCGTCGGCCAGTGTTTTCTTATTGAATTTCTTCTAATATTTTGCTTCTCGTTCGTCCTTACGTGGATGCTTAGTGCTTTACTATATCGGCTCGTTTCCTCCTCAGGCGTAATAATCCCAACTAGCGTGCATTCAGCCAGTATATGATATATAGAGAGAAATAAACAGCAAAGGGAAATGAGGTTGACCAGACGCAACACTCCGGTTCTCTACCCTGCACGGAGTTGGGGAAAAGGCTGTTAGAAAGAATGGAAGAAGAGAAAGAAAGGAAAAAAAATATAGAGTCTAGTGTATAAGATGACATATCCAACGAATTCATCAGCAGGAGCTTACGAATATCACTGACTATAAATGTCTATAAATTGAAGCGTTACGCGCATATTTATAGAAAGGCTAAACCCTGGAGGAGTCGGCACAGGAAGACGAAGGCAGAATGAAACATATTTATTTATTTATTTATTTATTTATTTATTTATTTATTTATTTATTTATTTATTTATTTATTTATTTGGTCATACTGTTAACCCTCACTTGAGGGTCGGTACTGGGAGGGTCAGTAATTGAATTGTACATAGAACAAACATTGAAGATCATTTGTAGGAGGACATTTGTAACACAGAACATTTGTAGAAAAAACAGTTACATGCCAGGAATAAATAGTAAGCTATACAGTTTGAGCGAAATACTTATCAAGACCAACCTCAAAATCACTCACAGTATTTTTTGTACCACATCATTCGGTAATTCATTCCACAGTTTAATAGCGTCAGGAAAGAAGGAAAAGCGGAATAAGCCTGTTCGAGCTGTTATTGGTTGCACGAATGTACTGCGTGTTGTTCGTGGGAACCTTTTGTGAAACAGCGTTAGATAATCATCCTTGTTTATTTTCACCTCTGCGTGTAGTATTTGAAAAAAGCAGTTTCAATCGCTGCTTCTGCCTTCTTGATTCCAGTAGTTCCAAGTTACATATTTTTTACATTTCAGTTACCGAGTCACGTCGTCGATATTTAGAGCAGATAAAGCGAATTCGCATTCTCTGAATTCGTTCTAGTTTATGTTTTAAAACCTCTTGATGGGGACTCGACACAGCACCACCGTATTCTGGTGGTGGTGGTGGTGGTGGTGGTGATGTTGTTGAAGCAGGCGGGGTTAGCCTGGTATACATAGCCGGCAATTGTTCCGCCTGATCCTCCTTCAAGTTGAGAGCAGGGATGTGTCACCAGGTGTCGATGAGCCCCATGTCTCGCAGGAAGGCTATCAGCAGGCCTTGCGCTCTCTTCCTGAATGCCGCGGGCCCTCCGGGGAAAACAACGTCTTCAAAGGTCCTGTGCGTGAGACCGCTTTTTTGCAGGTTGTCGACCAACGCTTTTCTTTCTGTGTCAAACTGTGGGCATAGCCAAATGAAATGTTCGATGTCACCAATGTCACCACAGAAAACACAGAGTGGGGAAGCGCGAAGCCCAGGCTTGAATAACCAAGCTGGGGTGTATGCGGAGTCGGTCCTGATGCGGTATAAAAGCGTCGCTTGTTCGCGTGTAAATCCATGAGTCACACAGGATTCGTGTGGATTCTTGTGCATCTGTCTAAAGTGAAGGCGGTTTGCATTCTAGGCTCGGACGGATATATGTCTTGTATGCAATCAACTTGACTTCATTCGTCGCCTGGCGCAATTTCCTTTGCAGGAAGCTCAACTTCTGATATGTTGATTTACAGATATTTTCAACATGAGGACGCCAGTTCAATTTATCTGTTATGGTTATACCCAAATATTTGAAACTACATAGTATATTATCAGCAATATTAATTGTGAACGAGGTCACTTCCTTTCTGTTTATTATGTGCGTGTAAGTGTGTTTTTTAAAATTAATTTCCGTACCCCATTTTTGACACCACGAGCTTAACTTTTGAAGGCACTGGTTGATTTTAAATTGATCTTCCCTGCATGTTACCAGACAATAAATTAGGCAGTCATCTGCGAAAAGCTTAATTTTTACAGGTGATTAGACAACCGCTGAGATATCATTAATGTATAGCAGAAAAAGTAGTGGCCCTAGTACGGAACCCTGCGGCACACCCGAATACACCTCACGATTTCCCGACATAGTATCTGCCACTCTGACTGCTTGTTTGCGATCATTTAAATAGGCTCCTAACCAATCGAGAACATCTGCACTAAGACCGACATTGCGAAGCTTGAAAAGCAGTTTACGGTGTGAAACTTTGTCAGGAACCTTCGCAAAATCTATGCATATAACATCGACCTGCACTCAGGCATCTATAGCAACACAGAAATCATGAATGGTTTCCATCAACTGCGTCACAGTTGAGAGGCCACTGCGGAATCCATGCTAGAACGGACATCATAAGTCATTTTGTTCCAAAAATTGTCTAATGTTTTTTGCCACTATATGCGCAAATATTTTACAACAGACATATACGTATACGAGCTTTCTTTCTACAGTGGGCATAATGTAAGCTGTTGGCGACGATGGTGGTAATCAAATAACATATCTTTCATTTAACGGGGTTTAAAGTTGCAAAGTAACATAATGGACTACAAAGGACTCCGCACCGAAGTTCTCCCGTTCTGACCTCCTGAGACCGGCCGCCAGCGTTTTTAGCGTTCCGCCTCAACCGAAATGACGTCGGAATGGCCGGTGATCATTTATTATTTATAGCAGAACGCTGTGAATTCCAAGCGATCGCGGCGGATAGGTGCCACTTGCAAACAGCTGCGTTCTAGCTGGCTTATTACAACGAAGAATGTATATAGAGGGACATTTACGGGCACAAGTTCGGAAGCGTTAAATGCACGCTCAGTTTTTTTTTTCCTGTTCAGCAGCTTAGCGAGGAAAAAAAAAAAGCGGCCACAAAACATTTCTAAGGCTCATTTGTTTTTCTCCGCACGCTCGCCGCCTGATATAGTGATCTACTTGTAATAGGAGAGCGGGCTAGTTCTGCAATCATTGCATTCGCACAGTCCTTGAAAAGAAAAACTGGGAAATAAAAGGGAAAAAAATTGGGCAGTTTAGTACGAAGGGCGAAGAATTGAGACGCTAGCAAGGTTTACGTCATGCTAAAGCTCCTCAGACGATGTACTTGGCTCTTGGCTAGTAATGCGCAGTCCCGACATTGCTATCTGTGAAAAAAAAAAAAAAAGACGTCTGCGCCAGGGGCATGTGATGCGCGCGGCTTTCACACTCAAAATGAAGTTTCTAGAACTCGCACTTCTTACAAGCTTGTGATTTCGCGGACACTGTGATCCAATGGCGCGCGCTCGACACACCTCGAGTGTTCTGTTATATGGCTTCCAAAGTGGGCGAAATCCGCCTATAATGTATTAAAAGTAAGCGAGTGCTTACTTGGATGCCAGCATTATTTTCCTGTCGCCGGAGCCCACCCATTCGTTCCTGTAATGTGCTATTGCCCACTTTTTGTTTCCTCTTTCTTTATCTTATTGCCTGGTCATTCGTACAGTTTACTAACCGCTTACTCAGACTGTCTCTTCTGGCAAAAAACACGTCGCACATCAATGCCCGTCGGTGCCGCAGGTTTGATTACGCATACTATAGGCATATGTAACTTCTGGCACTTTTGTCATCCGCTAAGTAAACCGTTGTTGCGAGTAAATGCAACATAGTCGACGACCGCTGGCGGTTAAGTTTGGATCACTAAGCTTCGCTACCATTTATCCTCTCAATTGCATCTTTGATACGTGTGTCTTTAACTGCCTTTGGTCGTCTTATTTGCCTTGACCACCGCAGTGTTGTTTGCATAGGTTATCGGATCTGTCATCCTCGCTTTCTCTTTCTTGTCACGCGTGTATGATAATAAGTTTGTTCGTAATAAACACATGCATGATACTGGAGACCAGCGGGAAAAGCTGCGGACAAAACGAATAATAATCTGTCATCTCTCTGTTCGTGCCTGATCGATGACTCCCTGAATTAATGGCGTGGTTTTTCTTTTATATCGTATGACTCTACCGTGTCGCACATCGGTCAGTGTTCTTGATTTTGTACGTTTGCATTTGGCTTCGCCCTTTGTGTACTCTGTCAACAAGTTCATAAATAAAAAAGGAGCAGTTGTGTGAATTACATGTTGATATGCAAGACTCTTTCTTTTTCGAACCATTCTTTGCCATTTTAGGGTACGTTACGAATCGATATTGAAGCACAACAAATTATCAAAATTAGGTATTTTACCATTTTTTTTCTTTCTCTCTCACTCTTTCTGTATCTTTCTCTTTGGAGCTAAATTTGAAATGCGTTCTATCTTGGCTGTATTGTCGACAAAGATACAACAGATGATATAACGCGCTTAGCCTGTGCTCCGTTATGCGACGGCGTATTCAGCAGCGATTACATAATTAGCGAGTGTGATCCTCGTGACTACCTTGGTTGCCGACGTGATATTGGGCGATACTAGAGGGAATTCGCAGTCCCAGGTCTGCACTGGTATTTAACAATGCATGGTTATATTGCGCTTAATTTTACACTTACAATATTAAGTGAAGGACATTATCACATTATTAAGGAAGAACTATGATAACATGTCGTCACCTGGTCATATCTTCTTATATGTCACCCCCCCCCCCCCGCGCCATATCTCCTTGTATATAAGCGCCTTCTTTAACAGTATTAAACAGTTGGTAGTTTGCGCTACGTCCTTCCACGTCCTGTCCTTCACTTAATATCGTCAGTGTAAAACCATGAACGTTCACCAACTAGCCCCCTTCATTGCTTTACTAAATGCAACACTGCGTCTCATATGCTATAGCAAAAGTGTTACAGTTGTAATTATAGTTCCCCGAGTATGTTGTTTGAAATTCTCAGCTGGAACGGCCGAGAATGCGCAGAATAGGGAATCATCTGTGGCTGTATTAAAGCGTTCCCTTCAACGTCAAAGTGCCAGTGCTTACTTTTGCCTCTGTAGAGGTGGCTTTGTTGCGTCAAGTGTCTTTTTGAGGCGAAGCCATCTTTCACAACCTGCAGTTGCAGGTGTTTTTTTCGCAGCCACAGCATTTTGTTCTGGCAACCGCGTAGTGCAAGAAAAACTGTCGGAAAAGCTTCGCTTCACCTCCTCACCCTTTGTTTTCTAGAATAATAAGTAATTACGTGCTATGAGACGTACAATAAAGTAAAAGAAACAACTTAGTAAAATAAATAGCGCGGTGCTTTCTGTGTGGCACTCACTATGCGCAAAGAGTTCCACCCCGCCGATCATGCGCTAGAAGAAGACCCAGCTGATATGAACTTTATTTTCTTACCATCATGCGTGGGCATTATAGATGAGCAAGTCGCCACGGCGTATGACAAACCAGTAAGAGAGCACTGCGCATTGCACTGCCTCAGAACAGCGCTCGCCGTCTGCTATCTAGAATTCTGCTCGAAACTAAGGAGCTGTGCGGTTCCTTGTGTGACAGGAAATGTGAACAGGGGATAAAGAAAGGCAAGATAATTAACGGGGGGCAGTTCTGCTTCACTAGCACGCACCGTAGGAGGAGATATTGGTTCATCAAGAAAACCACAAAAGAATTGCTTAGTGAAATTAAAGCGGGCTTACAATGAAAGGGTAACTTTGCAGCATGAAGCGTTGTCACAGTCTATTACGCAGGCCTTTAGATTGAAGCGAGGCTTCGAGCCGTGACAGTTCACAAACGGTGAACAGCGTGAACGGCACAAGCAAGACACCAGAGTTGAAGGACTGTCGGCGCGTATTTATTCTTGGTTCTGCTCTCTTCAACGCTTTCGCATTTCAGCCGTCATTAGCATGGTGTCATCGGTGCCTTTCTCAGCTGCCGTGAAATATCCTTTCGGCATGGCGTTTTGCCGAAAAATTGAAATATCTACAGCTTTAGTGCTACCATCGCTAGCATTCCTTTCCTTCAGTTCGCAGCACTTCGATCACTGACCACCGTGAGTCAACTGGCTTCTCTTATTACTTTGCTGGCATGTCTGTCAATCCTCTCTCAGACAGAATTACGTCTTTCACTCTGCGCATCGCGAGGACATCGCGTGTCTTTATTTTTTAATTTATCCCGTCGTAGCTTTCCATGTACGGGCCTTTTCTCACCTCCATCGAGAGTGTCAAATTAAGATTTCACGATTACACCGCCCAATACGTTGTCTTAACAACGACGGTAATGAAACGGTGACAGTGGACGGCCCCGCACCTGTGGGCACACGCGAAAACCAGATAAAAAAACAAATTACCTCTTTTCCTTATTACTCCACGACATTTCGACGTGGCCTGCCTTGTGAACTTCTTTCTTTTTTCTCTTTCTTTCACTTCGTTTCTCCATTCTTTATTTTTATTCGTTTCCTGTTTCGATTTACTGACCTTCTCCTAATCGAATCGGGGCTCACATCTTTAAACCACTCCTTCCTTTCTTCGAAGAAAAGATAGAAAACAGAGGGGGGGGGGGGGGGGTGACTGCAGGACCGGCTTTAGCGAGTCGACAGCGTCAGCGTCGACGACGTGGACAGAGCGACGTGATTCAGTGCGATTCTCTCGCTCGCGCCTTTTTATCACACTAACCTCAACGGCAGTGGTTGTCAGCGGCCCGCAGTCTCTCTCTCTTCCTCGACTGCTCGCTGAGTTGACGCCGTCGGGGATTAGGTCGACGAGTGAGTCCTTCTAATTCGGGAAACGCGTGGCGGCGGTGGGTGGGACTCGCCAGTGTTGGAAGGCACTGCGTGTACTGCCCCGTCGGACTTGGTAAAGAGCGTTTGCTTAAAAGTTAAACGACTGCCGGCGAAGGAATCGTGCGCCGCCTCCTCGATAGATAGACGTTGACCTAAGCGAAACGAGAAGAAAAAAAGAAAGAGAGAGAGAGAAAGGAGTTGCGGCGAACTTCGCGAAGAAAAAATTGCCCGAGAAAAATTTGAGGGGGTGAAAAAAAAACACGCACAAGACAGGAGAAAGAAGAGGTCTGAAAGAAGGGCGGCAGTGTCGTGGAGGGAAGACGTGGTTTAACGAAATTGCTTCGCCGTCGCCTTAGTTTCTGAAGTGTCTTCTTGCTTCTGCTCTCTCTATATTTCCTTTTTCTTCTTCGTCGCTTGCTTCTTGTTGCGCACCGTGTTCTTCTTCCTTTCTTTTTTCTTCCTTCCCCTTGATCATTGTTCGCTTTGAGTTCTCGCTTGACGTCTTTCGATCGGTTTGTGTGTTCCCTTAAAGCTCCTGCTCTCGCTCGCTAGTCAGTCGGCCCTATTTGTTCTTGGCTGCTTCTTTACGTGTCGACCCGAAATGAAAGTCGTTACCTCTCACGCGCGTGGCGCAGCGCGCTGAAGCGGCGGCTCTCGCGAGACGTACGAAATTAAAGGAGGCAAGGGTCATCTATCTTTCTAACGCGGTTGCCGAGCACATCACGCGGATCACGCTATTTATGGTCCTATCGCGCGATTTCTTTTTTTTTAAATTTCTCTTCTCATTTCTCGCGCGCCCTTCATTTGCATTGTCTTTGCCGGGCTTCGCCGTCTGACTCTGCGCAGTGTAGTCGTGCGTTTAATTGAGGTTTCTAGAACATTAGCTTGGCTCGCTTTAGTTGTCTGTGCGCTTTGTATGTTCCTGCATTCGGTGGCAAATCGAGCTTGATTACGCTGTTACATTACGCGCTGGTGGGGCGTTTTTAATGCGAAAGCATTATGTGTTGCCACTGAGCGAAAATACGTCGTAGTCGGCGGGACTCCAAGATGGCATCAGAAGCGGCCGACGGCGCAAAGAGTAAAAAACACGTCTAAAAGATGGTTGGATTGACGTGAAATATCTCAGGGAGTAAACAAACTGAATTGATGACTTTGAGATTAGAAAGTGGTAAATTTCGGTCTGGGCGGGAATCTAGCCCAGACCTCCGGGGTGCTATACTAGCACGCTTCCCCGACATTAGGATGGCTCCACAGTTCTGGCTGTGTAAAGGTGTAGCCCCTTGCGTGCGTGCGCGAGGGTCACGAAGGCACGTCAAGAGTGTATAACATGAGCGCTTTCGTGGCGTTCCGAGGTCTACAAGCGGTAAAATGTTTTTGCATTCCCACACGTAAGCAGTCTTAAGTGTATCTGCCGATTCTTCTTTTTTTTCTCTTCTTAGCCCGCGTAACTCCGAGCTAAATTCAAGCTTGAAAACTGGCGATGAGGCCCTTCATTGGTCTTCTTCCGCAGACGTAACATTTCTGCGTACCGCGTTTATTACATTGGAGCTCCGTTTTTTAATGTTCCTTTGCTTAAGTCAGTGTAGCGAAAGATATTGCTTAACTCTGCGGGATAACCTACTTTGTTTCGAGTCGTTCAGCTTTCCATATTTGCCTAACACTGCTTGTCCATCGTATATCGTTGCATCGTATATACGTTGAACTTGTTTGTCGGATTTGCCGACCGAACGTTAACTCGTCGTAATGTCAAGGATGAAACAGTTCACAATAAGATAGAAGCGCATGCGATTGATCGAGGTAGGACGGACTGAAAAGAATTGCACCCCTAAGTGTGTTAAACTTTAGCTGAAAGACCGTTTCTTCTATTAAGGCTTGAGTCTTGTTCTGCGATCGTTATGTTTCGATTTCGCTAAACCATTCGCCCAACACGCAACTTTGATATAATGTTTCTTCGAAAGTTCCCAAATCATTTCGTCCGTAAGTGATGCCGTCTCTTCTTTGGTGGTCCCTTTCGTTATGATACGTCTGACATCGCGATCGCCTGGTTTTTGGCCTTACGAATAGTTCCTTAGCGTAAGAACTTTTTTTCGTAGATGAACACTATTGCTTACTTTCGTCTTGTCCTTTCTTTTCTCGCAGGTGCGTATGATACAGCGGTGACCTCACGGAATTGCTCCCATGTGGCTCTTCGAAGGCAAGAGCACACAGATTCCTTCCTGAATGGTACCAGACACTGCCAAGTTCACCAGCCACTATATTCTCCCAACGCGGGCGGAGTAAAACGTGAGATTTGTCGTAAAGCTCGACTGGGATGCTATCTTGCGCTTGCTTCGTGCTACACATTTCTAGCACTCCAGCATCCTTTATACAATCTTCACGCTGTGTGTGTGTGTGTGTGTGAGGAGGGGGAGGTTGATGTGGGTTTGTGTGTGTGTATACGAAAGAAATTGGAATCGCCAGTATAGAGGTTCTGAGGGGGTGATTTAAAGCGGCGAAGTGGTGCGAAGTCAACAAAGCGTGCGAACCTATTCGCGCACTTAGTACTCGTCCTTCACTGAACTAAGGCGAACTTGTGAGCTACAGTTTCGTAATCAGCAATCTGCGGCACTAACACGGAACTGCAACACTAACAAGTCACTAACACGGAAGGGTGAAAGTTTCTCAGAACGCTTCGATATGGATTAGCTTACTTTTTTACCCGCTTTTCGTGCGTTCACCTCCCGCATCTATCGCGTTCCTGCACAAAATTGGTCCCGCATACGTTCGCGGATGACGCGGCTCAACATACTGTACCGCCGAAGCAAATGCGAAACGACGACCGCGGGAATGCCATTTTATCGAACGTCTCCCCGCTTTGATCTACGAGATCTTTTAGGGCGCGTCGCACTTTCTCGTGTTTTCATTTCTTTCTTTGTAATATTATTTTTGGTTTTGTTCCTTCTTAGGGAGTCGTACCGTCCTTGCCACCGGCATTTTCGGTGCCGTCTGCTTTCCATATTCCTCCATCTCTCTCGCTTGTTTTCATCTTCGTGAATCCGTCAACGCTGCTATGTGTGCCTCCATCTCTCCTTCGGCAAGGCGTCCACGCACGTCTTTAAATCATGCAGCTCCACTTCCGAGTGCATGTAAGCAGCGCACGAGTGCACTGCTGCGAGCGCGCCAATCGAAGCGACGGCTGCTGGTGCTGCTGCTGCTGCTGCTGCTGGTGGCTGATGCTAGCTACATTATGCATGACGCTTGATGCACCTGAGCCATAAAAACTCACGAGGACTGCGCTCTCGCTGCAATGTATAAACTACTTTCGCCTGCGCATGCACGACCGACTGCCACCCGTTCTCCGCGGATCGATCTCGGTCGCGTCTCCGCGTTGATCCGCGCTGCCAGATCCTTGGGCTGTCGATAGAGTGTTACTGGTTAAGTTCCGCGCTTATTCATTGCCCCCCTGGTAGCTCATTAATTCTGCCCTCGGTTAGCGATTCATTGAGCCAGTGACTCGCCTACGCGCTCGCTCATTCGCTGACGCCGCATCGGCGGTGGATATAACGACGATGTTGTTTACTGGAGCTGCGTGCGATTTCACGCTCGCTCGCTCGCAGACGTGCTCGTTCACGCGTGTGCAGTGCGCGGTCCACCGTTAATGGAAACACGAGCAAGTGAAGCCCGTGCGATTTTTTCCCTTTTTTGCAAGTGTGGAATCGCCTGGCTTTGCAGCGGTTGGTTGGTGGCGCATATCTGTGCCCACGTGCAGTGCACTGACGTAGTTTCAACGGACATTTGCAGCTTAAGTGCGAGAGGTGTCCCTTGTAGCTTCTCCTTTAACAGTGAACCGCAATTTATAAGTTTACGCGAGGGCCCTGTGAAGATGTTTTACCGGAGAGGGACGTCAGTTTATAATTGTCTTATTTCCTAGAGGGAGAGGAAGTTTGGCGTATTTGTTTGTAGCGGTAATGTTGCGTTTGCTTTTTAACACCTATAAAAGGTAAGGCGGTATTTTTCCATTTCGCTGGTGTGTTACCCGGAATGCCTTGGCGAATATCTCTGGTGACAGTGCCTACGTTATCGCGAAACCATGCATGCCTCTGACACTTCATCATTGATGCATCATTACGTGATCGCTTGAGAGCCACTACTCCTGACAGCAGTAAATTTCTTGTGATATCAACTTGGCCCCAGTTTAGGACCGACATTCGCGAAACTTCTCTTACGTATGAAAGTGCTTCCAGATTTACCGGTGTTCGGGTGCCCGTAATTCACAACAGCGATCGACGTCATAACGAGACGAGCGACGTGAAATTCGGCCCGAAGGCCCATATTTACAAAAACGACTTTTTTTACGTTAAAGCTTTCGTAAGGCGACGTGCCAGCCAACCCCGATGTTAGACGTATTACTAGCGAAGGGCGCCGGCTGATGACTAACAGTGCTTACAATAAAAAAGCTTTGGGAATTCTGCCCCGGTACAAAAGTCTCTACTCGTGTTAAAGAGGCAATGAAAGGGTAGGAGGGGGGGGCGTGAAGGGGGGCGCACGAACTTGGCCAGGTCCAACGTGTGCACTGCGCTGGTCGATCGTTGAGCCACCTTTTATTGGTCGTGCTTTCCCATAAGGCTCTCCTCTCCGCACTGGACCGGAAGCGCTCGCAATCCCCGACGGCTGAGCGGATATAATCGCCAGCCTAGCTTCCCACCACCATTTAGCTTGCCAAGTTTGCATACGCCGTTTACGCTCCGGAAATTGAGCTATTACAGACGATAACGCACTTGTCGTAAAAAATGAGAAAGATTAATGGAAAGAAAGAACGAAAGTAAAAGAAAGAAGAAAGGAAGAAAGAGACAGCCTTTTCGGCATACCAACGGCTTCATGAGATGTCTTGCAACAGCCAACGAAGCATGTTGAAGCGCTGCACTAGCCTTGACCGCCGTCTTAGTTCTTCAGTTTCTTCCTCATTCATTTCTTCGCGTAGAACGATTGAATCGCTCTATCAATAAAGGGACGACAACTTGCACATATATATTGGAGGTTACAGTACAGAAGGTGATACTCTTCTCCAATCTTGATACGATTAGCATTCTTTGACATTAGGTGTTTTGAATCTATCTATCTATCTATCTATCTATCTATCTATCTATCTATCTATCTATCTATCTATCTATCTATCTATCTATCTATCTATCTATCTATCTATCTATCTATCTATCTATCTATCTATCTATCTATCTATCTATCTATCTATCTATCTATCTATCTATCTATCTATCTATCTATCTATCTATCTATCTATCTATCTATCTATCTATCTATCTATCTATCTATCTATCTATCTATCTATCTATCTATCTATCTATCTATCTATCTATCTATCTATCTATCTATCTATCTATCTATCTATCTATCTATCTATCTATCTATCTATCTATCTATCTATCTATCTATCTATCTATCTATCTATCTATCTATCTATCTATCTATCTATCTATCTATCTATCTATCTATCTATCTATCTATCTATCTATCTATCTATCTATCTATCTATCTATCTATCTATCTATCTATCTATCTATCTATCTATCTATCTATCTATCTATCTATCTATCTATCTATCTATCTATCTATCTATCTATCTATCTATCTATCTATCTATCTATCTATCTATCTATCTATCTATCTATCTATCTATCTATCTATCTATCTATCTATCTATCTATCTATCTATCTATCTATCTATCTATCTATCTATCTATCTATCTATCTATCTATCTATCTATCTATCTATCTATCTATCTATCTATCTATCTATCTATCTATCTATCTATCTATCTATCTATCTATCTATCTATCTATCTATCTATCTATCTATCTATCTATCTATCTATCTATCTATCTATCTATCTATCTATCTATCTATCTATCTATCTATCTATCTATCTATCTATCTATCTATCTATCTATCTATCTATCTATCTATCTATCTATCTATCTATCTATCTATCTATCTATCTCCTCTTTCCGCGTGTTGCCACATCCATAGGAGTCGACCAAATCCACGAAAACAGATTGGCCACAACTTCAGTCCAATGGCGGGATTCACGCGATCGCGCCATCGTCCTTACAGATTGAGACGGCGGCGGTGCTTCCTGTTTGGTAGCCGCGTTGCCATTTCCTTCAGGTCGTCCAAAAAGGGATTCCCGGAAAGAGAAAATAATGGGCTCCGGCGTAATTGCGTTGGCACAAGAAATTCTCCTCGCTTCAGCGAACGAGGCACAAACGGCTGCCGCACGAAGCCCGAGACGCTCCGCTGACAATTTACCGTGCGGAAAGAAAAAGGAAATTAACATTCTTGACAGTCACGTAGCGGTCGGCTGACCGTTTAAATTCGCGGGGCTTATGGTATAACTAACGCAAGAACGTGCGTGAACGATCGTATGAATGCTCGGCGAACTATCCTGGTGCTGCGTTCGTTAGCTCTGCGGCGTCTTTCTTTCTTTTCAGTTGAGGAAATACATTATAGTAGAGGGTGACGAAGGCACTGCTATACAATTCTTAAGGGCAACAATTCTGTAAAAAACGGCTTTAGCCTTAATTGGTATTGAATGTGCTGCACGTGATCGTGTGCTGTGGTCAGAGTTCGGTGATGGCGACCAGCTCTGGTCGTGTATCTGGGCTCCCTGTTCCCTGTGTCTTCGCTTCTTTTTTCCCGTCCTCGTTCGACTTCACCTTCCGCCATTGTAGGGCAGCAAACCGGATTTTCTGTTCGCGTTCAACTTTTTGCGTTTTTTCCTTTGTTCTTCATCTTTCTCTTTCTCTCCCGCACAACGCGCACGCAACAAGAACAAAACAGTAAAAAGGATAACTAGTGTAGGATCACACGCAACTTAGAAATTATGAAGGCAGAGAAAAACCTCTGTCTCTCCTAGATCATCTTTTGAATCCTAGCAACAGTTTATCATTAACGAGAGAAAGAGAGTTTAGCAAGGCAATATATACGGATTACGCCGCAATTTCGTTACGGCTATAGCGTCTCACTCGGGTCGCTCCGGTAATTCGCCTTTGGAACAGGCGTCCACCCAGGAGGTGTGGACTAATCCGGTTCTTTAGAGCCTTCTGAAAAAAGTGACCCAAGCACCAGCCCTTTTTTACACATATACATTCAATCAATTGAATAAGGGAGAGGTTGGATTCACCAATGGCGGCCAACTATTCTAATGCTTGTCTGCATCCCGAGAAAGATGACTTGAGGTAAAAGGAGGAAATTTGAGATGAGGAATAAGGATAAAAGGGAGGGCATATACTTCAAAAGAGCAAACGCAATGCTCCAGACAGTCTATCTGTACAGATTGTGCCATATGCACATATTCTACGACCATATACGCAATACTATATTGGGCAGTTTCCCAGCGCATTGGGTTATAAGGGAGCCTGTTGTGTATAGAACTGGATTAATTTCGACTGTAAGGGTTTGTTTTACGCGCACCTGAATTGCTTACTTAATTACATGTGCACAAATTATTTTTTGCATTTCGCTCTGGTCGATGCGTGGTCTTGGCGGCCGGGGATCGAGCCCGCGACGTCTCGGTCAACACCAGGACGTCGCAGCCACCGTGGTGTATGCGCAATAACGCAACACGAGTAAGGCGAACGTATGTGTACTACATACAGCGCGCTAATTGTATGCACCATCCATTTTCTTTTTTGTGCTACCACGTCCCGCTAGTTGCATAAAAAGCCGCACAAGCGACGAGAGCCTAATGTGGAGCCTTTTTCTCCTTTTTTTCTTCTATTTTTTTTTTTTCACGAGATCGCTCACCCGATGCACCAAACTGTGGGAATTCAATTCGGTTCGCCTGACTCTGTAATCACTGACACGTGATGTAGCACGTGGTTTCCGTTTGTTCGCGCTATTCCGAGAAGCGCGTTTTCGATCTTCTTGCGCGGCCGTTGCCTGGAAGAGGCGAGCTTCCATTGGCGCGATTGGCCCGTCCACTTTTCGCGCCCGGCGTCTGGCGATACTCGCGAGCCCTTTCGTTTATCGGGTTTGATCTGGGTTGGCTTCCTGTAGTTGCGGCCTTAGAAATGTCCTTTATTTTTTTATTAGCCGTCTCTCTGCCCCTGCCTTGGGCGCGACGCCTGCTCAAACTTAAACAGGATTATCTGCTTCCACATGGTTGCGCTTGAGACGTCGCTGCGACGTACGCGTCTCATTTGTCTTACGATGCGCAGAACTGGGAGAAGAAAGCTGCGATCACGCGTAGCAGTTTCAGTTGTTCAGCGGTGGTAGCATAAGCGGCTGTTTGAAAACGCGTTTTACTGCCGCAGTCACGTGCCTGGATATCTTGTTATGAAAGTTAACGTATAATGGATTGCTCCGTGAGTGGCGGCATGCTCTGCAATGTTGTCCGATTACAAGGTTCTTAAGATAAATATTGTTGTTGGGGCTGGTTCGTTGATTCTTGGTGAAGCCGCTCTAGCGCGAATGAAACCAACGCAGAGAACACAAGACCAGATACCACGGGCGCTATGATTCTGAACAGAAGGAGATAAACTACTGCGCGCGGACTTTTGGAAGCCTTTCATATTAGGAAAAAAAGGCACGGATTGCGTCAACGCTACTCCTGTGTGCTTGTTTTGGAGGTGATATGCTCTTTTGTCAATTATTTTTCTTTTACCTTTTAAACCTGTGCGCATGCGCGTTGTGTTATGCGTTTTCGTCCGGTCTTATAAGTGACTGTAATAAAATCAGTTGTGAGCGTAGCGCCCGCAGTGTCCGGTCTTGTGTTCTTTTTCCTTTCTTTATTCAAGCGCAGCTTATATTGCTTCACTCGTGTCGGCGTTGGTGTTGCCGTACAAAAGAAAAGCCCAAGCGGCGCGAAAATCAATATTGCTTGTCAAGCTGCTGATTCGAACCAGCGACCTTCGGGTTGCGAGACCAGTACGCTAACCAATTCAGCCACTCTCGATATTTTTTTCTTTATTACATGCGAAAGAAAACTGAAGGTATATTACAGAGCGTACACAACTGCACACTGCCGGTTCATCATACGCGCCCTATAAAGCGGGGTTTTATATGCATGAAGTAGACGCGGCGCAAGGCGCGAGCCAATCACAGGTATCCCCTCCCGCCGGAAGAGAGAAAGTGTGTGATCGCGTGTTCGCTCGCCTTGTGTCCGCCGTTTTCCGCCAGTTCAGGCCCGGCAGTCAGATGGGGAGGCCGCGTTTGGTTCGTTCTGCCGAAGAGCAGGCTGTATTGAAGGAACGGCAGCGGGAGTGGGCCGCGCGTTGTGCGTTCGGCCGGAGAACAGGCGGCGTTTGATGAACGCCTCCGGGAACTCGCTCGAGAAAGGGCTCGTAGTCGACGTGCCGACCTCGCCGTGAGGGAGCGCGAAGCCGAGGCGTTACGACAACGAAGATACACGCATCCCGAGCTTCGCTTGCACCCCTCTTCGCAGCAGTGGAACGGCGGTTAATATTTATATTTTATTACTTTTGTTGCTTTACACTAGTTTCACCAAGTGCAATGTTATGTTCTTTATGTGCGTGTGTGTTCTCTTTAAAGCTGAAGCCATTCTAAAGAGAAGATAAATAAACGTGAACGGAGTTATGAATTCGCCGAAGAAATATCGTGAAATATCTGAGGAGATATTTCGAAACGTCATTGCCAATATTTAACGCGACAGCGCTAAGGGCCCCCGGATCGCAGGAAATCAGGTACGGCGTCCCGCGCCTAGTGTCGGGTGTCGTGTCGGCAAAATAATTTTCTAGCCACCCATGCCCAGCCCCTTCATGTGGCGCAAGGAAATTACTGAACTGATTGAATTTCTCAAGCTAAAATAGGTGGAGAATCGTAAAGTACGACTTACACGTAACCTACGGACATGATAGCGTCGGATTATAATTTGAATATACGAGTAAACGTAATTTTGTTTCGCGAAAACTCTAGCGAACCTCTTTTCCAGCGTTTTTACCAATTCAAAGACCGGCCACGGCGTCTGCCATTTGTGCGTGCCTGCGCGCGAATGTCTTGGAGGCCATGAGGCGGCGCACCCGGTTCTTTGCAACACCTCCAGATAGCGCTCGCCTCCGCCGTATCGCGGTCCACGCAAGAGGCCGTGTTTTTACCAGAAAGCCCGCCTTCATGCATAACGTTCGCCGCCAGCGTTTCCCGATAAACATTACGCTTACATACGCTGCAGTTGCCGGGAAGCGTAAGAATCAGTCAGGGATCTTTGAATTTTATCGCGTTCCACTCTTAAAGGCGAAGCTTAAGCGTCCTCTATTTTTTTCAGATAACCGGCACACTTTACGCTTACATACGTTGCAGTTGCCTGGAAGCGTGAGTAGCAGTCATTGAATGTTATCGCGTTCCATTCTTAAAGGCGAAGCTTAAGCGTCCTCCAAGTTTTTCAAATAACCGGCACACATTACGCTTATATATGCTGCAGTTGCCGGCAAGCGTGAGAAGCAGTCAGGGATCTTTGAATGTTATCGCGTTCCACTCTTAAAGGCGAAGCTTAAGCGTCCTCCAATTTTTTCAGACAACCGGCACACTTTCTCCACACCGTGATTTCCTTGGTGGAGCCGCGGTGATAGAAGTTACAGCTATAACAAAAGCTGGGATATTGCGTATTGAGACGTCGTGGCTGTTGAAATTTCCATGCGGGCCGTGACAACGCGTTCCGTATATAACGAACATATGCGGCCCTAAAGCACCCCTATTGCCTACTCACAATTTCGCCTTATTCTCCCGGGTTAGTATAGCGTTCAGTGGGGCTGCTGTACTTCTTTTTTTTTGTGCTATGCTGTTTGCTCATTTCACTGAGCATTGCCCACTGGAGTAGAATATTCCGGGCCATCACATTTGCAGGTGTAATAACTAAGCTAGCATGAATCGTTAGTCTCAGTCATATCACAGCACTGAATGTCTCCGGATCGATCAGCTTTTTTTTTTCGTTCTCCATTTCGTTTGGTTTCGTGTTGAACAGCTGCTTAACTGCTGCAATGTTAACGAGCAGCCCTCACCTCACCCCCGCCTTGTATTTCTCGTGTACAGCTTTCACCTCTTTGTCCGCATAATCTGTTAGAGTCCCCCGCTTTTGAAGCCGTTACCGAACGTAATCACTGGCGAGTCTGTAATGAACTCGCCTTTCTCTCTCACGCTCCGCCGGGCGTAAAGGAATGGCGGGAACCGCTGGCTTCGCGTACACATTCGGGCCGACAGGCGGAGCCTCGCGAGTGAGCGAGAGATCGACGGCAGAGAAACCGCGCTTGGCCCAGTTTATTTCTTTTTCGTTTGCTCTTTGTTCGAAGCCGCGCTGCATGCGTGCATGCCATTGAATGCGTGCGAGCGCTGAAACAAGCGTAGCTTCGTTCTTTTATCTTCCCGCGTCATTTTTGTTCTCTCTCTCCCGATGCTAGATTGCTTCAGCTTTGAAAGCGACTGGACACCGCTTCCTTCTCCGTCACACGCCGCTGTCTATTCACACGCGCTGTAGTGCGCTCGGAAGCGCTCGTGGCATTGTATACACACGCTCGGTCGCAGAATGCGTCTCCCCTTTTATGCGCCTTATCGGAAGTCGCTCTCCCTTTCGCTTATGCGACACGGAACGCGACAGGGAAGGGAAAGGTGGTGGAAGTGTCGAAGGACCGGAGGGTGGAAACGGAAGAGAGGGAGAGGTGGCTGTGGGAGGGGGAAGCACAAGTCGTTGCGAGGCGACGCCACGAGTTTGCCGCGCTCGTCGTGAGGGTAGACACAACGTTCGTTCGCGCGACATGGTGCCAGGACCCAGCGGCGGCAGGCCGCGTCTGGCTCGTACCGCGGGAATCGTGCCTCGCTCCATTAAGCTCGGCTGAAAGGACCCGGTTATCGGGATGCGGCTTCTCTCTCTCTCTCTCTCTTTGCGCAGCTGCACCTATGATGGCATCCTTGTGGAAGAGAATACGGGAACGTTATAGTTCTTTTTTTTTCTTTTTTTTTTTGAGTGCCCGGGTTAGAAGGTAGCGGCGGTGGCGGTGGCATGGGGAAAGAATGCGGGTAGTGTGTTTTTCGAGCATGACTCTCCTGCCACGGAAAAAGGGTGGCGGAGTCACGCGACCAAGGGCGTTTGGAGTGCTCCCGATGTGCTGTTGACACGGAAACTGGCTGGGCGGAGGTGCCGCGTGTTTGAATGCTATGCTTGGGGATGTGTTTGATGTTTGTCGATCTCCCTTTTTTTTTTTTCGGGAGCTAGTTGCTGCCCTAATTGAGGTCGATTGGGGTTCGCGCTCGTCACGAGAAGTATCGATCTCAAACGGGACTTCCTGGAGCAAGCCTGCGATGATAAGGCAAGCCATCGACGGGACGCCGTATACCTTCAACGCTTTGTTTGTTTGTTTGTTGGTTGGTTGGTTTGTTTCATTTCTCTGAGTTTCCTCAGAGGATACACAATCGGTTGGAAACACGCGTGTTTGAAAAGCTGCAGGCAAGTTTTTTTTTTTATTCCTGTCGTGATAAGCATTGTTACCTTGTTTCTCTTTCTTTTTTCTTGTAATACAATTTTCTTAGTTGACGTCCTCGTTGAAACTGGCAATTGAAAGTGCGTCCTAGCACTGCAGATTGTTACACATTTTGCATGATATTTTCGTCCTGGCTCATGCGATGCAGTGAAGCAGGGCTGAAATAATATGCCAGCGCCTAACGTTAAGCAGGACAATAAATATCGAGGCACTTTTCTGCGTTTGAACGGTAACCAAGAACATAAAGGAGTTATAAAGTATTTTAGATTATCATGTTTGTGACGCCCTTCACTCCAATAGGGATGCTTCTTGGGCGAGTTGGGAATTTATATTATACTGGGGACCGCTTGGAAGACAAGGACAGAGTAAGGTATGCAGAGACACACGTGGTAGCGCTCGGCCTACTGACGCTTCCCCTATGTCTCTCTGTCCACCCCAGCACAGTCTGACTGCCTCCGAGCTTCGCGTTTTGTCCACTCGGCTAGCGCAGAACACGTTTTGCTAACGTTTGGCCCGTACGCGTGCCACCAATCGGTGCTAAATATATTTTCTTTTAAAAGCCGAGGAGAAAAAACATTTTTTTGGGAATCGCCTTGCAGCTGAAGATTGCGCTACGCGGATCCGCGTCACGCGGAGAAAGCGTTAGATAAGTTCAACGTACACTGCGCTGCATGCCGGATAAAGCTCGTTTAATTATCCTGCATGACTCGAAACGGTTTCACGCGTCATCACGTGGCGGTGGTTATTTTTAACGTCGCGAATGAATGGCGACGCCTTCTTCCACTGGCGCGCGAATGTTACCTTTCAATGAGCGGAGCGGCTCGTTGAGACGCTTACCTTCAGCCGCCTTATAAAGAAAGCACTGCGAACTGGGACGAGAGTCGTACTTCGTCTTCAACAAAGAGTAATCGGCATCGTTATCCGCTCCTACACATTTATCAAAGATGTCATTCTACTCGCGTATTGTCTGCAGGCGCACGAATCAGTTTATTGCGCATAATACGGTCCGTCGCTAAATTACACTACTAGCTCGTCTAAGGAATTTCATAGACGATAGATTGATTGCTGTCTGTCCCAACGCTTCCAAGAACCGAAATTTGGGTGAGTTGTACGTAAACATGTTTGCTTTAATATCGCAAGTAAGACGACGACTCAAGAGAATGCAAGAAGACAAGGGCTAACTAAAACTAAAGAAAAAAGAATATCCCATGATTACGATATTCCATAATGCGAAATTTAACCGCAGCTGAATACGTTCTTTTTTTTTCATTTCGCGATACATTGAGGCAATGAATTTGGGACCGAGATCACCGCACCGACTGGCAGTGAGTGGGCCAGTGCCGTCAGCGCCTTCGCAGATAGAGGGGTAGTATGGGAACGCTGGTATGATTAGCAGACACGGAGCCAGCTATGGAACAAGACTACGACGAACGCGCGAGCAGTGGCGCAAGCGAGGTTACGCCGAGGGGTGCCTACGCTACAACTGGGAACGTTCTAATAGCTGCTCTGTAAAATTTTGACGTTAGCTCTTGTACTGTCGTTTTCTATTGTGTTGCCGTCCTCCTTGCGATATTAATGTAAAAATGGCCCAAAGCAACGCGGCTGCTATGGTAGAGACCGTAATGGAGACCTGGGGATTAATTTAGGCGTTCTGGGGTTTATTAAGCCCATACAAAACCTTGCACGTGCGAACGCTTGTTCATACCGTTCCTGTCTATCCGGAATCGAACCCATGACCACCGGCTCCGAAACGGACCGCCATAGCGCCTGAGCCACAGGGGAGGGTGATTGATGGCTACGGGATGTTTTCGTTTGTCTTTTGTTTCGGTACATATATGCCGAATTTCGTGGTGTGGCGGAGCCCGGATAACATTCGTCAACAAACGTGGTAATGTGACCATATATAACTGTGCGTTACCACTTAACATGATTTTATTTATTTATTTATTTATTTATTTATTTATCTTCTAATAGTGGGCTTAACTCGGTTTCCGATGACTTCGTGTTATCATCATTCGATCATTGAATACTTTATTGCTTGTGGAGAAACCAGAACCTCAATAGTTGCCAACGTTTTCTGGTTTCATCAAAATAAATCATCGCATTATCACAGCACGTCCGACCGAGCAATGATCGCGTAAGCGCTAACATTCAATCACTAGTCCTGCTTCGCCCTGCGTGTTGTCATCGATCATGGTGATCTCGTGCCTCTTTCTGGAGCAGCAGCTCAGGTACGTGCCTACCTGTGTCAGCTCCCGAGGCAACGGCAGCCGCAGATTTTTAGTGCAGGTTAATGCGTAAATTATCTTTCGTGGGTGACCCCCCTGTTCTTTTTTTTTTTACTTCCGGGGTGTCTTTTCTATTAATCGCAGCAGCCGAAATTGCGATACGAAGGAAGGTCTCATCAGTCATAATTACGTGCTCGCTCATATTTCGGCCATGTTTCTCCGTTCTTTCATCTTACTATCTCATTGTCACTATGAATGGATGTAGGAAAAGCCGTAGGTGATAACGTGATGAGTCGCGCCACCTGGCCAAACTGTGCAATCCTGGCACAAGACACGGATCTGCATCAACTGCTGTGGACTTGCCCGAGTACCATACATATCCGCGAGCCCTTGGGCTGACCTCCGCAGCGACCGGAATACCGACTTCATCAGGCGTAATCAAGATGGCGCTAATTACAGAGCCTTACGAACTTCCGGCACCATGCAGGATTGCATTCATATTTATCATTCTTTTGTTTTTCTAGTTTTTTTTACTCCGTAAGGCAGCCATCCTCGAATGAAAATAGAAAAAAAAATAGTAATTTTGGGATGCATCGTCACGAGAGGGCACATTGGGTTATCAGGCTCGCCGCAGTGGACGTCTCCGGAATAATTTTTATCAACTCGCACCCTATATTTAAATACACGAGCGCCTTTTTTTTTGTGTGTGTGTTTGTCTTGCCTCCATTGAAATTGCGGGCGGCCCTCACAGGAATCGAGCCCACCAACTCACGTTCTCAGCAGTAGAACGTATAGCCACTGAGCCACTGCAGTTCGTAATGCTTTAAATCGTCCCTTCTCAACGAGAAAGTGCCGTAGCATGCCACTTGCAGCAAACGTTACGCCCAGTCGTTCGTAGGCAGGAGAGAAAGAATAAGTCAATGGTGCTTTCATGGGAACCACGAAGGCTTCTCTTCTTTCTTCAATTTTTCATTAATCTCACTTGAAGCAAACATACCAGAAACTATAAGAAGCCGAGCG
The DNA here is from genome assembly GCF_050947875.1 of Dermacentor variabilis. Classification (NCBI taxonomy): domain Eukaryota; kingdom Metazoa; phylum Arthropoda; class Arachnida; order Ixodida; family Ixodidae; genus Dermacentor; species Dermacentor variabilis. The sequence continues at coordinate 38,493,116 of NC_134570.1, read as the reverse complement.
GTTTCTAGCGACTGAATCATTCGGATTGGCGATAAATACGTCAGTGCAAGTTTATATTTTTTTTTCTGGTCATACAGGCTCGAGGTGTCGATCGAAGTTTCATGGTCTGTTGTTGTCAAAAGAACAGTAGCGTAATACACTGCTGGTAGCACTATGCTTTCAAATTACACCTATTCGTCGTGAAACTGAAAATGATAAAACGCGCGCTTGAACTTTCCCGTAGTGATCTAAAACTGAAGCTGCGGCTAGCTGAAATATTTTATGAATTTCAGTACCCTGGCTTGCCGCGAACTATACCGCGGACATAAATCTGCGCATGAAAGGACTAGTGCTTTTTTGGGACATGCTACTCATCGTTTTACACGTCCATATTTCTTCTAGGAATTGTTGAACGTAAAAAAAAAGTCAAGATAAGTTACGTCAGCGGCGTATCATTCCGCGCAAGCAGAACTAGAAGCGGAACCGCGCCAGCAGAACTAGAAGCGGAGCCCTTCTGAAATTTTAAGAAGTCCGATTCAAAAGGCCGTGTGTGCCCGCATTTACGTGCGTTTCTTTCTCTCTCTTATCGCTTTTCTTTTTCGGCCTCCCCTTACTGACTGTCATCATTAGGGCCGATGACAAACGACACGATGTCGGACGGCCGTGATAGATGTCCGCATCGCCGCGCCCCTGGCTCGCGATGTCATAATGAAGGCAGGCAACGATGGCAGCCGCCGGAGCCTGGTGCCGAGGCTCCCCCTGCTTTGTTCCCGACTGTCCAGTGGAGGCGGCATAAAGCCGCAGACAAGCGGCGGACAAGCGTGGCGTCCATGTTTCAGCTCAGTTTTCGTTGCCGGGCGACGATGCCCAGCGCTCTCCGGCGATCCGTCTTGCAACGCTGCGCGGTATTCTCGCAGTTAGGCGGATCGAGTTGACTTGGTCAGCGAACGGGAAGGAATGTGGTGGCATAGGCAGTGGGCGTCGTTTTCGGGAAGCGCACCTTATGGCAAACCACACTGTGTATTTCTAGTTTGTGTAAACAGGTTACGGATGTCAATTGCTTAGGTATCAGCTACCTGTGATCGGGAACAAGATAACTCGCGGGAATATCGATATCGGGAGTGTGAACGATCTGGCCTTCCGAGACCAATTTTGATTAACGCTTTGTAGTTACCTTTATCATTATTGTTTATTTCATTATAGTGATGTTGTAGTAGCCGATGTTCTCTGCCGACGAGGATATACACCTCTTGTGTAATTTGCTTCGTATTATAGATTTCTTACTGTAATGGGAAATTTATTATAATCAGTGACCACTACTGACAAGCGACTATATCTGCTGATTCTGTTTTTGCTTTGTGCCTACTGTGTTTCTAGGAGGTTGTTAACTTTTCTGGTTTGACATCGTGCGTCGAACGATGCACAAACGTAGCCCCTGCCACTACCTGCTGTGCAGGGAGTGGAAACCTCGTCACTTGCTAATCGCTGTTTTGTTTTCTTCCTCCTCCATCGCCATGCTTAGACGTCGAAATGAACTATGTTGCTGTTGGAAGTCAGATATATACTTTGATTCTGATACAATATTTTAGCTTATTGAGCGTAAACAGTATTGACATTCCTACACACATCGAGGTTTTCGTGTTTCGGTTCCAACTCCTGCCTATGGCGATGCATGAAGGCACTGTGTGTTTTGCATTTTTACGAGGACACTCACCTGTCATGCTCACCAAAGTCACCGACATAGCTTCTCTTTAGACTCTCCATCTTCATTTTGGTCGATCATAGATCACGTCATGGATCACACATCGCATTGTCCATACCTGAGATATAGCAGATCATTAATTAAGGAAAAATGAGACATCCACCCAATCGTAGCTATTGCTAAACAGGAAACCCGTACGGCTTCTTCGAAAGAAAAGCCTCGCAGTTGAAGAAAAATTCGTCCTGGTCCGGGACTCGAACCCGGGACCACCGCGTTTCCGGGGCAGCCGCTCTACCATCTGAGCTAACCAGATGGTTGCGTGGATGTCTCATTTTTCCTTAATTAATTCTTCTCTCCATCTTGCGAGTTTGCGCAGAGCTATTACGCCATATCATATATCATATCACATTCCGTCAATCTCGTATTCAAGATGGGAACAATTACAGATCAACTAAAGAAGGCAAAAGTAATCCCGATAGATAAAAAGGGACAGAACCAGTCCTAACTATTGACCGATCTCTATTATGCCCTTTTTTCGGTAAGGTGATAGAAAAATGCATAGAAAGACGGTTAAATATATCTCTCTAAATTCCAGATATTGCAGCCTAAACAATTCGGGTTTAGAGCCGGCTTCTCTACTAGCCTTGCACTCGTATCTTTCACTGAAACAATCAAACATACCATCGATGAAGGGGACTATGCTGGGGCTGTATTCATCGATCTAACCAAAGCGTTTGACACCATAACTCACTGCATTCTTTTTTATAAACTTAACTCGATCGGTATTGTGGGTCCCACACGAAGCCTTTTTGAGAGCGATTTATGTAGCAGGCAGCAAGCTGAATCCAACACTATGAAATTACTTATCCATTAGGAGAGATGTGCCCCAGGGGTTGATTCTCAGGCCATTTCTGTTTCTTATTATTGGCCTCCCTAATTATTTAACTCATTCTGAATCATTCCTTTGTGCAGATGATACCATATTTGCTACTGACCGGCATCTTGGTTTCCCTGCAACTAGACTAAACAGTTATCTAAGTAACATACTTGAATGGTGCCGGTGTAGCTCCCTCAAATTAACTCGTCCAAAACCGCGTTCATGATCTTCCATTCTGCCTTAAAGAGTATATCATATGTTTCGGCAGTAACCATTAAATCTCACCCCCATTTCCGCAGTTAATCAGTGTTCATTTCTCGGTGTCACGCTAGACTCTCATTTAAAATACGCAGCTCACATCGCTAATTTGCTAGGTAAAACAGTGCATGGAACAAGTATAATGCCAAATACGCGACATTATTTTACTACCCCAACAATGCGATTTATTTCGCTTTTATTCACACTCATTTTACCTACTGTATTGCGGCATGTGGTGGTACATGTCCTACACATACAACCCCATTACAACACATCCAAAATCAAGCAATCGTGATTCTCACCTTCAGTTGATTTCGTAGCAGGGCCTCCAACTACTTCGCAATTACCGAATATTAACAATTGCTCAACTGTACAAATTTCATCTTGTAATCATATTGTGTCGATCTCGTAATAGACTCGTGCCATGTAACACACTAAGGGGATTCAAGCTTCCAAACGATAATACAACTAGATTTGCTTGAAGTCATAATTTGCTTTTACCTTTAATTCGTATTAACTATGGCAGAGAAACAGTGCACTTTTCTAGCATATTTTGGAATCGCCTCTCGACTCACACCAAACGAACCACTTCGTTATCTCATTTTAAAAGGGAAGGTTCTTTTCTTTTTTTAATAGATACTTGATTTTTTCCTTCTTTCTCACACAAACGCTTACGAACCAAATCCTGAGTTACGTTTGTATAACATGCTAGACGTTACTGTTATTCTGTATGTCCTTTTCGTTTCTATACTATTTGTTCAAATAGTTTAAAATATTCGTATTTTCTTGTATTGTTCTCTCTCAACATATTCTCTGTTATTCTTTTGTGTGTTAGAACAATATTGCACAAGCTCATTTATGTGTATTTGTATTTATGGAATTAGATTGCATTTGTGTGTGTGTGTGTGTGTGTGTGTGTGTGTGTGTGTGTGTGTGTGTGTGTGTGTGTGTGTGTGTGTGTGTGTGTGTGTGTGTGTGTGTGTGTGTGTGTGTGTGTGTGTGTGTGTGTGTGTGTGTGTGTGTGTGTGTGTGTGTGTATGTGTGTGTTCTGGTTTTACTATTTTGTGCATATCACTCGTGTTAACCTGCTGCAATATTCTTATTAGTTTTACGCACTAAAATGAGCTCCCCTTACAGCTTCGTGCACTGGGACCTCCTTCTGTATCTTCATGTAGGTAACACATTCTGTAATTGAATAAATGTTCTGATTCTGATTCTAATATAACGCGATATAAGCGCCAATGTGGCTAACACAACTCAAGCTTACATAAAAACTTGGGCGCATTCGTGCAGTGTTTGCAGCAGACCGTACGTCTAATCAGAGCACCTGATCTACGCCGCCTTCTACATCTGGTCATCTACTCCGCTTCTTAAGAATATTTGCGGAGCGTCCATATGACTATCTCCATCGAAATCCTTAGTGCAAGAGAGCGCGTGCTCTTTTCTCGATTGGCTCGGAGATTTTGTGTACAATGGACGCTGGAAAAGGCCGAGAAAGGGGCGGGGGGTGGGACGACAAAGAATCAGAATGCTTCTGTCTCGCCTTTAGAGCTCACGCGAACGTTCAGGTTTCAGTTCTAGCTATTCTCGTTTCTCTTTCTTTCTTTACTATGGGCAGAAAAGAAAATTTAAAAAGAGGTATCAAAAGCGCGCCGTCGGCATTGATCCTCAGTTTTCGATTAGGCGTACGGGCGCCGGCTTGCTCTGTCTGACTTTTTTTCTTTCAACTTTCTTTTCAATCGGGCGATTTCACGTTTGTTTCCGACAGCTTCTTCTTTTTTTTTATTAGCGCACTCTTAATTGACTCATATAACCAACACTCTAATGACAAAACCGTTTATTAAAGGAATGTGGCGAAGTGAAAGCCTTTCCCTCCCGCCACGCCTCGAGAACAAAGGTACGACGGACTTCGTCGTTTTCCTCCTCTCTCTAAACTAAAAAACGAAGGGCGCACGCGCATCGATTTCATTTTAATGAACCTCGATAAGGCGATGGTGTTACGACAATGGAGCGGCAGTGGACCACGCCTTGGGAACTCGCTGCGCTGGCCGAATCGATACTTCTGTCTTCGGAGCTGAGCGACGTTACGGCGAGGTACCTAAACTTTTAGTTTTCTCTGCGTACGTGACGTGATTTATGTTCTGTACGGCACAGTGTCATTTTCCTATTGGTCGGATCTAAATCGCACTTTGTACATTACGTGTGGTATGTTACAGTGCGATCGTTGGCACCTAAGACCGTGACAGCGATATCCAAGGTCGTAAGAAGCCCTCAGTGATAGTGGGCTGTTTAGATTAATGATTAGAAAAAACTATCTGTTGGAGGCGGTTAAGAAGAAGTGCATTCTCAATCTTGGTAAACGATCTTTCGAAATAGATGGCTGTAAAACTATATCCGGAGTTTTAAACTTCGCCATGATTAAGCGTCTTTTCCTAATCGATTTATGTCTGCGGGAATGTGTGTATGCGGGTATGTGTTTATATGTCGGCACGCGTGTTCCACGTTATCTTCCAAAGTAATTATTTGGGCATATGAGTGCGGTAATTAGATCTTCTGCATCGGGTATTGTGAGTAATTCAGAGATCGCATCGTGCAGTGATTTTTTTAAGATATCATCTTCGGTGAGCGCTCATAAACTAAGTCTAGTGCAATCAGACAGGGCGAATGTAAATTGTGGACAAGACAGTTTGCAATCGTTGCCATCTGAATGTGGAGTATTCTTTTTCGTTTTTTTCTTTCTCCCCCCCCCTTTTTTTTTAATACTGAAACAACATTGGCAGCTCAACCGTATTATCTTACTAAATGACAACGAATTCACTTTGCTGTAGGAAAGCGTACCGTTCTCCACTGCTTGTCGAGAGCCACGTGGGGCAACCTGACTTCGCGATAAAGAACGTACTGCAGCTTTGTGACGGCCGCCACAAGGTAGGAACAGTGCGAAACACATAGAAGAAGAACGTGAAAATAGTAACGTAATAGCTCGTACATAGCAGCGGCTTTTAATTTCTTCTTACTTGAGTGCTTCACCGTAGTAGAAAAACAAATTTTACACAAATTGCGATTAGCACAAGCGTCCGTATTGGCTTCTCCACAAGCTACGTTTATATGTGGCAGTACTTCCTTTACAGGGGCGGATATATTGGAACAAGCGGCGATTACTTTTCTTTTTTGTATGTTTTGTCGCGTTCTTTTTTTCTTTCACGGTATTTATTGTAGGGAGTCTAACATTGCATGCAAGAATTACGGATGTTTCAGCCACTACATCACGCTTTTAATGGTTTTGAGTGGCATGGAAAGCAGGCTGTAAATGCGAAGTCAATGTACCCGTTCCCAGCGGCGGACTTTCTTGGACCGGCCCTGCTTTATCTGGCAGTAGCTTCGTGGTACAGCGCTGCTGTCAGTTGTTTAAGGTGACGGTTGGGCTTCACACGTCCACGGCGTTCGAACAACGAAGTGTCATTCGTTTTCTAGGGAGCAAGGGACGAACGTCTATCGAAATCCACGGGGAAACGCAGCCCATGTGTGGGAAAAGGTGTCTCGCTTTGAGAAGTGCGAGGTGAAGGGTGTTGTGAGTTCGCAAAAGGCCGTGAATACTTGCATGACAATGAGCGTTCTGGGAGATCGTGTGCGTCGTTGACTGACGACAACACCTCCCGCGCGGACGCACTGGTGAAAGCGGATCGGCGTGTGCACCTGAAGGACACTTCCCAGGAGCTTGACGTTTCGTATGGGGGGTGTTTACGACATCGTTCACGGGTCCTTAGAGTGCCGGAAGGTTTCATATCGGTGAGTGCCTGAGCAGTAGGAGGCATGACGAACTCTACCATGTCAGCATCTAAAATTTAGTGCTGCGATGGGACAAATGTCTGAACCGACGTGGGGTCTATGTGGAAAAATGATGCAAGGTACGTAGACTAGTACGGAATATTTGTTATTACCTGTATGGACCTAATTTTGAATAAATAATAAAAATAAGAGCAAGGACTTTCTGGTTCGGCCTCGTATGTTAGAACCTTAGAAGAAAGCAATGATGCAAAACTAGTCAAAAAGTGGTATGAGCATAGTTTAAACTGTGCCTCATCGTACACACCACTAATCAGTTCCTGCTTCTATGATAAGCTGATATATCAATGGTTGGTTTCGTTGCGGCGAATGCGAGTCCTTTATACATCAGTCGCAGAACCGGCCAGTGGATGGAGGTGCGAAAAATCCGCGAGCAATCCATGGACAGCCGCTCCTTTCAGTGGGGTACGTTTCTCACTTACGATTCGGGTGCAGTGGGAACAGGACTGAACCGTTGGGCCGAAACAAGTATCAATGAGGAGGCGTGCAAGTGAGAGAGCGAGACGCTGTATGAACTGGAGCAAATACTATGCAGTTAAAGGCGAACCTGCAAAGAAATTACCAAACAGAAATAGTCGCGCCTGGCTCGTTCTGTCATTTTTTGTGAATGTTTGGAAAAGGGTTTTAGCAATGATGATACAAAAGTCTAATCGGAAATCTCCTCACACTTTGTTTTCTTTTTTCTTTTCTGCTGGGGCCTTCTAGCTATTCGCGCATTCTCTCTCGCATTGTCATTCAGCGGTGATAATTAAGAGAGGAGAAACCGGCGACGTCTTTTCTGTTTTTCTTTTTCTACTTTAAATCGGCGTAGCTTACCAAGTGGTTAGACGCTTCAGCTCATTATCTTCCGGCCATTTTGTTGCCAGCACAGAACTTTGCTGACCAGCTCTCGCGAAGCTTTCAGCGCTCGTCTTTTTCTATCGTATTGCGGTCGTATGCTCTTTAACTGTGCAGTTTACAACAGTGCAACCGTGTCAACTTAGAAATTCAAAATTAAATTCTTGACTTCTATGCGCCAATACCAGGATCCATTTATAGAGACTCCCGATTGATTTTGACCTCCTTGGGTCGTTTAACGAGCACCTCTTTGTAAATATACTAGTGTTTTTTTTTTCATTTTGCCCCCATCAAAATGTGGCCGCCGCGGCCAGGGTCAAATCGGCGACCTCGAACTGAGCAGCGCAATGCCTTAGCCACTGGGCAAGCGCAACAAATGGCCATACCTAATTTCTATAGTTTTCATTTTTCATTTCATTTTATTTCAGCATTCTTTTTTTACAGCAGAAAAAGAACGCTCGGGCAAGAACAAAAGGCTGCAAAACAGCAGCTTGACTAGGTCCTTGCCCCTTTTCTTGGCAACAGGCACAGATTCATACATACATTCAGAGTACATCTAATATGCATATACACACACTCATACCAGAAAACTTCCTGTTAGTTTGTCGATGAGAGAGAGAAAAAAAGAAAGAAAAGAAGTGCGCACATATTCATCAATAGAAAAAAAGAGAAGTACATTTATAGCATTTTCTTGAAACATTTTTCCTTAAACATTGTTACAACATTCATTTTTGAGAAACTTCTCATTGTAACTGATACAGCCACTTATAAGGGTATAATTTAGTAGAGCAACATGATTTCGTACAAAGGATACTCAAGAAATATAAGCAAAATACCGTTATAGAAGTCATTTTAATCAAATTGCTCAACCGTTTGTGTCACCGGCTCCACGCAAATGCACCGTATTCTGAAAGTTGTGCTGTCAACGTTCGCTTAGAAATATCATTTAGGGTTATATCAACACTCTGTAAGGCGTTTAGTAACTTCGGTACGTGATATTCCAATCTAGTAAAGCCATAATTTGTTCTTGAATATGGCAGTAGCCAAGCATACTTTTGCCTCATATTGTACGGTACATGTGTGGGGAAAGTTAATTTGCATATGTCTAAGAAAAATGTGTTGTTGTATAGAAGAATGTTTTTGCACTTTAAAACAAGGTTTTTTTCGTACGAGTGTTGTACGGGAATCAGATTAAGGGAGCGAATTATTGCAACTGTGTTAGCATCGTAAGAAGCATTCACAATATTGCGAACGGCTTTCTTCTGCAGGACTAGTAGTCTGTGAAGATTCGTTTGGGAAGTGGTTCCCCATACGAGATTGCAATAATTTATATGAGGAGCAAGAAGACTGTCGTAGATTAAAAGTTTAATTTTAGGGGGTAAAACATACCTGAATTTGCATAGTATGCCACAAGCCCTGGCCAATGGCGTTGAAACTCGGGCGACGTGATCATCCCACAATAAATGCTCATTAAAAACTACTCCTAGAGTCTTTACTGTTTTTACAAGCTCTATCCTCTCCGCACCAAGCGTTAACATTATGTTTCTATCAATTTTTTTCTGTAGTGGAGCAAACAGAATAGCTTTTGTTTTTGTACTATTTATTTCCAACGAGTTTGTTTTACTCCATTTAAGTAAACTACACAAAGTGCCATTTGCCAGGTTCGAAAGGTAAGTCAGACTAGTTGACTGAAAAAACAAACTTCTGTCGTCGGCATAAATTATGAAGTGTGTTTTTTTAATATATGAACGATGTCATTTATGTAGATGTTGAACAATGTTGGCCCAAGAACGCTACCTTGCGGAACTCCTTGCAACATTTTTTTTGAAGAGTTGATCGGCGGGATTTAATTGAGACGCACTGCTTTCTATGTCTTAAATGTGACTGTATAAGTGCTAATGGATTGCCGCGAAACGCATAATGTTGTAATTTATCCAATAAAATTAAATGGTTAATGCGGTCGAACGCTTTAGAATAGTCAATAAAAACTCCTATAGTTATGTTTTTATCTCCAAAACCGTTAAGAATGAATTCTTTTTGTGACAGTAAAGCAAGCTCGGTCGACATTCCTTTTCGAAAACTAAACTGTTCCTTGGATATGATAGAATCTTTCTCGCAAAATGATGTAACCCTTTTATAGATAATTTTTTCTAATCTTTTTGAATTTAAAGGTAATAATGAAACTGGTCTGTAATTTGAAAATTCTTTTTGTTCCCTGATTTAAACAGTACAGTAACTCTGGCATGTTGCATTGCTTCGGGAAAGACTCCAGTAGATAAAGCAATATTGAATATATGAGTGAGGACAGGTGACAGAAGATCGAGCACAAATTTAATGGGTGTTATTTGCAGCCCATCAATATCATGCGCTTTGCTGTTTTTCAGGGACATGAAAACTAAGAAAACCTCTTCCGGAGACGTTGGCTCAAAAAAGGCTGAATTTTTATTGGGTAGTACACCCAATAACTCAATTGCTGTTTTGTTGTAAATGCTTGAGGCCAGAGAAGTAAAGTAGTCATTAAAGCTGTTTGCTAGCTCTTCGCCCCTTAACGATTTGCCACCCACAGTAACTTCCAACTCATCTTCACGCTCTGGTCTTAAAAGCTTCTAAAGTTCACGCCAGACTGTTTCGCTTCGACCATTTGCTTGATTAAACCGATGTTCAAAGTATGCACGTTTTGTGTTTTTCAAAAGTTTAGTTACACCATTGCGGCATTTCTTGAATGCTGCGAGATCATTAATGACCTTTGTTTTCACGAATTGAGCATATAATGAATTTTTCACGCGAATCATTTTCAGACACTCATTCGTAACCCATGGCTTGCGTATTTTAGTGGACCTTCTTACTTGTTTAAACGGAAAACAGCAAGTATATGCTTTTTTCAGAATGCTTATAAACGTATTGTAAGCGTTGTTTGCATCAGTTACTTCAAGCACGGAGCTCCATCTTATATTTTCAATTTTCGTGCGAAATTCCCCTAATGTTTTCCCGTTGATTTCTTGTACGAGAATTGTATCAGCGTGATGTGTATCTTTAAAACAGTGATTAAAACGGCAGAACATATAAATTGGTAAATGGTCACCTAAACTAGTGACAATCACACCTGAATATGTACAATGTTCAGAAGAATTTGTTATAAATACATCCATCAAACTATCAGTGAGATGGCCGTTGCGTGTACGTTCAGTAATAAAATTAGTACAGTGATATGACTCGAGAATCATTCGCAGTTCAGAAGATTTCGGTGTCTGGCGTAAAAAATTGATGTTTAAGTCTCCTCCCATAGTAAGACGCAGTTCGTTCACTGACACAAAGCTGAACAATTTTTTCCAAAAAAGAACAAAAAAAGTGTTGTTGTTTCCATCTGGTGGGCGGTATACAACGACAAACACGCATTTTCCACTCTGCAGTGCTAGAACTTCATAATCTTTGGTAGCTATGGAAAAGTCGTCGAGTAAACTGCACGATAAGCGCTCTGACACAAGCTGCAACACGCCGCCACCGCGTCAACAAGGTCTGTTGACAAAGAAGGTGTTGTAACCAGGCAGGCGCATTACTTCGTTTTCAGACGCATACCATGTCTCGGTAATCATGATGACTTGAAATTGGAAAGAAAATTCATTGAAAACTGTAGTGAGCTGGTCATGCTTAGCACGCGCAGATTGCTCATTGCAGTGTAGAAAGGTGATACAATCACTGTATTTAGGGGTAACAACGTCGCCGGGTGTGACCATAGAAAAGATAAGAATCGACCGAATGCGCTTTCCTAGCTGTTTTTAGTTACCAATTTTTTTGCAGATCCGCTTCACACGCAATTCGCACTATACGCGACTCCTCTGTCTTGCGCGCGAAAACCTTGCCTCCCTTAGACCATGCGAAACGCCAGTTTGCTTCTTTTTTCTTAGCGATGGTCATTCCACGCAGTTTCTTTAGCTGAGGACAAAGGTGTTCGTTGACGTACACTGGTCTGTCTTCGGTAAGTCCAATGTTTTTTGTCGTTAGCCTAGTCTTCCTGGCCTCCTCAAGCACCGCATCTCGTTTGGATCGGTGGCTGAAGGCAACCACTATGTTTGGATCTGCATCGGTGTTGCGCACAGGAACGCGGTGACAAATCTCGACATCCTCTTTCGTGATGGGCTCACCGAGTGCACTTCCGGTCTGATTTAGTAGCTTCTCGAGATCCTGTTTTGTTATGCGGCACTCCTTTCACTTCATTGTTTTTGTTCCGGGAATACTGATCTTGCGCTGTCACTCGCTTTTTCAGTGCCTCAAACTCCTCCACAAGCACCGATTGCGTTGCCTTGAGGGTCTCGTTCTCAGTTTTTAGGGATTTACATTCGGTTTTTAGATCCTCAAAGGCTTTGCTTATGAAGTCAAAACTGCCCTTCATTTCCCGGAGTTCCCTACGGAACTCCATTTTCAAGTCCGCAATATGAGTAGCCATTGTCAACACAAGTCTTTGACAATGGAAAAAAAAATACTTATGATAACAACCGACAGCAACTTGGCAGCACGGACAGCACGGTTATACAGTTCAAATGGAAAAGAATGATAAAACCATATCAACATGAAGAAAAGCAAAAGTTTCACAATGCGCTCACGCCGCTGTCCACGCTGTTAGGATTGGGGGCTCAATCCCATCGCTCGTAATCAGTTGTCAAGATTGGAGTCGGGCATGAATTAGAAGGTAGCTGGCCCATGCCGTCGTCCAACTTATCCACGCTGAGGACGTTGATGAAGGGAAGGATTGCTTCTCATAGAGAACGAGGAATATGGGTTTATTTACGCTATTTACATGCAGTTCATCAGTCTAACATGACTGCGAGAGAAAGTGTCCTGAGCATCCGCACAACAGCTGTTTTTAAACACTCGGTCCTCCCCCGACACACACACACACACACACACACACACACACCCACACGCACACGCACACGCACACACACACACACACACACACACACACACACACACACACACGCACGCACGCACGCACGCACACACACGCACACACGCAAGCACACACACACACACACACGCACACACGCACGCACGGAGCCCGCCGCCGTCCGACTGTCTTCGCAGAACTCGGGGCTTACTTCAAGAACGGTGCGTGGGAAGGGGTCTCCGTCGACGTTCCCGCGGCACTTCCCCGCTGGCGGTAGACCAGGGCTGCGGTGGCGTGTGCAGGCACAAAGCCTGCTTCGTCGAACTCGGCTCCAGCGACGGAGAGTGGAGGACGCGCGTATTGTTCTCAACACACAGTCGACTTAGTCACGCCGTGGCTAGAGGTGTGCGGCGACGCTCCAGGAAAAGTTGACGCCCGCGGTAACAACTGGCTGGCAAAACTTGCACGTCAGCGGGCCGTTCTTAACAACGCTGCCAAGTGACCCGCGTAGCCATCCGAGCGCCCTTTTATCCTGTGCAAGCACCAGGAAAGAGGTCACGTGGTGCACGTGGTCAGGTGAAGGGCTGATTCGTTCCAGGTAGCGCAGTCTTATCGCAAGCAGCTGGGTACCAGAGTCGTTGATTGCAGTAACCGTCGGTTCCGCACCGCAGACGCCTGAAAGAAAGCAGAAGTTTCACAATGCGCTCACGCCGCTGTCCACGCGGCCAAGTCTGGTCATATAAGTTACTTGTTTATTATTATTATTATTATTATTATTATTATTATTATTATTATTATTATTATTATTATTATTATTAATTCAGTCATTCATTCGTACATTCGATCGCAGTAATACTGCATGGCGTGAAGAAACGCTGCTCATTATATAGGCCGCTTCACCAGAGCCCACAACCCATAGAGTGCCTTCTCCGCGTGGTGTGTTTGCGTGCGGCAGTGCATCCTTTACAGGGATAAACACTCGTTGGAACAACTTACGGGAGTTTATGTCCGTAAGCCAGAATCTTGTTTTTGAACCCATTAGTTTTTATTCAACGCACAACCGAGGCTAGGTACACTGTTGTTTATTTTTTTAAAATTGCATCTCCCTCGCAATGCGGCAGCCAACATTAGAATCCGCATCCTCTTGCCCAGCGGCGGAGTGCCTTATCAACTAAGCGAGCCCGCGAATGTGTTTCGCGTTTATTGCCTCCAATTCGCTTGGGAACACTTTGAATCGTTGTGCTACCGGCATGCTTACGGAAGCGCAAAACGCGATACTCGACGATCTCGTAATATATATATTTCTCTCCCCACTCCGGAATGCGTATAACGAAACTGGCAAAAAAAGAAAAAGAAACACGGTACAGGAAGCGGCCAGGGGCGATCGTCGCGCCCTGCTGCGCTCCGAGCAGTCGTCGTGCGCTGGAGGTGCGAGGCACATAGGGAGAGAGCGCGGGAAAGGCATAAGGGGTCGTCGGGGGGAGTCCTGGATGCCTGGTGACCCAGTTTCCCGGCTCCGCCCTCTCGCGCCGAGAGCTCCCCTGGAACGGCGGATGGCGCGGAGTGGCCGTCTCGCGAGAGTTGTGTGCACCGCAGGCTGGGCCCCGAGTTGTAGGCTAGCGGGGCGCAACATTGCAAAACAGTTCAGCGCAGCGTTGTGAGCCACGTTGGGTTGGTTGGTATTGCATGCTTACGAATTTGGTGGGAAAGAGTGCGGCAGGGCGAGGGCTGACAGAAGGTCGACCACACAGTGCCTGTTTTCCGCTTTGAAGTCTCGCAGTGGTTTTGCGTAGGCGAATAGACTACTTTTGTCTGTTTTGCTGAAACATAGGAGGGACGTCAAATTGGTATATTAAGGCTAACTAAGGGCGAGAGAAAGAACACAGGAACAGTCTGGATAACTAGAAATATTCTGGTTGGCTATACTCGACGCTGGGATGTAGGGAATATGGGAATAGGAAGATGAGAGAAAGAGAGAGGGGAAGAAAGGTGTAAGGGAAGGTGGTGGGAAGGCAAGGAGATGAATATGTGAGCGAGCGTAGACAGCACAACGCAGTAGAAACGCTCGTACAAGCCAGTTAGACTAGATTCGTAAATTACAGTTACAGGATAACTCAAAATCTCAGTGCTGCAGTGCGAGGAGAATTAGCGAGACTGAAGAGCCCTGAAAAACGAACGACGGGTGGCGACGTGGCACATCATGCGTTTGGACAGCGGGTGCGCAGGACTAATGAACGTTTTGATAATTAAAAAGAGTATTACCATTGCATTTCACAGAAACCAAAGGAGGAACCTAGCGAGCTTTTAGCAGTTTTTCTGTAAAGAGACTACACCCGAGCACGCTAAAATACTTTAGGATCGGCCGCCTGACACCAGAACATTGGCGCCGCTGTGTGTGCGCAAAATTTAAAGAAAGCGGAAACTTCTGCCTTTAGTTTCTTTGCTGTTGATGAGTACATTTACGCCAAACCAATGAAACTGCAGTATTGAAAGAAAACTTTCTGGTTCCAAGCTGATTTGGTCTTGGTTAGTTGCTATCTCTCTGACGTCTCTATTCCGGAGAAGATTCACCACGAGGCTTTTCGCGTCATTTAATCACCACGCCTTACTAAGACCTGAAAAGGTTTCGGAAAGCTTACGGTTAAATGTATTTTGTTTGTTTTATTTTTTGTTGTTGTTTTTTTTTGTATTCGCCGCTTACATAACACCCCCTATTTAATTTAGGATCCTTGTGCGAGCTTGTCTCCTTTGTCTAACACGTATTTCTCAACTCGGCAATGAATGAATCCGTCGTGATTGTGTTCTGTAAAGCGGTGTCGCCTATACGTGCCTTTGTCGTTGCGTTTACTATGATACAAGTGCTCAGGCTAGGAAGCATGCATTCCTTGAGCATCGCCCTTTAAATCTCCTGATGCCGAACAAGTAAGCGTGCTAGTCTAGCCCTACAGTCTTCTTTTCTTTCTTCTCCTTTTTTTTTATGTGCGTGTACGGCCGTCACTGAACTCGTGGCTGTAACATGGCCTCTCGCGAGTGCTCGAAGCTTCCTTCCTCTGGGATTAAGCGGTCGTCGCTGACAACGGATGTCTTGGCGTAGCTTTCTAATGCATCAAAATGACGTCTGTGCGTCAGACTTGACGCCGGAGAGATTGAGGCAAGCGAGGATTGTGCAAGCGCCCGTGATTCGTCATAAGTTCGCTTTTAACGCTAGACAGAAGGACGAGCACAGTGGAGCCTACAAAGAGTGTCAGTGTTGGCGCAGAAACAGCTTGGTGCCTTCTCGCTGTCTCGAACGAGTAAACTTTGATGGCAGCGTAGCGGCCTGGCTGCACGTAAATTTCATGTAACTGAAAGCACTACAGACACGCGCCTGCGTGCGTGAAACCACGTTAAACAGCCCCCCCCCTCCCCCCCCTCCCACACACACACATGTAAGGACTGACCCTGTCTCGAGCTCCATGGCGCGAAACGAAAAAGAAACGCGCTGCCATCAGAAGGAGAAGGAGGAGTACGGTGTGCCAACCGAGAAGATGACCCAGGGCCGTCGCCGATGACGAGGAGGCCTCGTCTGCCCGCGCGCTATCGCCCGCTCGGTCGTCGGATAACTTCCGCCTTCCGCGCCCGCTCCTCGCGGTTTCCGCTTCCCTTTTCCGTCCCCGGCGATTCCTGCTTCATCGAGGGTCCGCCGTACCGACCGACCGACCGGCCGACCCTCCGACGCTCAAGCCCTTCCTCTTCTCCCATCTTTATGTTTATCTCAGTTTTCCTGTCTTTTTTTTTCTTTTTTCTCATCCTTTAGCGGTCGTCGTCGTTCCTTTGTGCGTAGGCTTTCCTTTCGAACCTCGAGCGCGCCATTGTGTCAAGATTGTGCACTTTCTCCTCTTCTTCCTTTGCTTCCGCACGGCGCCCCCGTTTTCGTCGCCCTTCTTCCCTATTCTCAAGTCTTGTCGTTTCCTTCGGAGATCACAATCTTTCTTTTCGTCGTCGGCTTCGTCCGATTGCGCCGCCTTAGCTCTTTCCGGCGCGAGTCGCCGGTCTCTTTCGGCCTACCCCCCCCCCCCCCTTTTTTTTTTTTTAAAGAAACTGTGGCCCTCGCGCTTCCCAAACGAGCCCCGGCAAGTCTCGAACTCGTGTGGAACTCGGCGCACTTTCTCTCGCTCGTTAAGGATCGCGCCCGTGGGGACCGGACTCGAAATGATGGTTTCCGCACTCATTAACACCGTTTCCCGGCTACGACAGGACGGCGAGCGGCGACACTACAGCGTCTCGTTGTTTGCGAGGGTCTCGCGCCATTCTTTGCGCCCGCGCTCGCTGTTAGCGAGCTGCTCTTAACGACTCTCTGCTGCGCCGTAAAGATAGGAAATGAGTGATAACGCCCTATTGAAGTTCTGGTAGATATCGCGGAGTTCACTGCGAGCGCGCGGAGACGGAATTAAACCGGCGGCCGTGTGACCTATTTAACCGCCGGCCGATCGTCGACCATTTATTGTACGCTGTCCTCCGTGAGCTGGGGAGGGGAAAGTAGCCGCAGTTTTGGAGTGCGTATAGTACTGACGTTTCATTTAAGGAGGTCGTTGATGACTGTCCTCGCTTACGCGAAATGACCCCCGACTGCACTTTCGCGTTAGGAACTTAATTTCGGCCCGAAGCAGTTTTTATAAACCTTTACACAAGCTGCAATGTTAACAGACTTCGCCATTCCGATGGACCCTGTTTCAGATTTGGTTTTGAAAACTAACGGTCACGGCGTTTTAACTCTGATACTCAGTAACGTCAACTTTTGTCCGTGTACCACATTGTGGCTCGGACTCATCCTAAACGTCTGCACTTTCTATACGTTGTTCTACACAATAAATTCACGCCTTTCTTATAACGTCTTTTTCTTTTCTAAGGTAAAGCCAAAAAGTGTCGCGCGACAGCTTTCCTTTATCGATTTTCGCTGGTCATGATTTCAGGTGGAAATACCAGATGGCATAGAGGTTTGGGTGAGCCGGTACTGTGTGACGTTTCCAAGAGCACATAGCGGACAAGATCGAATGCAGAAGAAAAAAAAAACGCAGTAAGAACTGTCACTCTCAGGTATAAAACTTTCTTGTGCACCTTTCAGCGCTACACATCGACCTTTTTCGTACGTGGTGTACAGAGAATTTATTAGCAGGAAGGTAGACAAGGTCACACTGAACCAATGTGATCGGTTATTTTTTTTTTTTGCCTACCCCTCTGAAAAAGGGGGAAGGAGGGAATGAGAGAGAGAGAAAGAAAGAAACAAAGAGGGATGATGGATGATGACGAAGCCAGAACGAAGGAAGGCGTGTATAGTATATGCAAGCAAACAACATAGCTATTTTCTTGGCCGTGATTACGGCGGTTGTCGAAGCAACAATAGTGTCACGCAGTAGGGACGGCAAAGAACACAGTAGCAATACTGTGAATGACGAAACTAACTTTTATTGGGCGAGCCTGTGCCGGCAAAAACAGGCTATACTTAAAGCACAACGATAGCGACGAACGAAGTCGGCGATCGTCCAAATCTGATCAGCGGGTCACGCGCGTCAGCTTTTATAAGTGAGCCATCAAACGTTCCCGTAATGCAAATAAGTTCACGTGTCAACGGCTACAAAAACTACTCAACAAATTCAGAAAAGAAGGAAACATCTCAATTGGAGGAAATAAAGCGAGATTCGGGCATATGACGGAGTAAGCTCACAGCTCTAAATTCTGTCATGCTTCTCCTATCCTCTCGTCGTGGTCTTCAATGGACCCCCGCGCCGATGCAAAAGCCCTGATACGGCGGCCGATAGTCACATGCGAAAGAATGCAGCGAGACTCGCTACGGTTTCACCATCGATGTCACTGTCACACATTCGTTCCTTTAGCTGCCACGTATGACCACGGTGTCAAAATAACGCAGTAATATTTATTGTCAGCATTATACTGCGCTATGACAGATAATAAATACGTCCGAACAAGATGGAGCGAAAATTATCATTGCAGGAAAGGTAGGTAGGATGTCGGGGCCCTCTCTTCAGGGTCTCGCTGGCAGCGTACGACAGGACGCAGGCGATGACGACCGCAAGGTACCGTCGATCTTGGTATGAAGTGAGTGGGGTCAGCCACTTGGCTAATGCTTAAAAGCCGGGACATGTAGAGCCGTGTAGGGGGCGTAGCGCGGGCATACAGTGCCATAAACTGTGGGTACATGGGGTATCCGCCACGATGGTGGCACAGGGGTTAGTGCGTCTTTCGTGCGGGCGCCATTCAGAGTGTGCGTACAGCGGGGGTCAGGAGAGGGAGGTTCGTCGGAAGGTGAATATCTCAAGTCGTCGACGGTGTTGAAAAAAGAAACCATACATTAAGCTGGAGCCAACTTTTCGACAATTAAGTGCCCTTGTCTTCGTCACGGCTTGACTGAAAAATAAATCTCCTTGTCGACACGTTGGTTCCGGGGCCATAGGTAGAGGGATGGTCAGGTAAGGGGTAATGTGTTTTGAATGTTTAATATCTCTGAATTAACTATAAGAGGTGCAAATAATTACTAGATGCTCGATTTTGCTTTAGATGCGTTATACGAGGTGCGTAGTACGTCTCCGCGGTGCCGCACTCAACAGGAACCGCATGCAACTCGAGTGCCGAAGAGACTGGGAAATCTATTGCGCAAGGTCCGACTGTTGTTTACAAATACTTAATTATAGGTTGCCCGGCACTCTAAAGAATTCATAAACTTAGAAAATAATGTTTTCTTTTGTTTCTTCTATTTTTTTCATGTGTTCTGCGAATTTTTAAAGAAATCTTTCTGTGTGAGTTTGGTACATGTTGCTAAGCGAACTTTTTTTTTTCTTGCAGTCGGCGCGCTTACGTCTTTTCAGCTACTCCTCTTGCCCAACTATAGAATTTCTTCATGTAGCTTTTGAGTTTCTAATGTTAGTTAATAATAATATTTGGGGTTTTACGCGCCAAAACCACTTTCTGATTATGAGGCACGCCGTAGTGGAGGACTCCGGAAATTTTGACCACCTGGGGTTCTTTAAAGTGCACCTAAATCTAAGCACACGGGTGTTTTCGCATTTCGCCCCCATCGAAATGCGGCCGCCGTGGCCGGGATTCGATCCCGCGACCTCGTGCTCAGCAGCCCAACTAATGTTAGTTCACAATGTATTCTATATATATATATATATATATATATATATATATATATATATATATATATATATATATATATATATATATATAATACTGTTGGTGAACTTTGAGCCCAATTTGTAAATTTGAGTGTGAGTGTGAGTATAAGCTTGTGTGCATAAGTGTTATTTTTCACATCCAGCTGCCTTTGTGTCTGTGAACAATGTGTAGGCACCAGTCAAGCCTTTTCTGACTTTTTTCCTTTGCGCCTCAACATTAAAAGTGGATTCCCCTTTCCTCGTTAAACTAAACGAAGAACATTCGTTTGGTAGAAATACAGGGCAAACTGCGGGTGATAAGTATGTCAAGTTCTAACTGTGCGGGTTAATTAATTACATTCCCTGCAGTAACTTACTTCTGTAAGCGCTCCAGAACATTGCAAGTGTGCTCTACAATCGGCGTAGAATTTAGCCCTTTCTCTTTGAAGAAATATTGCTGCCGGCTAAAATGAATTAGGTATAACGGGGGGAGTATTATAAATGACGTACACGTGACGATAAGTATGTGTAGATGAATTGAGTTGTCTGAAAAAAAAACATTCCTTAAATAGCTGCCCGGAAGCGTTACATGCGGGCACCGTTTTAACGTGTGTGGTTAAATAGCGTGCAGTTTAAGGTATTAATACGGCTACAGGAAAGAAACAGCGCTTCTGGAAATTGTGCTGCTTGGGATAGGGAAGCGAGTGCCAGAGGCGAAAGGCGTCTGGAGGTTTAAAGGAGGAGAACGCCGCGGAGGGGGAAGAGAAATGAGGCGGAGTGTCGCGGAAGGGGAGGGTAGGCGAGGCCCGCTGGGTGCGCGTGCTCTGGCAGTTGCTACGGGCCCCGTGTGCCCTACGGATGTACCGGCTTCGTCTGGTGATCGAGAGACCGAGCGCCTAGTGAGAAGGACGGAGCAGAAACGCAATCGGCTGTAGGCCGAGCGCGAGTCGACCCACACCGAATATGAAAACGCGGGTTACGCGCAAGCGTATGGTAATAGCACCCATACGCTTGAGCATCACCCGCGTTCACGGAGTGAAACGTGAATATGATTTTTTTTCCAGTCTGTCTCACTTGTTGAACAATGTGCGGCTAATAATGCAAAATATATTACTTGTTCTGGCCCGATGTTGCGGATAGTCCTCGCTGTAAAACATTCACATATCTTGTTTTCTATTTCCCTCTGTGTTAAGCCCGTTAACCACATTTCCCCTTGCTCATAGACCGCACTTAACTGAACTTAAGTCGGCTTCAGTCGACTGTGAACATTTATTTCTTCTTCCTGACGAGGCTCTTCGATAACTATACTTCGCTGATATTTCTTCGAGGCGGTGGAGCACAGCCTATTTACGGAGCGTGAAACTTTCATCGAAGGCCGACGTGGCTTCTCAGCCTCTCTCGCGCGCATTCCCACCGTCGCGCCGCTGTGCCAGGCGCCCGCTCTTCTCTCGGATCGTCTGGAGGACTCCTCAAAAAGGGAAGGAAGCCGTAGGGAAAGCGGGAGAGGCGGCCGAACAATGATGCGCCTGCGCGGTCCCTCTCCTCCCCCTGTCGTGGACGAAGAGGAGGAGGAGGAGGTAGGCGGTAGGCGATGCCGACCGCGCCGCCGTCTGGCGCGCGCTCTTCGCCCAGCGTCGGTCGCGCGGGGCGCAAGCGCAAAGCGGCCTCGAGCTTCGACTCGCGTGGACGCCGCCGGAGTTTCCCGAACGGAGCGGTGCTTCTTGTGGTTGTTTTTGTTGCCGCCGAAGCAGTCGGCGCCGCTCGCCGGCCGCCGCTGTGTTGTGTGTGTGTGAGCTTTCGCGGTGCGCGCGCCGCCCCGCCGTCTCGTGCGGCTGACGTGCTTGGCGCGACTCTCGCCCGGTGGTGGTGGTGGTGGCCCGGTCGTCAACGTCCGTCGCGTGAGACTCGCCGGGACCAGGGGGGCACTAGTAACGTTGCCAACTTTTGATTCTCCTCTCTCGGGGCGAGCCATAGGCGGCGCACGGTTCACAACTTCCGCCTCCTTCGATTATTTTGCTCCTCCTGCTGGCTGTCCGGTCTGTTGTCGTCGGTGTTTACTTTCTGCCCCTCCTGGTTTTGTTCGGCGACAGTTTCACTCCCGCATCGTCGTCGTGCCGCTCTCTTGCTGCTGATTCTTCGCTCCCGGAGACTGTCTACGTTCGCCGATACGAAGTTCTTGCCGCGACGGCCAGACGCCGACTTTGTGATCGTTTTACTGGCCGCTCGGTTTCCCATGGTGACCTAACTGCGCACCGAAAGAACCATTTCACATCGTCGTGAGCGTATAGCATCGGCGACAGCTTTCCAATGGTGCGTGCTGGTCACGACGGCACTTTCTCGCTTCCTGCCATGATTAATCCATTGTTTCCTTTCTGGGACACATAGGCTGAACTCAAGTTCCGCATTAGCAGGTTTCAGCTAGAATTCGGCGTTTCGAACTGTTCTGTGGCCGCGTTGGTAAAGTGCTTCGCGTGGGAACATTTTTGAGAGAGAATCATTGTTCTGAATTAAAAGTCTGCCTTTGTGGCCTTTAGGTTCGTGTCACAATTGTTTGTTGTTGGTTGAACCTTACATTGAAACTGTCCTGTACAAAGCAAGGTGCCTGTTCTGGGTATATTTCCCGCTACTTAGTTATCCTCTTGCATATTCCAACCTGCTGTTTTGAACTCACAGCGTTGTTTCTAATAGAGCGATATTTGTTTCTTCACGTGCCTCGTCTTTCGCTTGGTGATCTGTCTCATAAGCTGACAGAACAAGTGACTGATTCGTTGAGAAAGCGCTATTGCTGAAAGCGGAAGACTACCGTAGCCCAACGAGTCTGTTATTCTGTGTACTTTGTCTTTAGACGATTGCGCGAGAAACAGCATCTTATTTCGCGACAATACCGGTTCTGCTTCCATCTGGTGCACTTAACGTCCTCGTATAGTGCAGGACTTGGGTCTTGAGCGTGTTACAACTTATTTTTTTTTTCCTTTCTTAAGTGCGGCACCTTCGTGAAAAACTTCGCAAAAGGTTGCCCGGCAAATGGACACACAGCGTTTTACCGCAATTACATAACTGCGACTTCGAGTCTTCCTCGTTGCATTTGTCACTATCTGATCTAAATCCAACTTGACTCCGGTTACCGGCCTACGAACAACGACCATCGTTTACGTAGACCGCCTTCCTAAGAGACTGTTCGCGCAATTACATTATTCACCCGGCAAGTTTCGGACTCGGGTCTCCACGAAGTGGGCGGAGTATACGACACTTTGTCTGAGAAGGGAAACCCAGCTTCTTTCTAACGTCAATCAGGTTCGGTGTACTTTGCCACCTATTACTGAAAAGGTTCTGGGCTTCGAGTCAGTGCCACAAGCTCCTGAGTGAACAAAAGCCCAGCCGGTGCTCTACGAGACGTTGCATCTCAGTGACCGAGCTGTCTGAAAAGTTTCCCGTTATCTCTTTGAAACGGCTGGCGCATCCCTCGCGAGAACAGACCATCTTCGGCGTGCGAGTGAGGAAGAGGACACCAGGGGTGCTCGTTTGGCCGCCTTTCTCCAACTGCCTGTGTCTGCGCTAATCGAAGAACTCTAGCGCCCGAGCCTGTCTCCGTGTCGGCGCGTCAGCACACGAGCGAAAACGCAAAGAAAGGAACCCGGGTGCGTTGTCGTGAGGCGGCGTGGTGAGCGCCCGAGTGACATGAGCGGTGGTCGCGGAGCGTGCCGTAGGCGGGCGACGACATCGGGACTCGAGGGTCATTCGCCGCGTGGTCCCGTCTCCGCCGCTGCCGCCGCCGTCGTCCGGCTGCCGTCGTCGTCGTGGTGGTGCCGTCCGAGCGCGCCCTGTCGCGGGCCGACGCCACGTGGCGATCCTCCCGCGGGGGCCGCCCTCCGCTCCAGGCTGCTCGCGGGAACCCGCTGAGGGAACGGCCCCCCGCCCGGTCTCTCGTCTCCCTCGTCGCCGAGCTGCGCGGGAACGACTCGACCACGCGTGCGATGTCACGTGAGTGCTCGACAAACTTTCTTTGGAGGCTGTTGCAGCTTGCGAGGCTCGTCGCGCGAAATTGTTACGCTGATGACGAGGCCCCGAGAGCAAGTAAATAAAGTTGGGCGACCCAACAGAAGGCGTTGCGTAGAAGCAGTCTAAGTGTCATGTATGTTCATTCTTATTGCGCTGTGTATATATGGCACGCACCGACGGGGGCAGCATGGACACTCACTGGGAACGAAGACGCAAACTGACTTGGAGAAGCGCTCCTTCGCGTCACTTTCATCTTATCCCCGTTGTGCAGTCAGTGTCCATCTTGTCCTCGTTGGGGTGGGCTGTACATGGCGCAATGGCAATGAACGTGCACGAACTAGCCCATTTAATCGCTCTGTTAAACGTTCTGTGCGTCTTCTTAAGTTGCTGCCCTGCGAAGACAAGCCCGTTTGTCTAAGGGTTCGTTCTAGTGACATCCAGTGTTCGGCAAGCTGTCGATATGCGACTTCTTGTGTGGCCTCCTCCCTTGTTATTGCATTGGTGCATTAATTACTTACGACAATCATAAGTCAACTAGCCCCTCATTATCTTTTTATGTATGTTTGAAAGCTTGAACTTTTGGGCCTAAAGGGTTCCAGAAACACTGATTCTTTGACGTCATTGTCTTAGCACAACGCTCGAGAAGAAAATATTTAATGTCGACAGACGTTTTCCTGTGAAGTCTGTATATTGTTGAATTATTATTATTATCATTTGTTTTGAACACATATACACAGGTAACAGGAAAGGGAAAGCGAGGAGCAGGCTGGCAACTGCCACCGGAAGGGGCACAACGCCTGCCTACTCTTCTGAAGGGAGGTGACAGCAACACAGAAATGGAAGATAGGAAGGAGGGGAGGAAAAACGAAAGAGGAAAGGAGAGCAACAGGACAAATCTAAAGACCAAAGTAGAACACTGCAACAGGACAAATCTAATGAATAAAGTAGAACTCTGCAGCCGGAATTAAAGTAACGCCGCGTCGAACAGCCTCCACAATTATCAACCACATCCATGGCTAGTTCGCTATGCGGCTAATTGTGTTCTCCACGATGAGACGCCAAGTAAAGCTGCACGTAATAACTGTTTCACGTAATCACCTGCACGTAATCACCGTTTCACAATATACACTACAAGGTGTTTGAACCCGCCACCTCCCATCTTCGAAGGAAGAAGCGTTAGGGCACAGTACTGATCACACACAATAGGGCCGGTCACTGCTACAGAATGTTGAATGTTCATGCTACAAACGTGGACCTAAGTTAGTTAGGTCTATAAAGGTTAGGAGGGCGCGATGGGCCTGATCACGTTTAGATGCACAGCCACTGGGGTATAAACATTCCTCGAGTGTCGCACACTGCAGGCCAAGAAGATGATAGTTTCTCACTAGCGACATGCGCTGCGCACTGAAAGCGGGACACTCAAGTATAAGGTGCTGAAGTGCCTCGTAGCAGCCACAAGACGTGCACAATGGACTTTCCGCACGCCCTTGTCTGTATAAACGTTCGTGCACGTTCACGCAACCAACCCTCAGCATGAGCAGTTGTGCTCTAGCGCGATGAGGCAAGCCTCGACCACGAACACGGGGCGAGAACGTTCCATTTGCGACGCGCTGATCTGGATGCTGCTTGAATAGGTGGCGACGAATCAGCAGACGAGCGTCATCAAGCTTGCACATAATTTCTGGGCAGTGACAGTTGTTATGAACGTAACTTGAAGCGAGCCGATCAGCCTCTTCATTTCCGGCGATTCCTACGTGTGAAGGTATCCATTGAGCAACGAGAAATACCCCACGTGAGGTAATTTTGCTCGCAGAGTCATTAATGCTGCGCGCAAGTGGACAATCAAGCTCACTGCGTTGTAACCTGCTAAGGGCAGCACGGGACTCCGTAAAGATGACAACCTTCGATGTAATTAACTCCTCTTGCACGTATTTCAGTGCAACATTAATCGCTGCTAGTTCCGCAGTCGTTGACGAAGTTGGATGAGGTATTTGAAAGATACGTCGTACTTGAGTTGAAGGGCACTAAAAAGCTGCAGAGGCGCCTTGACCGTCGTTGTGTACAGATGCATCTATGAAAACTTTAAGATAATCTGGAAACTTTTCGAACAAGTGAGACTGAGCGAATTGAAATATTGCCGAAACAGCCATATCAGACTTTTTGTGCATGTCAGGGATTGTGAAGAAAATGAGGAATACGTGTTTCGTGATAACTTTTGGAGGCGGAGACGTATCTGAAGCAGCATGTTCAGAAATGGTAGTGATATCCATAAATAATGCCGCCAGTTTTCCCATGCGAGATAATGGGCGGTGAATCAGACGATCAAGGAGCGATTGACCATTCGATGCGCGGTGCAGACGCTCAATATGATACAGAGCTCTCTGATCTGCTTGCAGCTTCAGGGGTAACTGATGCGCTTCAGTAAGTAATGCAATAGATTGCGCCATATGAGGTAATCCAAGCATTAGTCGAAGGGCAACGCGATGATCTCGCTCCATTTGGGCCATCAAATTAGGTGGTATGTTCAAAATTGGTAATGCGTACAGCATGCCTGAGAGTACAGATGACTGGTACACCTGAAGAGCCGTTGTTTGGTCGCAACCATCACCTCGAGCAGTCAAGGCGGCCACATACTTAAGAAGGGAGTGTGATTTGCGTCGTACAGATTTAACGGCAGGACGCCAAGAGATGCGATCATCCACAATTAACCCCAAATAACCGTGTTGTCGCACCCAGTTTATAGGCGTTTCGTCAAGATACAGTCGGCTCATTTTTCGACGAGCGCGTTGTTTAGGGTGATATGCTATTGCAGCCGACTTAGAAGGGGATATGAGCAGGCCAACTTAACCCAAGTACTCCGAAGTAGCGTTGAGAGCTCTTTGCAAGCTTGCACGAAGCCGCGGACCAAGGCGCGAAGGGCCGCTTATCCACAGAGCAATGTCATCTGCGTAGACAGCTATGCTCACAGGGAAGTCAGTGTCTCGAGGCAGACGACTTGGAAGCGCGGCGAGTACCGCGTTAAACAAAAGCGACGATAATACGCTGCCCTGTGGATCACCGCACTTCACATTTCGGTATTCACTAGTTACTCCTCCGACACGCACTTTCATCTGGCGCTTCGATAGGAAATTATGCACAAACTGGAGCAGACGACCCGAAATTCCCGCGGTTGCAAGAGCGAAAATAATCGCCTTATTCTGAACTGAATCGAAAGCTTGCTGTATGTCTAGGAAGAGCATGTAGGCGGAATGCTTGTTTTCTTTAGCAAATTCGAGTGCTGAGACAAGGTCTGATATGCCGTCCAGAGCCGAACGGCGGCAACGAAAGCCACTCATCACATCAGGGAAAAAATTCAGCTCCTCTAGCCTGACATCTAAGCGAAACAAGACCATTCGCTCCATTAATTTGATGATGTTTGAAGTTAGGGATATTGGTCGGTAGGACTTGAGGTGCCTTGCCGGACGCCCGGGCTTTAAAATTGGTATTACCACGGACGATTTCCACTCAGCAGGGATTACACCGGTTCTCCAAACTTCATTATACTCGTCCAATATACGGTCATGGAAACTCTTATCAACGTTCCGCAATGCTTGGTACGTCACACCATCTGCGCCTGGAGCAGTGCGGCGTTTGGAGAGGCTCAGAGCGTGTCGCAGCTCCTCAAGAGTGAAATCTGCCTCGTCCATCTGGCAAGCTGGACCGTAGGAAGCGGTGAGGTGCTGTGACTTGTCAAACAAGGAAGGTCGCTAATTGTGGTGTCACTGGATGCAGGAGAGACGAAAATGTCTGCAAATGCCTCTGTTATTACTTTTGGTGACTGGCCAGTCGCTATGCTGAATGTAGCCATAGGATTCTTGCAGATTTCAGGAGTGCGGGGAGCCTTCAGTATGCGCCATACATTTCCAAAACCACTTCCAGTATGCAACGAACTACACAAAGCTTCCCAGCTCTTGCGACGAAGCTGTTTTGTATGCCGCCGTATGGCTGCATCAAGGCGATTGTATATAGTCCAGTCGGTGCGTCGTTTAGAGCGGTGTGCCCGTCTATAAGCGCGCCGTCGACATGCACGGAGCCGCAAAAGCTTTAGATCGGGATTTGGTTTGCCGATATTCCGTCTTCGTTGTACTGTAGCTTTTTGTAAGCACTCACTCATAAGTTTAAATAGGCTGTCTTGAGATGGTGCCTCTGAGATCAGCTGTCGGAACTTGTCCCAGTTAGTAACTGTATAAACGACATCCTGGCTACCCGCAGTATGTGTTGGTGTTAACCAATTGGGTAGGTGATCTGAGCCCCATGGGTCGGGTTCACATGACCAGGCTAAGCACGTTGTTATCGGCTTAGCAGGTTGTTATCGCAAGGTCTATAGTGGAATGCTCCTTTCCTTTACCAATAAATATAGGTGAACCGTCATTCAGTATTTGGAGATCATTCTTGATAATGAACTCGTTAATCTCTGCCCCACGATTGTCTTGGGGACGGCTACACCATCGTGGATGGTGGGCATTAAAGTCCCCGCATAACACAAACGAGGCACCACACCGAGACACTAAGCACTCAAGTAGCGAGGTATCGGAAGAACGTGTAGGCCTGTTGTATATGCTTGCCACCGTCGTACACACACCTCTGAGGCTCACAGTAACAGCTACACACTCAAACTCATCGTCACAGATGCCGTCTGTGTCAATAACCGTGAAGTCCAAGTCAGCACGAACGTACACTGATGCTTTTGAAGCATTGCGCGTATGCGCCGCCTCCACCCACTGGAAAGAGCCACAAGCTGGTTCCGCGCATCGGGTGTTACTGTGGACACCCACGAAGCCTGGCAATCGATATTCGTCTTTCCTTGCGTTAGTTTCCTGAAGCGCTACAACGTCTGGTGGAGTCTTCATAGCGACTAGTCGAAGGACTAAATCAGCGTGCCGCGGTAGCATCGACCTGACATTCCATTGCAACACAAAGGGGCGAGGCTGCTGACAACTGTTAGAATTGTTTCCGGTACAACGTCTAGCGAAGGCCGTCGAGGACAGGAACTAGTGCCTCCAAAAGTTGCTCTGCTGCTGACGCTGCTGGTGTCTGGCGAGCGGCGATTAGAGATCTGATGACGTTGACAAGCATCTTTAGAAGATTGACAAGTTGCACATCGTCGTTGGCTGATACCGGTTTAGGTACTGTGTTTGCAGTGCTTTCCACTGTGGTCGAAGTCTTTGTAGATTCTTGTTCCGGCGGTTTCGATGGAAGCGCTGGCCACGATGTGTCTGAGAGGCAGAAGGTCCGCCCCCCTACTTTCTGATGCGTTGTTTCTTTGTCACTCTTTGAACGCGCTGCTTTTCCAGTCGCTGGGGCAGCACTACGGCGACGGGAGCTCTCATCTCCTGCTGCCTTCTTTATGGCTTTCTCTTTTAGTGCCTTTAGTTCATTCTTCAATGAGGGACATCCTTTATCCGTTGCCAAATGTTCACCATTACAGTTAGGGCACCGATATGCCTGACTTTCACAGGAATCTACATGGTGATTCCCACCGCATTTGGCACAGACCAGATCTCTGGTGCAAAAGCCCAGAACATGACCAATCTTGAAACATTTATGGCATTGCAAAGGATGTGGTACGAAAGGTCGAACAGGATAGCGCACAAGTCCAGCCTTTATATGACTAGGCACACACACCACACTAGAATTTGAGATCGCCAAGGCTATGCAGGATTCTTTGCGCTCATTTCGGCCATTAGAGAACTACACGGATTTTGATTCGGAAATACAGAGCCTCCGTGCAATCCGCCGGCGAGCGGAGCGACGGTACCGACGGACTAAATCACTCTACGACCTTAGAGAGGCCAGACGCATTCAAAAGAAAATTCAGCGTCGCCTTGCTGTACTCCACAATCAACGCTGGAAGTCGTTTTGTGAGTCTCTCGACCCACGTAAACCTCTGTCGGTTGTCTGGAGAACAATCCGTGGTCTTCGAACAGCTCCTCAACAGCGTCGTCCATTTAAGTCTCTAGCCCTTGTTTGGGATCTGACTGCTGGTACGATCTGTTGGGAACTCGGCGCTGACGCCCGTGGTTGTACCTGGGTCGCAAGCCCCAAGGGTAGCGTTGGCCTGGCGGCCTGGGGTACAACTGGAAGCATCCGAAGGTCCCGGCAAAGCATGAGTCGACTGGTAACAACGAAACAACTTGTTTATTTTAACATCGCAAAGAGTTGGCGGTCAGGTTTGACCGAAGTAGAGAGACGGGAGAGCACTTCACTCAACAGAAGAAATCGGAGCCCTTCCTTTGGCGTCCGGGGGCAGCTGTTTTTATACTCTCGCAGTTGAGGGCAAGAAGGAACCCCTCAAAAGACGAGCACGTGAATGTACAATGGGCTAATGGTGACGCACACTGTCGTAGCGATGCCGTAGCACCATGTCGAGCACGATCTCGTAGCACCCTGTCGTGGCGCTGCCGGTCGGACACAATGACTGTAATGAGAGGATGGTCCCTGCTTTGGCATCGCCTGTTTCGGGCACAATGACTGGAACGAGATCCCTGCTTTGGCATCGCCTGTTTCGGGCCCAATAACTGGAATGAGATCCCTGCTTTGGCATCGCCTGTTTCGGGCACAATGACTGGAACGAGATCCCTGCTTTGGCATCGCCTGTTTCGGGCCCAATAACTGGAATGAGATCCCTGCTTTGGCATCGCCTGTTTCGGGCACAATGACTGGAATGCGAGGATGATCCCTAGGCGGTCGCATCGCCGCAGTCGCGCCTGGAAACACCTGGCGATGAGTGTTGCGGCGACGACGATCGGGCCAAAATGTCTGCCGCCCCGCCGCAGTCGCGCCGGCAAAACCACGTGTCGCAGGCGAAACGCAACACCCTACATCAAGGACGCCGAGAAGTCGAGGTAGCCGAAGATTACTGCGCAAGGATCGCGGGTCCGGCGCTCACGTATTCACCTTGCGCACCTATTCCCATTGTGCCCCCTTGCTCCCGGGATCCTCGTATGGACACTGCCTTCTCCATCGAAGAACTGGAGGCCGCACTTGCTGGTTGCAGGCGATCTTCGTCACCAGGACACGATGGCATCACATACTCTGCGCTTGTAAACCTTGGTCCAGAGGCCAGAGATGCCCTTCTTGGCCTATACAACGCATCATGGCGTGACGGCTTGGTCCCTACAACGTGGAAATCCAGCCGGCTTGTTCCACTCCTCAAGGCTGGCAAATCCCCGTTGGAATTATCATCTTACCGTCCAATAGCACTGGCCAGCTGTGTCGGCAAGGTAATGGAAAGAATGATACTTGCACGGCTAGAATGGTACTTAGAATTCTACAACGTCTATCCAGAGGTAATGGCTGGTTTTTGACGTGGCCGCTCGTCAATAGATAGCGTTATCGACCTGGTAACATACGTACAACACCAGAAACATCTGAAACGAATCACTGCGGCCCTATTCCTTGATGTTAAAGGTGCGTACGACAATGTAGATCATCAGGCAATTCTGGACGCCTTAGAAGCTGTAGGGATTGGTGGACGCACCTTTCGCTGGATATGCAACTATTTGCATGGAAGATCTTTCTTTATTTTGACTGAAGACGGACCAACGCCATCTAGCTATACCAGTCGTGGTGTACCGCAAGGCGGAGTACTCAGCCCTACCCTTTTCAACCTGGTGCTCGTTGGTCTCGCTGATTCGTTACCGCAAACCGTACAGCTCTCCGTATATGCAGACGACATTTGCATATGGGCTTCAGGCGTGACACGTGTACAAGTCCGCGCACGACTTCAGAAAGCCTCAACGGCTGTGTCAAGATACCTAAGAAGACAAGGCCTGGAGCTTTCTTCTGAGAAATGTGCAGTCGTTGCTTTTACTCGTAAATCGATGTCCCCGTATGCTTTGCGGATTAATGACCAAATCATACGATATAGACGAACGCACCGATTTCTTGGCGTCATCATTGATAGAGACTTGTCTTGGAGCCCTCACATCTCGTACATGACGAAGCGTTTGGCCGCCATTGTGGACCTTCTTGCGTTTCTCGGCGGGAAGTCCTGGGGCGCAACAGTACCGTCAATGTTGCAACTATATCGAGCACTGTTTTTGGGCTTCCTGCGGTACAGCTTACCTGTAATAGGTAATACTTGTACTACGAATATTCGCAAACTCCAGAGCGTGCAAGCCCAAGCACTCAGGACTTGTCTCGGTCTTCCCAAAACAACGTCATCGATTGCGACAGTGGCCATAGCCAGAGACGCGCCTTTGACAGTCTACATTGATACAGATGTCCTGAGAGCGCACATCCGACACCTGACTCGGATTCCCTCACACCATCTTGCTTGCTTGCCAGCAAAAAGGCCACTTTCAACTTTTGCTAAAACTATTGTGAGACATCAGTCGTACTTGCCATCAGAATTTACGCCCGCTTCACGATTGTCAGATCCATTGTGGTGTCTGCACCGGCCGCAAGTGCAACTGACAATTCCAGGAGTCAGAAAGAAAGCTGGAGCGCCATTGCAATCTTTGAAGCAAGCAACTTTGGAGCACATTCACAACGTGCACAGATTCCGGAAACATGTATACACAGATGGCTCAGTAAAACTCAACAGCGCTGCTGCTGCAGTCATCATCCCGGCACAATCTGAGGAAATCAAGTTAAGAACTTCATGTGTGACCACATCAACGGGTGCAGAACTCGCGGCGCTCCGTGCTGCACTTGATTTCATTAAGCAGAAACCACCGCAACAATGGACAGTCTTCAGTGACTCCAAGGCAGCCCTTCAGTGCATACGAAGCCCAATGCGCCACGGACCCAATGAACAACTGGCCTCAGAAATTCGGCACATATATCATCAAAGCTATGATAAGGGACACAACATAATCTTTCAGTGGCTTCCAGGACATTGTAACATCAGCGGGAATGACCAAGCCGACGAAGCCGCCCGATCGGCACATGAAAGTGGTCAACGAGTCTTCATTCCGCTTTCGCGAACAGACGCTGCGGCTGGGCTGCGATTGATGTCCCGTGAGTGTACTTCGCCCCTGTGGGACTCAAATGTTTTCACCATGTGTCGGTTGCGTTCGTTGTCTCCGGACATTCGGATGCACCTCCCGCCTGGATTACCACGACGTGAACAGACCATGCTTTACCGTCTGTGGCTAGGCGTTGCATTTACAAAAGCCTATGCTTTCTTCATAGGAATGGCCGACAGCCCCACGTGCGACACATGTAACATCGACGAGACGCTCGCACACATTATCTGTGTCTGCCCGCGATACAGTGCTGAGAGACAAGTGATGTGCAGGGTACTGGACAAGCTGGACAATCGTCCACTTTCAGAACTAAAAGCTTTAGGCCAATGCTCCGAAAGAACATCCGCGTTGAAGGCCTTATTCGCGCTATTAACGTTCTTGCGGTCTACGGGGCTTCACGACAGACTCTAAGAATGCCGCCCCCTACCGTTCTGTAGTGTACGCGCTTTGTTTGTGCTTGTCTCCCTTTCTTTCTATCTCCCCCTTCCACTCTCTTTCTCTTTTTATCCCTCTTAACCCTTCCCCCTGCGCAGGGTAGCCAACCGGAACTACCTCTGGTTAACCTCCCTGCCTTTCTCTGCATTATTTTCTCTCTCTCTCTCATGCACTTTGACGTGCCCAGCCTTCGAACGCTAATTATTTTGCATGGTGGCGTGCAAACGATCATGTTCTTAAAAACGTCGTCTTTGAGATCCAACTCCACATCAGATACGACACCAGCCACTATATTTGTACCCTGTGGTATGTAGGGACGTGTGTGGACCCCACAGATTTCAGACAAACCAAGTAGAGTTTGCACCATCTTATCATCAGTCGTGTCAACGGCAATGACATTTTTCCATGGGTTCACGCGAACCTCTTGGATTAGTCCAGGGGCAAGTTTGAAGAAGAAATCATTAAGTTTCTGTCGAGAGATAGCATTCAGGCTTACAATCGCGTCGATGGGAATGAAAGCTACTGTCGTAGTCTTGATGGTGCTGTATATGATAGTCCCTTCACTTGAGGACGACGCCTGAGACATCCGTCGTGGGCGGCGGTGCTTGACAGGTATGAAAGCATCTGAATCTTCCGATCTTGAGTCAGAAAGCTCGGAATCAGTAGCGTCGGACCCTACTGCCGAACTGAGCCGCTTCCGAGCCGCGGGCGGTCTATGCTGACCGCCAGACGCGTCCAAGACCACATCTTCCATGGCAAGATCCGCGGGGAGGATCTCCCAGCAGAGTAGAAGGCTTCAGGGTGCAGCACAAACGTCGTTTCCTGTTGCTAATGCACAAAAATAATGTAAACAGAGAAAAACTGCAGCACCAGAAGAAAACCAGCAACCGAGGGAGGCACAATGCAAGCAGAAAGAGCAAACGAAGGCTTGGTCATCCTTGCTTCTTCGCTTATCGCAGCTTCGAGGAACAGTATATTCAAATTACCTTATTAAAGCTTGGCTGCGTGTACTAATCTTGCCTGTAGGAAAATTCACGCGGTATAGCTTTCAACATCAACCCCCCCCCCCCCTCCGCCTCTGAATGTGATGGCAGCGCCGACGCATCTTCATGATGTCACGCTCTGCCGCTTGTCTGTAAACAGGGAGGGGCCTTTCTACCTCACAACTTTTGTCGGCTGACTTATATAGACATCCCGCAGACAATGAACTCGGATGGCGTTGTATCGCAATAGACCAAAAATATACATATTCTACTTAAAAGATAACAGCTCTTAGGAGCGAGCGCGTATTGATCTACAAGAAGCCTATAAACGTTGTATGAACTGTCCTAATGAATTGTTATAATGGATCGCACATAAGGGTAGATGACAGTGCTAGGTGCTACTCCTACCTGTTTAAGTCAGGAGCGATCTAAGGTTTCTGGACGTTTAGTGGTAACGTGCCCACCCGCAGTGTGCCCCTTTGCACGTTACATGTTCCTGTGTTTTTTTCCTCCGTGTTTCTGCCGTCTCCTTAAACTCCTGCTTAAACTCCTGAATACAAATCGCTTCTATACTTAACCGTCTTGAAGTGTGCACCAAGCAAGTCGCGCAGCAATGTGCATCACCGCAGAACTTTTCTTCGCCACGTCTGCGCACTTTCTCCTTGTATTACACACGTCGTACATCGGGGAAGAAAAATTCTGTCAACGCCGTTTCGAATTCTGATCATCAGTCAGTGCTGATCATCAGTCAGTGCTGGCCCAACTCAATGTTCGTCATGAATTACACGCGCGTGCTCGGAGACGGAACGGTAAGCGAACAAGCAAAACGGGGCAATTGGCCTGTTCGCGTGTGTGTCAGACAGTCGTGTGTATGTCTCTCCCCAGAAGAACCTCCCCCTTTTCTCTGCTCCCAAGCTTTGTTTTAGTCGTTGTCGAGGTGGAACGTCCCACGATGATTCATCAACTGTGACGCGCGTCTGCAGCGGGAAGGGCCGTCGATCAATGACATCGTCATGGTGCACCATTTCTTGTTGGATACCGCCCTGCTAAGGCGCGGCTCGTCAATAAACTGCGTTTCCTTTCAGTGATTTGCACTTTTCGAAGAATCTGAGCCCTCGTGCGGGCCGTTGTAACTGCGTGCCACGTTGGGAGAACTTTTCAGTGGCTCCACAGGCTGCAGAAACTGTTTTCTGCGTTTCCCTTTGAACAAGGCAGTGCGGACGTCGTCCGACAGGTGTCCTTGCGTCAGAGGCTTGCTTTCGATCGTCGAACATCCTAACCCATTCGTTAACACTGATCGCGAAACACACAATCAGCCGAAATGGCCACCGTATTTCAAGCGGCACATCGACTGCACAACACCGCCCCTCGAACGAACGTAACGCCTCTCGGTAGTGCCCACAACCAGCAGTTTCTTGAGCAACGCATCTCCATTTCAGCGCATCGGAATAGACACTGTGAGCAGGTGTTCCTAAAGAATATTTTCTCACGAATCGCCGTGAACTGTTATTGAACCGCAAGCATCATTTTATACGCGGGGCGATTCTGGCATTCATTCCCACGACATAAGTAGCTTTGCGAGGTGAAGATGATATTGGCAGAGAAAAAGAATTACACAAGGGCAGAGTGGTCGGCCTGAGCTATAGCTTTCTCTCGCCTGCTACTGTGCACTGGCAAAAGGGATGGGGAAAGAGAGGAATATTAATGGTGGTAAGAAGAGGAGGTACGTTCATGCGAGTATATTGCGTTGCGACATCTCTGAAGCCGTGCGTCTCGCCGTGTGGCTTGGAGAAAGGCTATAGCTGCTCTTGTAATCATGACTGCTACGTCAATGCGCAGTGACCCGAAGCAAACTCATCATGTGGCGGGCTCCTAAAGACATGTGCAATCGAAGAGACCAGTTTCCTGTCGTTCTATCACGTACGCGGGACAAACGCCAAATACATATACAAGTGTTTGTGGCACCTGATAGCGTTCAGGGACAATCAGAATGTCAGATTAGGATATGAATTCAAATGAGACAGATATTCGCAGGAATATGGAGACAGGGAATGATCAACTGTTGTCGAACGAGTGGCGTGTCTGAAGCCAGAGCTTTGCCATGGGAACCCGTCGTCAGGCCACCACGAGAATTCTCCGTGTTTTCTGCTATATTAGAATATGGCAACGAGTAAGTAGGTCACACTGGCTAGCCGATTATTTGTCGCTATCTCGAATCAAACGGAGTGCCATTTGCGATTATCGTCGTCATCATTTAAACGACGCGGGATGTAGAGCGGAGGAACGTTCTAGAGTACTGGGCGCGAGTGCTCCAGACACGAACAGCGTGAATTCAAGTGTTGGCTTAAGCGAGAATCTATTTTGGTAAGCCTGATAGCATTTGAGTCCAGTATATGGGCTGTAGGTGGCGCGGCATCCTTTGCTCGCATACGGATGCACCTTTTCGTGGTGCGTCACCCGTGCACTGGTGACGCGCCATGCAGTAGATCGTTTTGTAACTATTTTTGATGTCGAGTAGCGGAAGAAGCTGGAATAGCGAAATGCCAGCCAACAACAGAAAAGACGACGAAGAGGAAATAGGCGCTTATTGAGCGGCGCCGCGCAACTCTGGCGTCGGAGAAACAACATAGGACGAATGAAAGGCAGCGCAACGTGTCAAGCCAGCGAGTGTTGCCTTATGAAAGAACTGCTTAGAGACTGGCGCCATAGAACTCGCGCGTGCTGCTCCTCTTATGAGCGCCTCGCCTCCTCGCAGCTAGTCTTTCCACGAACGCGACGAGGTGATTATAGGGGAGGAAAGGGCCCGCGCCTGCGGCATATTAAAATATTTCAGTGGCAGTGCGTTGCCATGTCAACAGTGGCTTAGTCCGCTTCTCGCAGTAGCGTTGCTGCTTTCGTTTTTTGTTTTATTTTTCCTGCGGGCGGCATCAGCAAGAGTGTAAACATGGCGAAATGGCTTCAGTGCGCCGGTTTAAGCCGCGTAATGCCCAGGCGTCGTCGTTGCTTGGTTTCCCCTTGCGTTTCCCCTTCGGGAAATGGCGGACGCAAACTGCTACACTGTGAACTCAGTGCCCGCGCAATGTTTTCTTCCTTTATTTATCGTGGAAATGTTAAGCCCTGAAGAAGGCTAATAATGCGTGGCAAGTGAAAAAGAATTTCAAGTAACTCGCTTTTCTTTATTATTATTATTATTATTATTATTATTATTATTATTATTATTATTATTATTATTATTATTATTATTATTATTATTATTATTATTATTATTATTATTATTATTATTATTATTATTATTATTAAAAGGCTGCGTTCAGTCATAACAAAGAGACGACATTACACGTCAACAAACAAGTCTGCTTCGTTCATGAGGTCCTGTCGAAAAGCCAAGCAATGTAGCTATTAATGTAAGAAAGCTGGTAGGCATGTCACTAACACGCTACTATACTTTGACAACACACGGATAAGAAGTGAGGCCTCACTGATAAGAAGTTTCTGCAAGAATAATAAAATAATGTAAAATCTACTAAAACTGTGTACAATTTCATTTTATTGAAATAAAGCTGCATTCGTATTATGAGTAAGTTCAAATTGAAATGTAATCTGTGTCGATACGTGAAATGAATAACTTTACCTATAGTATTCGTATGAACTGCAATGTAACCCGGTCCTTTCTATATTTGCCCACATTTAATAATCAATATCAGTGTTGTAAATAATCGTTGTCACGTTCACTTTGGCTTTCCACTAGCGCTTTCTTTAGTCATAGAAGAGAGAGAGAGAGAAAAAAAGGATGCATAGAAAGGCAGGGAGGTTAACCAGAGGTAGTTCGGGGTGGCTACCCTGCACGGGAGGAATGGTGAATGGGGATAAAAAGAGAGAGTGGAAGGAGGAGATAGACAGAAAGACAAAGACTGAGAAAGATAGCCATAGGAGAATTCGAAGAAGAGACCACACAGGCGCGCGCCCGTTCTCGCTTTCACAAAGAAGCAGTCACGCATGAGCGCATACGCACGAGAGTGAGTGAATCTTAATGCGACGTGTTCTGCGATACAGGCTCAGCG
This sequence comes from Dermacentor variabilis, assembly GCF_050947875.1. Lineage (NCBI taxonomy): Eukaryota > Metazoa > Arthropoda > Arachnida > Ixodida > Ixodidae > Dermacentor > Dermacentor variabilis. The sequence goes on along the minus strand of NC_134570.1, from coordinate 38,455,092 downwards.
CCCAAACGCGGTACTTCTCCACGCTGCCGTGGAGGTGAAGATTGAATGAATCTCGTTCCATTTCGTTCCTATGTGCACTGTGACATTTAGCCAAGCTGTTACATTTGACCGTCGCTTGCATTTCGCATAAATTTATACTCTATTTTGTCCTCGTGAGAACATCGATGAGACGCTCGCACATATTATCTGTGTCTGCCCGTGATACAGTACCCAGAGACAAGTGCTGTGCAGAGTAGTGGACCAGTTGGACAATCGTCCACCATTAGAACTCAAAGCTTTAGGTCAGTGCTCCCACAGAACGTCCACGCTAAAGGCCTTACTCGCTTTATTAAGGTTCCTGCGGTCTGCGCGGCTTCACGATAGACTGCAAGAACGCCGCCCCCTACCGCTCTGTACTGTACGCGGTTTGTTCGTGCTCGTATCTATTTCTCTCTATCTCCCGCCCTTCCGCTCTCTTTCTCTTTTTATCCCCCTTAACCCTTTCCCCCGTGCAGGGTATCCAACCGGAACTGCCTCTGGTTAAGCTCCCTCCCTTTTTATGCGCCCTTTTCTCTCTCTCTTGTCCTCGTGAGATGTATTAGACGTGGGATGGAAACATGGCCCCATGTTAGGGAACGCGTATCTCTAACGTACTCGGATGAAAATAAGTAAATGTAGGAAGCTAGGCTCGCGTGATATGAATCAGTGACGGAAGTCATTAGTCCTTTCGCTCGGCGATGTCAACTTCGTAAACGTTAGTCGTCGTTTGCCTAAAAAACGACGTGGCAAGCGCTGTTTGTTACCATTGTGGCGCGGTGGCGCGCTTAATGCGTCGGTACGAGCACAAGAGGTGCATATTCAGCCCACTTCATGATGTGGAACCTAATGCGGTTTCTTTGCGCAGATAACAAGGTGCCTGAGCGGGCGTATAGTTAGGTTAAATTAACCATTAAGTGTCGTCGCCTTTTGAATACCTTTTTTTTCCCCACTTCCGTGTTCACACTCTCATACCATTCCGCTTTCACCTAAAGGAAGATGCAGGCAAGGAGACTGCGCAATTTTGACTGTAACCAGCGGTACGTTAAGAGAGCCCTAATGAGAAATATCAGGTTATAAGCTAGCTTGTGTAATTTTCAAGGCACGTATTCACACACACACAAAAAAAAGTGCATTCTTGCGCTAGAACCGTTCGTAAGAACAGATGCCTGCAAAACATGACCTTGGGCATACCCGACGTTATAATGGAAGGCCAATTTCAGACAGCACTTAAGCGCAAAAAGCTTTGTGAATTTGCCGGGAGTGCAGGCTTAGTGAACTCAAAAATACGTAAATATGAAAGAGGGGTGACACCGTCGTGGTGACATTTCCGCGCACCTTCCATTGACGTCAGATAGTTGGACGCGAATGCTCGGCTCTGCGTCGTTGTTTACCGGCTGGAAGCCTTTGCATTGCATTCAGTCGTAAGCGAACACTGAACTGTTCAATAGACTTTCTTTTCTCTTTTTGCCTTTTTCTTTTCTTTTCTTTTTTGCGCTTATAAAGGCAGGCGCAGTTTTGAAAGAGTAGCTTCTATTCCGAAGCGATTGAATTGCTCTTTTTTCATTAGCGTCCTTTCGTGTGAGTTGTGTTCCTTGCGCAATGAAACTTTAGCATTGAAAAAGTGAGGCCGATGCTGCCTAACTTCCTTCATCTCCCGCCTGCTGTGTGTGTGGGCTGGTCGAGCAGAGATGCGTAGCCGTATATAGGCGGCGCGCAGCTGCGTGCTTTGCGCGAAGCCATCAATACGTTGCGCCATCGGGCTCGCTGCCATGGTGATTATGGAAAAGAAAAGGTGCGAGCGCCGGCGGCTTGGATGGGTGCAGTGTGAGAGCGTGGCACGTGCTGGTTAAATTTTCCGTCGTTGCAAAATGCGGGCTACTGCGAAATGCTCGGCGCTTCTATCGCGGTGTTTCAGTGCAGCGCGCTCGAATATTTTGCGCTTCTTTTTTTTTTCTAATCCATGTATGTTGACGATTGTGTTCATAATATCGCTCTTTGGCGTTCTTACATATATTTTTTTTTCTGAACATAAGAAACGCCTGTGTTCGTTGCCAGAACTGCGCTTTCTTTTTTTTCCTGTTTATGTCCTCGCATGCGTGTCTGTTCTTGCTGGTGGCGCTGCGAAGGAAATGTGAGCGCTGAAAGCCGAGGCGATAAATCTTGCAACATCGCTTTTCCCTTAGCGTAGGAGAGTGGTGAAAGTGTGTCTCCCATTGCGTCTGCGCTCTATAAATACCGTTCAATCAACTCGTAACCATTTACGCAGCGCCTGGAAGATATACGCGTCCTAATCGCTCAGTTTTTATCTTTGGGCTAATAGTTCACCGAACGAATATTGTTTTATCGAGAAATGTGGCGAAACGCATGCGCTTCAAAGTGCGATATTACGTTAATGTGGTACAACATTAAGGACGGCTTTGTGTCAAGCACCGCGGAATGTTGGCTTTAAGTGTGAAATCGCTGTTTGTGAGTGCGGCATCCATGTGGTGCTTGCTTGCGGCGCTGATTTAGTTCGCGACTGTTGGTGCTATATAGGGCAAAGCGTCGATATACTCACGTTCGTCTGTGCTCACGTAGCGGCCGCGATACGTTTGCTCACGTGGCTTGACCTCATTTGGTTTATTCCGCTGGTTTACGCTGACACAAGAGGCAGTAAGAAGGGCGAGGACGGACAACTACGACAACGCATTTTGATGCTCACGGTGTTTATTTTGATGCTTTTATTTGTTACGTTTGAACATATGTTATCAATTTCTGTATTTGATCTGCTAGGATCTGTAACATGATCTGTAGTATGAAATAAATAAAAAATAAAGATGTCAACTCTTTAATTCTTCGCAATCGCAAATCAAATAGTCATATCTCGTTATAACGAAACGTGGTATCACGAAATAAGGGATACTACGAAGTGAAAGTTCCCTTGAGGTCCCCATAGAGATTCATAATGCTGTGTATGTAGCAGTGGATATAACGAAGTAATGTATTTAACAAACTAATTCTGGCACCCATTTCGTCCTTGTTATAACGAGGTTTTACTTATACAATGCAGTACAGCGTCACAAATAGAAAGAAATTTGTGCGTATTAAGAGATCAAATGCAGTCGTATCAGCACTTTTGATTTCCCCATGAGGTGCGCGCTTGAGAATGATAAACATTTTATATATTGCGCAATAGCACGTCTTTGTCCATCTTCTTATCCTTAGTGCCGAAACCTCCGGAGTAAACCGAATGATGTCGTGCCAATTAGCTCCAGTTGAAGCCTACTAGAACCTAACTTCCGGTCTCTTTTCGAAATTGACATTCGGTAAATAACTGGCGCTAATACAAGTTCCGTGCGCATCTCGGGTGCATCTGTTCTGAGAGTATATACTGTGAAGTGAACGATGCCAGCGAACCGTTATTATACGGCAACCCGCTAGTGACTTGGGAGTGGCCGCTCTGTCTTCCCCCTCCCCTCCCCTCCCTCCTTCTCTTTCTTTCTCTCTGTCTCTCTCTTTGCATGTTTATGCGGGTTCGTGTATTATTTATTCCTATTCCTGGGCGTTCAGCCCTTGCCTAAGCGTAGCGACGCTATCACTGATACAAGATCGAAAAACAAGGACCAGCAGAGAAAGCGCCACCCTCCCGAACCTGGTTGAACCGCTCATTAAGGATTCCCTTATTAATGAGATCCCCAAGATTAATACGTAGCCCCGAAGGAGCTCGAACCCTTAATGTGCATTGCTTCACGCGTCCCCGTTCAATGCCGCCTCAGCACGGCTGTTTCGGTGCCACTTTCTCCTACGTTCGAGATCGCGTCTTATTGTTCTTCTTTCCTCGTTCCTTTCCTTTCTTTTTCTGTTTTCTTTGTTTCTTTCTTCCTTTCCAACTTCGCCATTGCTTTGTGCAATCGCCTTCCGGAGATACAATGCGGCGAAAAAGAAAAAAAAAAGAGGAAGAAGGTCGGTTTAAATTCTGGCCTTTGTCTTTCTCCATTCCCGAAGCGATAAAGAAGTGCGCTGTTTCGTTTCGAATCGCATTTGCCTCTCTGATTCGATCCTTGGTTTCCGGCGGGGTCTAATTTGGGCCCGACGCAGCCACCCTTTCTTCTAGGTTTTTCTGGCACTTTCGTTTTCTTTGCGAAGAACACGGGGGAAAAAAAGCCGCGCATATTAATTGAAGCCGCCCTCAAAGTATCTTTCGCGTAGCGATTCCGAGACCGAGTTCTGTGGATGTGGCTGGAACTCTAGTTAGCGTTTTTTTTTTTTTTTGTGACCCGAGCATTGGGAAGACAGCTTGCGTGGCACGACTAAAATTGATCACCCAAACGAAACACCGAAGGCGTTCATAGCGCCTGTAGAGGGCGCCAGAAAGGGAAGTGGTTTTTTCCTTTGCCCCGCTTCTCCACTGCTCGTCCGGTATTCCGGTGCTTGAGAGAAGATAGCATATATAAAAGAAGTCAGAATCATGGAGCAAGATCTGTTCAATTGCGACATTTGCACGATGCAGAAATTGCGCCTTTAAATTGGAACAAATGACATTGGGGGCAAGTGGTAGCAGACGCGTCTAGGGGAAAAAAATACGTACTTTCTTTCGCTACATATTCCTCGTGGTATCAGTGGTTCACGTGCGTTCGCATGCAATGCCGTAAGTTCTGTTACAAGATTGTGCGAGAATTTCCGACCTAATCGTATACACAAAACGGTTCTGCGTTAGAGGAGGTAGCTGCCTTTCTTTCTGGCTCAGACATGTGTCCTATAATTGAGAAGTATCCTTCCGGTCTTTAACAGCGATATCAAAGCAACCCGTCCTTTTAAACGGGGCACTGGGGCTCAGGAAAAAAGAAAGGAGGATTATACAAACAATCTACTGTTGGGCTGTATATTTTTATTGATCCGGTGTTCTACTAAGTGTTATATTTTGTGTCGCTATCCTTCCTTTTTGCGCAAAGTTGTTTCGTTTGCCAAGTGACAAGGAGTAGCCGGTGCCGCCATAAAGGCGCCAACCTCTCCTAACATTCACTTCAATAAAAAAAAAATGAACGCTCCTCCATGTGCTCGGTGTGGTGGCGTTGAACAACTATTTGCATGCGATTACGAATGAGTTCGGTTGATGACGTACTGGTCCTCCTGCCGGCGCTCAAGAATGATGCTGAAATACTGATTTAAGCGTGGAAAACTTAACATACACAGTAGCATTTCTGACGCGCTGAAGCCAAGTATGAGTGGTCGAAAGTTCGGCAGACCAATTACACAACATTTAATTACTCTATTAAATAATGTTTTACTCAAATAATATTTCGGTGTTTGTTCTTCGTCGGATTGTCGGAACTAGGGGGTTATGTATACGTGCTCTCAATGACCACAAATAAAGATGATCAGTTTTCTTTGTGTACAGGGATATGGATTTGGTAGGTGCGACTTGTTTAACAGAAAAGAAAGCAATCAAGGGCCTTTCCCAATCCTTGACGCCCGCGGTACATTTTTTTTCACTTGCTTTTTTATTTTATGTCAGCCTTTGCGCAAGTTACCTTGTTTTGCAACGTGGTGCAGGCGCCTTCAACTGCCCGCCTTCGCTCACCCTGACCGTTCCTGTCTGTCACGTTATGTTGTACTTGTACCATACTTAATCTTACTCTGCGTCCTTCCTGGTGGCTTCATCGCTCTGTTTCCCTATGTGTTCTATTTTCTGTTCTTTCTCTCTTTCTTTCTTTCTTTCTTTCTTTCTTTCTTTCTTTCTTTCTTTCTTTTCGAAAGGAAGGAGAGATTCCTTCCTGTACTCGGTGTTTTCTGTTGCCGTTGGTCGTTTCCTCCCACTTTCATCGTGTTTCGCGGTACCGCTCGTGTTGTGATCCGGCTTATCCGCAGGTCTCTTATCGGCGGCGCGCAGCAGCCTCCGGCTGTGGACGTAGTCGTCTGGCCTCGTCGCGGTGTCTGGAGTCCGGAGCGCAAACACTCTGTAAGCCGCGCTTGTTGCAAAAACGCCCTACTCTAGTTATCGCGGCAACGCTTCCGCGCTTGCCAGGTCAGCTCGCCATTTCCCTCACCGCAACCACCCGACGACGATGCGCCCGAAGCTTTCCTGTGACTTGCGGTCTCCTTTTCTGCGATGCTCGAGCGGAGGGCGTGTTGTACAGCGGGTCTAGCAACTCGCGTTTAGACAGAAGCTAGCTGAACGCTGATTTAGATGCCAAATAATAATAATTTAAAGAAGGGATGAAACGGCCCAGCGGCACGTAAGAACGCGGCGGGCCCTACTTGGTCGAGCGCGTCGGCTTGTCGAGCACGCGCGGACTAGCCTTGGTATTTCACAGCGTGCGCGCACGCACGAACACTTACGCGCGCGCACGCGTAAGCATGCGTGCGTGCGCGAGCATGCACGCATGAGCAACACACGCGAGCATGCACGCACAAAACAACATTTGTGTCAGCCTCCATAATCACACGTACAGTTAACGCATATATGGTTAGGAGTATGTAAATAAATGGTCTTGGTAATGCGAATACCCATACCACGTCGCGTATCAAGCCAAGTAGAGGAGCGCACGCTTTGCTTTCACTTTAGGGAATGTAGTACAGCATAGGATATAGTGATCAGTTATAAATGTACAGGTTGTACGCAATCACTGCTTACAATGGTACATACGGCGTGAGGAGGCCAACGGCTAACATACTTTGTAAGCGTGCTCCCGAACATTGGAATTTTCTTTCGTTTGCCTCGAAGAGAAGGTACTCCGCTTGGCCCCCTATGGTGGAGTGTCGGCGCCATTACGGCGCGGATCAATCGCGACTCCACAGAGCACATTATGCGCAGTGCAAGGATCGTCAATTTGTTTTTCTCTCTTTTTTTTTTACGCGAGGCTGCTATTTCGACAATAGAGCTTGCGTGGAGGCACTCCGGCCTGAACAACGTGAACGCTTCCTTTACTCTTTCACAGATTTGCTCCCCACCATCTACATGAGAGAATCATTAATGTTTCTTTTTGGATGGCTCTATACTTAGGCTTTCGCTGACGGGATATAGCATAGCGGCGCTGCGTCTTCAGCAGCATCGCATGCAACGCGTTGCTAAATGACCCGACTCATGCGTTGCCACCATTGTCAGTAACGCCTCAAGGTGATGGAAACACGGCCTTTGCGGTGTTGCTGAAAGAAATCGTACGTATTCAGGTGGGGGGACACTGTTGAGTTCAGTTCTCACTTTTGCTGGCACTCCAGCTACAAGGGCCGACTGAAGCTTCGTGAATGCGTCGAACGCGAGTGTAAATCGCTGCCAGCGCTATACCGATGACAAATCGTCTACCGCGTAGCCGAGCGATTCCACATTTCGCCGAGGGAGGAATTCTCACGCTCACTGCTCTCGTCTTTTCTTGTTAACAGTGAGTGCCGCTGTACACATGCTGGCTCTGGTTTAGGAAGGCCTACGCCACCCTTCCGTACTGGTTGAACACTCGACCGTCGACGCATCGCGCGTCTGATCTCCATAACCGTCGCTGCGCTGTCACGTGCTAGGTGCCCTCTCGTCTCACGGGGCATTTGTTCTCGCTTGGGCGCGAGAACAACGACGCCTCTCCAGATGCGACCCGAGACTCATTTCTTCGAATAACCTGAAAATAAGAGAAAGCATGGAAGAAAAAGAATAACTTCTTGCGCTAGCGTGATTTAGCAAGGCGAGACGGGAAGGAAACGAAGTAAAACAACACTTCAGCATTGTTAGTAATTGTGGCAGAAGACTTGCACTCTCTGTCTCATATATCTTTTTTAATCTTCCACTTACCTGGATTATTCCAGGCGCGTTTTCAGATCGCAATGCAAATTAGGTTTAGTTTTGTCAGAGTCTGGAACGTCTCCAGAACCTCAGAAGTGTCTCTAGGCTCTCAACAGCCTACGCGTGTGCGTCGCGAAAGGCGGGTTTCTGCGTTTCGCACATGTTTCTTATGTTTCCTGAAGGTCCTTTTCTCTCTTTCTCTCTCTCTCTCTCTCTCTCTCTCTCTCAAACCATCTCCTTTGCAGATCGCGCGTTATTATTAGGTTGCGTCTTCCCTATAATTTCGTATCTGCTTTTTTTATTTCTTCTTTTGCCAGGGCCGACTGGAAGTGGTCTGCATAGCGTGAGCCGCTCTATGAAAAGGTATCGCGACATGCCAAACAAACGAAGTAACCTCAGAAGTTTCGCTCGTTCGTTGTCAGGGCAAACGAGAAAGCGTTATCTAAGCGAAATAGGCAACACCCTCTTACACGGGATGAAAGTTTAGCAGGTGCGATAAAGAGAATGATACTAATAAGAAGTATAAAATGGTAGGATTTCAATAGATATATAAGGCGGTAGCGAATATGCACAAAAATACGACGAACGACAACTTCGCGTGGTTTAATTTCGCTTCGAAACACATAAAGAAACCAAGCAGAAGAAGCTCCTGGAAGGCCTCTTTCTCGCAATGTAAAACTGCACTGTGGCGTGCCTTCATCTCCTTGCCTCCGCGGATTCGACGCGTGCCAGGGCTCCTCGAAAAAGCACAACTGTGTGCAGAGAGCCTGTCGTGAGGCAGGCTATATATATATATATATACACATATATATATATATATGTAACGGCCGGTTTGTATAATGCTCCATTTGGAAAATGCGCCCGCTGTGTCGACCGACCGCAGCCATTTGTGACCGCCCTTCCGCTCACTCTTTATTCCCCGCCTGTGCTCTGTGCAAACCGTTGAGCGTTTGTAGTTGGCGCAGAACTCCCGCAACGCAGGAATGGGACTGATACGACTAAATCGACCGATTAATTTCTTTCGTTGAGACACAAAGGCAGCTTAAGGAAAGGAAAGTCGCATACGTTAAAGGGATATTAAAAGAAGTGTCGACTAACTCTGCAGAGTGTAGCTTTGATTAAAGCTACACTCTGCACACGAGCTACATTGTAGCTAAGATTAAAGCTACACAATTTTGTTTCCGACAAGCGTGCTTAGATGCAGCGTTTGGCTGCTTTGTCGGCCGTGAACCGGGAAAGCAAGAAATAAAGCGCGCGCGCGCGCGCGCGCACACACACACACACACACACACACACACACACACACACACACACACACACACACACACACACACACACACACACACACACACACACACACACACACACACACACACACACACACACACACACACACACACACACACACACACACACACACACACACACACTCTTTACGCAATACTATGCAATTATGCAATATCAACTGAACGCGTAGCTCACGTTAACGCCTTCTCGGGTCTTCCCTGCCATCTGGTTTATTCAAAGCCCCCGCCTTTTCTTTTCGCGGGGACATTGCACGGGAGCGAAGCCTCATTCGTTGCGAATTAGTTTAGGCGAACGCCAAGGGACGACCCGAAGTGGTCTATAACAAGAACGACAACAACAAAGTATGAGCAGTGGCTGGACGTGGCTTTTATACACCTGCATATTCTGAAGCAGTGGGATGCGGTGGAAACGAAACGTGCTGCAGCGCCTTGTTAGCATCTCCGGCCACCAACTGTCCGGCGAGGCGTGCGTTGTTCACACTTCACCGTGGAGCCGCTGCCAAGTGTGTTTACAGCGCTACTGGCTGTCTGAAATCTCGTTAGAAGACGGCGCTTCTGTTGTCGCTCTCTCGTGCCCGTGTGTGTGCGAGTGCGCGGCGTCCGGACACTTGTGTAACTCGAATGTGGGCGCGTCAGCTTTCCGCAGTGGTAGATGTCTCTCTGAGATGGAAAAGTAAGAAAACGTAATAAGGGCTTAAAACGAGGCGTTCGCAAGTGTGCGAACGGCTGGCCTAGATATATCTCTTATTCTTTCTGGACAGCGCGGTCGGTATAACGGGTAAACAGCCGACTTAGGCCGACGGTTGCGCGGGAACCGGAGCTCCATATTTATGGGAAGCCAGCGACGCAGGACAGCAAGGATATATATGAAGGCAGGCGTAATATTTAGTTTCGTCTCTCTTTCTTTCGCCTATTCTTTCTTTTCTATATCTCTCGAGGTTTCGCGCCGCATTTGTGGCGTCGTTGTAACGCCAAATAAATTAGTTTCTCTCCCATTCCTGTTTCTCCGTATTTTACTTTCTTATCATTCGCGCGAAATGTTCAGACTGGACAGGAGACGTAAACACGTTTACTGAAGTTCCGAGAAACGCGTGTGTGGGCTATGTGCGTATATACTTTCTCTTATTCTTCCTTCTCTTCTTCTACTTTCTTTCTTTCTCTCTCTCTCCACTCAGAAGCATATCTCGCCTACGAGAGCCTCGCGCGCGCCTGCAGCTCTCTTTCTGCAAACGTTATATTTACTGACGCATTGTGTCGCGACGAAGAAGGGCCGTGGAGCGCGGAGCGAGCGCCTGGACGCGCATCTCCGCTCCTCCCGAATTCGCAGAGCGCTGCGCTGAAAGTGCGTCTTGAATGACCCTGTCGCATTTCGTCGTCACTGTAACTACAGAGCGTAAGCCCGCGCACCCCGGCCGCCCCACGTGTCATCTGTCTGAATTGCGACGACTACAGTTCTCGTTCTCCGGAACTGCGAATCCTGACCCCACTCATCCCCCCCCCCCTCTACCTCTCTCCTTCTCTCTCTCTGTCTACCTTGTTCACTATCTTTGTCATTCTCCTCTTTCCCTCTGCGCCACTGTGTTCTGCGCGACACCTCTTTTTTGAGAGTTAAACGAACTCGAAAGCGCGGGCTCCAGCCTGTCTCCCTGTTCCCCCTCGCGTGAGCGCTTCGATAGCTCTTCCGCCGCGAGCGTGAATGCGATTCGCTGTCGTCCGCCTTCGCCACGCTGTCCGGGTGAAACTCGGTCGGTCGGACTCTATCAGCGGCTAATTGCCTAGTCGCGTCCCTTTTTAGGGAAGCTTGCTTTGTCAGCCCGGCTTTTCTGCCTTCCTATAGCTGGCCTTGTAATGCAGAACGCTGGCGCGCTTTTTTTTTTTTTTTTTTTTTTCGGGCCCGAATGCAGCGGCGCCGGTTGGAGGGCGCGTGTAGCTACGCGAGCCGGCTGCTGCGCGTAGTCCCGTTAAAAGCGTGCAGTGTTAGGCAGCAGGGTAGACGTCGCTCCACCCCTTTCGTGGCTTGAAGTCCGTTTATTCCCGTGACACTACGGAGAAAAGGACGTCAAAACGAAAGGCTGCTCGAAAGTGTTTGAGGTGCGACAACAAGCACGGCAAACGGCAGCACAGCGCAAGTGCACCAGCACGTATAAGAGAGAGAGAGAAACATATGCAGCAAGAACGAGTCGCCTCTGTACGCATCACACAATTGAAGTCCCAAGTCAGCATCTTATACACCCCCCACCGATAAATATAATGAAATAAGTTGTTGCTAGGCAGCTTAGACATGTGAAGGAAACACTTGTATATTTCGAACTTAATCATTTGTGATTTGTATTGACCAAAAAACACTAAACTACGAACTAGTATTGTTAGTACAAGGAAATGTTAGTATACAATATCGCACTGCTAGCAACAGTTATATTAACCATAGTATATAATGTCAAGTGCTTACGGGGCAGTGCAAGAGGGCTTGTATTGTGTACCAGTGTACTGCATACGTTCAAATCGTGTGCAGCGTGACCCCACATTATAGGTGATGTCTCAAATGGCTTTCATCAACCGCCGTTCTTACATCTGCTAACTGCTTCTAACTACTTCGAAAACCACAGCGAGCTCTATTTGGATGTGGAACGTCTTGGAGGGTACATGCTCTGCTTCCTCAAACCCAGTTTGCGCAGAAATCACCGGCTGGAACCTCTCGATGAATGAGCGTCATTACTAATTCGTTGACCAACCGGAACGGTCTTTACGCTTCTGTCAAACTTGAAATAGGGTTAGAACTCTTTTCTCCGTCTTTCAGTTTCGCTTGAAGCATATATTACATGACTAGCGGTCTACGCTAACATGTAAAGAAATCGCTGCACGATTTTTTTTCGATATGACTGAGCGCTCTTACGAACTACTATGATAGGTTAGCATCATGCGCAATAACGGTTACGTGCAGTATGAAATGCCAGGAAAACAGTGCGAACTACAGGGGTCCTGCTCGCGCTCAGTCTAAGTGCCCGAACGGGGCCAGCAGTGTGCCTCCAGGCCATTGCACGGATTTAGTTAAGTCCTCGCAGAAAAGGCTCCATTATGCTCGCTCGCTCGTTTCACTGCCGAGCGCGCTTCGGCATTGTTCGTCAAAGTGCAAACCTCGCTGCTGGAAAGCAGCGGCCCCGCTTTAACCCGCCTATTGCGCTACCGAGTGGGCTCAAAAAGGCTCTTTTGAATTAGTATAGGGGGCAGTAGATCTGCTTCGCAGTTTCTGATCATTTTTTTTCTTTTTTGCAAAAGTTTCGTCGTCTGACTACGTGCATAAAAACACCGTTTAGATGGAGCATAGCTTTCGATGCCGCTCGCAATATGCGCGCCTGTTTCGATTTGAGGAGACGTATGAGACTGTACCTTATATATGTAGCTTAGATGTGTACGGGTGGCTTGCAGCGCTTGATTTAAGGGCCGCAGCGCCAGACATTTCCTGCATAAACGAAGTACTGCGAAAGTTTCATGGGCCGGGTGGTTGGGATTCGAGTCATCGTATAACGCTTAACAACGAAGAAGGGTTTAGAGAGAGAAAGAAAGAATAAGAGCACGTGTAAAAAAAATGAAATGTTAAAACACAAGGCGCAGCATAATCGTGTTTGTGCCTCTTCTGTTATGCCCGAACGAGAAGAAAGGGGGAGAACTGAGGGGCCCGTTTTTCTATTAATCATGTGATGAGAAGCGAACAAACACAGACACCAAGGAAAATATAGAGGAAATTGCGTGTACTCACTAATTGAATTAAAGAAATTATAAATTAATGGCAATGAAAGTGGATGAAAAAACAACTTGCCGCAGGCGAGGAACGATCCCACGTCTTCGCATTACGCGTGCGATGCTATAGGTATATTGACACGTGAACTCGTTTATGTTTTACGCGTGAGCGCTTTTTACCGTCTAACAAATGCTATCGCTCAGCACAGGATGCGCCTGCACGTATCGGAAGTTTCTGGAATGTTATCAATGCTTCTATCCGCTGTCTGTTGTCGCCGAACCTTGTGTAATCTGATTTCATGTATGCGCGACGCGAATGGTGTAGAACTTTCTGGAAGACACGCGGGCACCAGTGATCGCTCTGGTACGTTCGATGGCTCATGTATGAAAGCTGACGCGCTTGACCCGCTGATCAGATTTCGACGATCGCCCACTGTGTTCGCCGTTGGCGCCGTTCTTTGAGCGTGGGCACAGGTTCGTCCAATAAAAGTTACTTTCGTCTTTCACAGTATTGCTACTGCAGTTCTTTACGGTGACAATATGCAGCAACCGAACGACCGCGACCATCTTTAACCTACCTGCCTTTTCGTCCCTCTCTCTTCTAACTTAAATCTTCACTCTCGTGGTCATATTGTTTATAAATGCGCCAAGTGTTGCCGTAGTAAACGTCGTTGCAGTTTTTTTTTTTCTCTCCTCTTCTACTGCTTCCGAAATCGGGTCAACGGGATTATTTGAGTCCAGTTGGCTTACTCTTGAAGTTGTTTCTTCATCCACTTTCACTGCCACTAATTTATCATTTATTTAATTCAGTTAGTAAGTACAAGTAAGTTGCCCAATGGTTTCCTTGCTGTCTGCGTTTGTTCGCTTCTGTTATGCCCAGCGGTTTAAAGCTACGTTTTTCATTGTAGCTGTCCGAGCAGTCAACGATTTTTCGTCTCTCTCTGCGGTCCTTCGACGCGTGCTCGGCTCTGCAAGACGATAGCAATCACTTCAGGCATCTAGGTTCCAAGCCGTGGATCACATTACGCCACAAAGCATCCAGTGTTGAACGGGGTGACTGGTTATTTCGTTGAGCTTTGGAGCGATGGATGGCCTGCAGCAACACCGCATGAGAGCCAATTCGCTGTTTTCCCTTTCTTCACTTGAACAGTGGTTTTGTAATTTCAGGAGTAGACGCGTACGTTCCGCCGCTAACGAAATGTTCGTGATGTTCGTCTTGACTAATAAACTTAACCGACCTTATGCAGCGGCATTTCCTCGCATTATTATTATTCTTTTGTTCTTTATTTTTTTTTTTTTTTGGGGGGGGGAGGGCTCTTCTAGCCGCCCAAGATGCTGGGGCACTGGCTGAAAAATTTTACTGTACAAAAAGCTAACTGAACTGTATGAACGCTCAGGACTAAACGAGAGTCAAAATTCATGTCTGTGTGTGCGCACAAATTAACTTTGTTCTCCTTATATTTTGTTTTGCCCTTTTCCCCTCACCAAGTATATACAGTAGTCAAACGGGCGCGACCATGTTTAACTTACCTACCTTTTCGTCCCTCTCTCTCTTGTAACTTAAATCTTCACTCTTGTGTTCATATTGTTCATAAATGCGCCGAGTCTTGCCGTAGTAAACGTGGTTGCAGTTTTTTTTTTTTTCTCCTCTTCCACTGCTTCCGAAACTGGGTCAACGGGATAATTTGAGTGCGGCTGGTTTACGTTCGCGAGATAAAAGGTGAAAAAAAAAAGAATTGTGGGAAGATGAGTGTGGAAGCGAGTCCGTATTGGGTGCGGGTCGCTCTTTCTATCCTGTTGTGTCCTTCTTCCTGTTTTGTCCCTCGGCGCTGCTTTGTCCCTTGGCAACGGAAACGCCGTCCCGTGCTGAGACAAATGGTCGTCAGCGTTTCGAGTGACCTTCAGTGCTGAAAAGCGTTTCTCGCTTCTCCCTTTGTCGCTCCTTGTTATTTTTTTTTTTTCGGGAAACGGATATATGTGGTAGACTGCTCCTTGCTTTTACTTCGTTTGGTTCCTGTCATTATACATGACGAGGTGAGGAAAAAACAAAAAATAGCAACGTCAGGGAACACATCGAGCGAGGGACCAGCGCGGGCTGGGTGCGATTCTTCCTCCTTCTTCTTCTTACTCTGGTCCGTGCGCGCTTTTCTCACTCGTAATTACCATTCGTCGTGCGCGAGCTCGCCGTTCGAGACACACATGGGGGCTATACGTATACCAACCACTGGCCGCGCGCTTGCGTGATATATCTTTCTCGAAGGGGGTGTGGTTGTCCTGCCCTTGCGAACTCGCACGCTCCGTGTCCAGCGGTTCTCCCTCCCCCTCCTTTTGTTTTTTCTTCTTTGTTTTCTCCAGCCCAGCGGATCCCCACTGCCCTTTTATTACGCGAGCTCTCGCACAGCGACGTCGCGGCACGGAAAACTTTGGCCCGTACTAATGACTGTCCGCCCTAATCGAGTAACTTTGGCGAGGGCCGGCTCGACGCTGGAGCCGGTGTCGCGCACCGCTGAGCAACCCAGCCGCCCCCCCCCCCCCCCCCCCCCATATCCTCGTCGCCGGTCACGGTGCATCGAAGGCACGCCGCCGCCGGGAATGGGACAACGACGGCCGCCCAACGACGGCGAGCTGCCGGCCACCACTGCCTGTGGTCGCTTCACCTTTAGCTTTCGCTGATCTCTCTCTCTCTCTCTTGCCCTCTGTTCCATCGGGTTGTCGTTTGACCTTCCTCATTTCTCTCAGTGTTGTGGCGACAGCCTAATGAAAGATAGTAGCGTTTAGATGTCCTGGCGGGTGTGCGATTTGTTTTATATGAGCCTATAATGCCGATCGGATAGTCTCTTCTGCACTAAATGACTTGGAAACAACAAATAGTCATGGCGGCCATAAGCAGGATTGCATGTGCAATGATGTTTGGTGTATTTAGTAGTAGGAAAAAAGAAAGAAAGAAAGATCTGCGAAAATAATTGACGATGATTGTTAATGTAAGCAACGAGCCGAACGCTTTCACAAAACTATTCACTTCACTGAAAGAATGATGCTCTTGAATGCGTTTAGCTGCTGCAGTGATGACATTTAGGCAGCGTTTGTTGTTTCACTGGGTAAATTTGTAGGGAACAGAACCGTTAACCTGTAGCTGTACCGCAGCTCTCTCCTGCAGCTGCCCAAAGGGAGGGTGGCGGGGGAAGAAACAAGTCGTCACTCCTTCCTGTGATCTCAGCGACAGCATTTGACTTTCAAACGCCTCAAACCTCTACGAGGAAACCATCGAGTACTCATCGTGTATCTGTCCTCGCTACGACTTACAACGCCTCTCTCTCCGGACAATCATACACCGACTGGACTCGTGATCGTTCTCTGAGTCAGGGATACTATGACCATGGCCACATCCGTCACTGGCACAAAAAGCGATTCGTAAACTAGTACAGTACTTGAAGTGCGCCGGTTTGAGAGATCCCATATAGTGTCCCTGTGTATATTCCCACGTGTTTCCCAACCAGCGCCTATAAGTCATGGACCCGCATACCACATTGTAAGAACGCTACTGTGCCGCTTGCGAGTAGGAGTTTCTTTCACAAGTACCTACTCACTCCTAATTGGTATAACGGACAGTCCTGATTGCAGCAGATGGGGTGCCGAAGAAACGACCAAACATCTCCTGTGTGACTGCCCTGCATGCGAAGACGAGAGGAGTACCATTCCTACAGCTCTGGAACACTTAGACTATCGTCCTTTCAGAGGATAAGATCTTAGGCTCGTGGCAAAAGAGAATATCTTGGGCCCGTGGCCTCGTGCGTCTGCTATGTACGAGGCCACAAAGGCGCTGGTGCGTTTCTTGAGATGCACCGGCCTGTATGACCGCCTGTGACTGACTCAGTGATGAACGCTTGTGTGCGTAATAGGGCAGACTGTGAACTTCTTCGTTCCTTCTATTTCAATCCCCTTTCCCCCTTCCCCAGTGCAGGGTAGCCTATCGGGCTTAGCCTGGTTAACTTCTCTGCCTTTCCCCTATGACCTCTCTCTCTCCCACGTTCTCTTGTCCTCTCTATAATCCCCACTTCCCTTACCGCAAGTGTAGGGTAGCAAAGCGAACGCTCGTCTGGTTGACCTCCCTGTGTTTCCTCTCCTTGCTTTCTTTCTCTCTCTCTCTCTCTCCTTTTCATCATGAACCGAGGCAAACGTCTACGCGTGTGGTTTTCCTTACATTTCTCTTCGTTGCGTCCGCGTGTCTCGGCGAAGCCAAAGTGACTGACGGCGCGTGCGTAGTTTAGCTCAGATTGCCTCGCGGTTGGCTTAGCATAATGGGATGGCGCGATCAGCATGCAGAGACCTTTCCGGCTACGCAGGTTTTTTTTTTTTCTTTTTTCTTGCCAACCTCGCCTCAACTACGCCTAATGGGCCGTACTGTGTCTTCTGTCACCGTTTGCGCAAGGTCCGACGCCGCGCGTTCTTATATGGGCAAATAACGCGCCGCTGGGCGCTACCTCCGTTATGCAAGCCTCGAATACAGAGTGGGCCGATCCGCCACTCAAGCGGCCGGGATAGTTCTCAGGAACGGTCGGGTTACGCTATGCGGGAGACTGGTGCGCGATGCCGGGCATACACAAAGCGCGCCACCTCCCGAAGGCCGTACGACGGGGTCTGGGAGGAAGGCAGGCGGGCATCCAATCTCCGAAGCCGGGGCATACGGGCGGCGTTATTTTCAGGGTTACGAGGTCATTACCAAGCGCTATGGATTATGGAGGCGACTGCGCGCTTCGCAGCTGCAGCGTTGGCGCGCGTTCCTTAGCCGGCGCCGTTATTGGGGCCTCGGATTGCGAGATGGGTACCCGAGCTTGCGCTCATATATATGTGGGGCAGTCCCGGAGTGACACTAATCTGCATTGAGATTGCTCGGTGCGCGCGGCCCCGGGCGCTTCGGTGATGTATACTCGAACGTGCAGGCATGCCTGCGCTTTTTCTGACGGTACTCAGCGGAGTTTTTTTTTTTTTTTTGTTACCTGTCACGTCGGTTCGCGCGCCTTGCGTTGGCGCGGTGGAATGTCGAAAAAAAAAAAACTTATAAGCCGAGTTCATCGCTAGTTTTGCGCACGTCATTCTTGTTGGTCGTGGCGTCTGCGCTATTAGTCTACGCGAGCCCTTGTAACCACGCGCAGTGTATAGAGGCATGCGCTTCGTGTCGGCGGTACTTTAGTGAAGTCACTTTAAGGAGCCTTATTCGTCTATTCGACCATCGCGCCCCGCGTAATGCGCGTAGTTCTCGCGCGTAGTTTGCAGCCCCGGTTTGAAGATTTGCGTCAGGACGTCGAAGATGAGAAAGCTGAGGAAGGGCAAGGAAGATATTGTTAACTAGACTGAAAGAAACCATAAAATTTGTGGAAATTACTTGATGTGCAGCGCGCTTCTCGTTGTTCCGCCACCTTGTCCGCAAGAAACAGAACAAGCAAAAAAGTTTATCTCGCCATTTCTCAGCTCGCTCTCAAAGGGCGCTCATAATCTAAACGTTTAAAAAGTAGATGATGATCATCATTGATAATGACATCCCCTTTGAATATGAATGGTGACAAGTAATCAGCTTTTGTGAGCTACTTAGGTAATGATATATCATTATTTAGAATTCTACCTGTATCTGCTTTTACCTCGTCACATAACCACATGTCTTTGACGATGCTTTTGCTATCACTTACCTATTTTGCTTTTTTGTTTTATTGTGTTTTTATCGAAGTATACTCAAATGGTGTCCTTGGTGATCTATACACATCTCTGAAGGGTTAGTTAACGCTCCCATAAGCCTTGAACCTAAACGAAGCATTCTGTACATTGCGTGTAATCTAGTACGCCGTACGCAAAACAGGTAAACTAAGAAAACGAGGGTGCCGGCGGGTTTCCGCGTGCTTAACTGTTATCATTAGAGGCGTAATGGAAAAGCAAAATTGATAACTCCTGCGAGCGTTTATCCGAAACGCTTAACCGCCTGGACGCTGTTACGCACTCTCCCAATTTTTACCGACAACGTTGGTGAGTGGGAAAACATTCCCTGAAGACACGCACCACGAGGTAAACCAGACGCAAACCATTGCCCTCGTAATTGCTTGCTTCAATCTCCTTCTGCGTGCACTCTCATTGCCACGAAAGCAAACATTACTTAGTTAGCGCGAAATCACACGCAGGTATATAGAGTAAAACTCGGTTATAACGAAGTTGAAGGGGTAGGCACAGTTACTTCGTTATATCGGCTACTTCGTTATATTTATTACTGGATATACTGCACTATGAATCTCTATGGGGAATTCAAGGGGAATTTCACTTACTTCGTTATATTTCTTATTTCGTTATATCGCGTTTTATTGTAACGAGGCTTGGATGTATCCTATCGAGTTCCTATTAGAAACCGAAAAACTGAACACCAATGCAACGTGGTGTTGCCAAACGAGTCGATGTTTCGGTTTCCGCGCTACAGGAGCGTTTCTCGCGAATGCGTTTCGCTTTCTTCTCTTTCTTTGCTTCTTCAAATAAAAATAAGTGGGAGAGAGCGCACAACTCTATTTATCCAAACACTTAGCTAGTTGGGCTGAAACGATCGGGACACCTAAACGCGCCTGACGTTGAAATCAGCAAGCAGATGTCCACACATGAACACAAGCATAAAAGGTCAGACTTATAAAAGTTAGTCCCACATGCGTCATTTCTTATCCCCTTTCCGTTTGTGTCTAGCTCGTTTCCTTTGCTTCCCGCAGCGAAACAGACCATCTATCTGCTGAGAGGATGGCGTCTTTCGTCTCGGGGGCGGATTTCATATCCGCCGTGGGGAGACGAAAAGATACAGGCGGAAGCGCCCCCCCCCCCCCCCTTGAGCATTCGTGGCAACGGCGACTGTCGATATTGCACGCCTTGTTTGCCCACATATGGCGAATAACAGGGCGCTGTGGGCTCTTCGTATATATTGGTGGACCTGCAACGTCCTTATGCCTCCCTTATGCCTATTGCGCCCAGCGATGCGGAGATTCTTGGGATGTTCTGCGTGAAGCCAGGCTTATCTCGCGTACCGCGCTGCTTGCGATGTCGCTTTCTTCGGTTTCCCTTTCGCCGGTCTAGGGACTTGGTAGTACGTCATTGGAGCAACGTAGTGCTGAGGCAGTCAGAAAGCAAGGCAAATTTCGAGTCCTCTCATCTTTCTGAAACTAAAATACTAACAATTGAAATTATTTTATTTGCTAATTAAATAATTCATTAATAAATAATTAATTAATTAATTCGTATGATGCCAGTGCACCTATTCGGCTCCTGGCAACCCCGTATAAGCGTGTCTGACTACTATAGGCTTCGACCATTACTAGCCGCTGAAAAATCAACCAGACAATTTGTTATCTCTACGTAAAGGAAAGGGGGGGGGGCGAAGAAAGAAGTAGCGCTGACTCCGTAATCTCATCACATCATCATCACATCACTTTATTACCTTAAATACCCCCAATTTAGGGTATTACCTATAGAGTGTGGGTACAGGAATAAGTAATCGCATATACAAAAAAAATCTTAGTTACATATGGTAGTTATGCGATAAGGAAATGTAGATGGACAGGTGGCTGCAGTGACGTCGTGTGGAAGACCATTCCAGTCTGTGGCTGAGCAAGGAAATAATGGTGCAGTAAACGTTGTAGTATGAGCACATGGACAGGCAACCTGCAGGGGATGACCGAGGCGGAGTGAAATTCGCGTCGGAAGGCTGATGTAGAGCGGAATACGAAGTGAACTGAAAAAAAAGAAAGAAACTCATGGATCAAACACATACTGGCCATTCGACGACAAGCAGGATTTGTTAGACCAGATATCGCTTTTAAAGATGACGTGCTGGTATTGTATGAATAGCACCAACGGATGAATCTAGTGGCTCGATTCTGTAGTCATTCTAGTGAAGTTATCAGATAGATTTGGTTAAGGCTCCAGATAGGAGATGCATATTCTAGTTTCATTCGTACCAGGGGCGCGTATGCGTGAAGTTTTACATTTGGTGGTGCGTGCAAGGGTTCTGTTAGCTGATGATAGGAGGGTTGTGACCATGCGCATTCTAGGGCAGGTCTTCGCGCAAGGTTATGCCCAGGTATTTATAAGAACTGGTTAATTCTACCTCGACGCCAGAGATTAGGTAATGGGAGAAAAAGGGGTTGTGCTTGCGGTGAAATGACACATGTTTGCATTTTGCAGGGTTAACTGCCATGAGCCATTAGCTGCACCAGTCTTGTACAGAGATTGGGTCGTTTTAGAGAGCTAGCTGATCGGATGTGTTAGTAACTGTGCGGTACACAACGCAGCCATCGGCGAACATGCTGATGTTACAGGAAACATGCCTGGGTAAGTGGTTTATATATATATATATATATATATATATATATATATATATATATATATATATATATATATATATATATATATATATATATATATATATATATATATATATATATATATATATATATATATATATATATATATATATATATATATATCAAAAATAGAAGCGGACTATGCGCAAATCTTTGAGGGACGCCTGATGTTACGAGGAAGCGATTAGAAGCTTGGTTATCAACATAGACGAACTGAGAGCGGGCTGCTAAAAATTCTTTTATCCATTGTAATACAGTAGGGTGTAAATTGAATTGGGAAAGCTTTGTATTAAGCGTTTGTGAGGTACTTTGTCAAAAGCCTTAGCGACGTCCAAAAAGATTGCGTCAGTCTGAATGCTATAATCAAGATTTATATGCATATGACGAATGAAAATGGCTATTTGCCTTTAGCAAGACAAGCCTTTACAAAACCCGTGCTGAGAGGGACGAAAAAAATGGTTAAAGTCAAGAAAATTCAATATGTGAGAATAAATGACATCTTCTATGGTTTTTCCATGGCAGACTAGTTAAGGAAATGGGACGGTAGTTAAGATGTGATTCTTTGTTACCTGATTTGAAGACTGGAATGACGATTCCCACTTGCTAGTGGCTAGGTATGTTACCTGTGTGAAGTGATTGCGCGAACAGTAGCGATAAGGTATGCTGCAGAGACGTGTCGAGTATTTTTTTAAGAGCTTGGAAGTTGTGTCGTCAGTACCCGACGATGATGGCAGCTGAATTTTTTTCTATTATACAGGCGATTCCATGTGCAGAAAGTGTGGTTGATGGCATTGGTGATATCGGATAAGCAGTTACAGCAGGTAGTGGTATGTCAAATTCTTTAGTGAAAACGGATGAGAATGCGGCGTTAAATATGTTCTCGCATTCAACGGAACTGGCCTCTTGTCCAAGTGCGTTAGTTAGAGTGATAGTGCGTGTCTATTGAGGGTTTAATATTTGTGAGAATTTTCGCAGATTGTTGGTTTATATCCTCGGCAGATCTGTTTCAAAAAATGTGCGTTTAGCGTTCCGAACGGATTGCAGATTCGTATCCTCAGCCGCACAATACTTGTTTCACGCGTATACGCTTGGGTTGAATTTTGTTGCGCGGAATAGGTGTTCTTTCTTCTTTTGAAGAATTTTTAATGTCTTGGAGAACCATGGGTTATTATGCTTGGCACGAAATGTTGTGGTGGGAATGCCATTCCGAATGCCGAATGCTGGGAATGCCACCATTCGGTCATTAGTTCTGTCATTTTAGTCTTGAAAATTAGCCAGTTATCTTCAACAGATCGGTCGGAAAAGCCTGTTTCAAAATTTGAAAAAGAAACCCTGCAGTTGATTATTGATGGCTTCGTAATTACCGCTGTCACATAAGCCAATAGTTTTGTGGCAAGTTTGGCGTAGTTGCGGTACAAAGGTGAAGGTGGCATGCAAGAATTTATGATCGTTAGTTTCGGGAAGATACGTAAGCGATGTTAAACTTTCTAAATGATTAGTTAGTATTAAGTCCAGAATGTTAGAAGAGACAAGTACGACGCGTGTCGGTTCCTTGACTAATTGGGTGAGGTTAAAATTTAAACACACATCGATAAAGTCCTTTGTTTCTGCGCTGCTTGTTGCCGTTATGTTTCGCCAATTAATACTGGGGTAACTGAAGTCGCACTACAGAAGCATGATTGTGCTAAGCAGTGCCAGTGACATCCACCCGTTTGGCAAGACCTACTAACTCCCTGTCGTGTGACCAAATTATTATTCATTGAAGCAGTACTCACGATTAGTTTTTTTTTTCTCAGACACCACTGTATCAGTAAACGAAGTTTCGCTCAGCTACTAATTGAGGTCAAAACTGCCGATGTCCAGTTGACTAGTGCTGAAGAACAGGCGTTAAGGAGTTGATCATAATATAGAACGAGACTCGGCGTTTCTAGGAACTAAGAAAACGACACATATCGACAGTCTTTCGACAGAAATTATTTTCCTCAGCGCTACTGCAGTCTTTCATTACATAAGCTCCGCACCCCAAGATGAACACATTATGAAAAGAAGACTTTGGAGCGAGCGTTGGGATCTTGCGTAAGATGAGCACCGATGAAGAAATTATTCGAAGAACGTAATTGTATGTGTGTTTGTGCAGGCCTGGGGGAGGGGGGGAGGGGGGGGAGGAGAGGATAACTATAAAATTATGCCCTGCAAGGGCGTGTTGTTTGCATCTTTTGATTCCTTGAAATGAGTAAGAAATTGTGGCTATTTCTCCTTTTCCCGTGCGCTCGTATGTTTTGAAAAAGAGTTGGCTACTTTGTGTACGCGCAGGTCAGGAAGGTAATCATTTTGGTGCTTGTTTAACAGGAGAAATGTGGTTGTCCCTTCCACAAAACTTTGCTTGTTTCTTTCAGACGCATGGACTATTCGACTATACCGCTACGAGTCAACGTAACTTGTTCTTGTTACTTTTAAGAGGCGCTTTCCCTTCTACGTGCTTTGAGTTCTGCGCGCTTAGGCACTTGTTTCTAAATGCTGTGCTAATAGTTGTTACGATCCCCGAAGAGCAGCCTATCGAAAGACGTTGCCTACTTTAACGGAGCTAATCCTGTACTGGGCAACTCATATGCATTAAAGGGTACTAAAAAGAAGTGCTTGCTCACTTTATACTGATAAAAGTGTTCCTTCAAAACCTTATGTTCGTTAGTTTTGCGGTAATAACTTGAATAAAAAAAAAGGAAAATGAACGCCGAAGTTCATAAATCTTCTCGGGCGCATCCGGATTATTTCCTACCTATATAAGTACAGGAGTGTTTTTGCTTTCCCCTCCTACTGGAACATGGCCGCAGTGAACTGCCGCTAGGCAGCGTGGCCTGTCTTGAAGGAAGGTGCAATGACTCCGTGAGTCAGAAGCGCCATCCAGTTTCTAGTGAACTAACTAGTCGATTAAAAGCGCCTACAGCCAGAGCTACGAAAATGGCTGATATTTCGTAGTAATAGCACACACTGATCGCTGTGGAGTACCACGACGGAAAAGAGGCACACATGTTACGCGTGATGGTACCGCGCAAACCATTTCGAAGTCGATCGACATCACTTGTGCGTTGTGAGTTTACGCAGCGTCCTCGCTATGTACACAGTCATGCAAACGGCATGCCCTTATTACTCGTAGGCAAGGTTGCCGCGCCGTTAGTATAATAAAAAAGAATACAACTGCAAATTCGTCATTGCCGTAAAGCGCTTCATCTTTTTCTCTCTTCAGTCGCGTGACACTTCTCTGGAATCTATAGGCGAAAAGGCAGATTTACACGAGTGCGTTCTCTTCCGTTTCCACTACTCGTAGCGCAAGGTTCATTCTCACATTTCATTATTTTCTCTTTTTTTCGATCTTTTTTTGTATGCGTGTGTGTATTGGGAAAGCCGTGAAAATGCCACACTTCGAAAGCATCAGACTTCAGTGATGACATCGTTGGATTCCAGTATAAACGCGGCTGTTTTTTCCAGCCTGTGTTCATTTTCTCGCCATTCCTCGTTCGGAAGCTGCTTCTACATATCTCATTTTCTTTCGGCGGGACTGCTAACCCGCCCGTAAGTCGACGCCTACTCCACTGCATCGCAAAGCCAGTAGCGGGGCGGAGAATATCGGAATAAAGAAAAAAAAAAAAGCGTAGAAGAGGAAGAAGCAAGGAGCGCCATGGCGCAACGTAGACATCATCGCCTTTCCTCCCCGCAAACTTCCGGCGCCTCCGGCTAAAGGTCGCGCCGAATGTTCCCCATTGTCTTCTCGCGATCACCCGCTCGCTTCGGTCCCAGCTGCCAACCCGCGCTTTCGCGTACTTCCGCCCGTAACGCGTGTGCCTCGCGCGAGTCAACACTCCCTCTTTCCTTCCTTCCTTCTTTCTTTCTTTCTTTCTTTCTTTCTTTCTTTCTTTCGTGTGTCTATCTGCCGGTCTCTCCATCTCCTTCACTTTCCGTTCCTCTTTAGGCCGTCGTGGGACGCGTCACGTACGGTCTTTTTTCTTTTTTTTTTCCGGGTTGTGTTTGCCGAAAGAGATGCGAGCGACGAAGCCGCCTTCCACATAAAAGTAAGCCGCACGGACGTAAAAAGAAAGCCTCGTGAGAGCTGGGAAAACCTTGCGAGGTTTTTCGCGAGAGCAAGAACAAGAAAGGAAGAAAAACCGTCGTTCCCCATTGATGTGATAGCGGGGAGGCGACGCCGGTGAAATGGGGCACCCACGAATGGGTGACCCTGTTTTTGTTTCTCCTTCTCCCTATATATATATATATATATATATATATATATATATATATATATATATATATATATATATATATATATATATATATATATATTATTGTTGTGCATTGGCAGTGTGGGCGCTTGAGAAAATAGAACAAAGGGCGAAATATCGTGAGTAGTTGGAAGGGGTTGGCTTGCTTGCCCACCGTCGTCGTAGTCGCGGTGCAGGGCGGCATTAAAATGCGAGCGGCGGCGCGGCCGTGCATTGCAAGGGAGCTTCTGGAGAAACAAGAAGTAGAACAAGAACGAGAAAGGAGAGAAGGGAGAAGCTAACCCCCCGCCTTCGTGCAGCATGGCGCGTTGTTGATGTAATGTGTTGGCCTTCGCGTTTTCTTGTCGTTGTCATTTTGTTTGTTGCTTTCGTGCGTCATCCCGGAGCGCCCGTTTTTATTCGCCTCGGCCTCGTCCCGAAAAGTACGCTGTGGGCCGAGGTGACTTCGCCTTTAGACTCGTGGTCCCCCGGTCGCAGTATGCAAATATCGAGTACCGTGTCGTCTTATAGAAGTACGAGCACGGTCCGCCGAACGATTCGGGAACTTTGTTCCTTCGTGGTCCGTTTCTAGGGTGGCCAGCTGCACTTGCTTGCTTTCATCCTTGCTTGTTTCTCCCGTATCCTTCTTCTTCTTTTCTTTTCGGCGGTGGTGTCGTTTCATGGCTTGTTTGTTTCATGTTTATTGATCAATTTGTCACAAGTATTGGCGCAGCGGAGAAGAAAATGCCATAATTTCAAGCAACAGTCCGAGTTTCGTATTTGATAGTAGTGGGAGCTAGCATCTATGGCAATTGTTATTTCGGGAAACGCACATCCACTCAGGACGTGAGGCGTATATATATATATATATATATATATATATATTCGACTGGACTGATAACCTGAAACTGATGAACGCACAGTGATGTGTGCAATGCCAAGTCGGAACTGCTGGTTGGCTACATGTGCCAAGGCACAGATAGAGTTTCTTTTTTCGCAGAACCCGTTGGTTCGTCCGTGCATTTCATTACCCGTGTACATTGTGCTCCGCTCTTAAAGTGAACGTGTGGTCGCGCTTCTTCGACATAGGAGGCACTTCACTCGTGGGTATCAGCGGCAGCATTGCTAACGCACTGCGCAGGCGCGCAGAAAGAAACCAGTTACACCCGCCGTACGTCATCTGGGGCAACGCCGAGCGCTCAGGCCGCGAAGGAAAATCCTCTCACGCCCAAGCTCGCGCCTTTTCTTTGACTGTGGGCGGCGCTCTATGCGCATACATGGGCAGGTTTTCCACTGGAGCTGCCGCAAGTATATATAAGACGTTCGCTTTATACGAAAGTAGGGGTTCATTAAAAATGAAGCTGCGGACCGCCGTGGTGAAGTTATAACGTTCCGTCTGCTGAAGTTTCTTTTTCTCCTTTTTCTTTAGTTTCTGCCGGATCTATTCCGCCATCAGTCTTTCGTTCACGATGGTATCTTTACGTTTAAAATTCCCGTGCGCTTCGCGGCAGTTCTTGTTCCGCGGTGTACATTTCTCGTTCCTACGCCCCGGGCCCCTCCCCCTCGCCCCCCCTCCCTTACTCCCCATTTCGTATCGAAGAGACGTCGAGACGTGGCTGTTTGGGGAATTGGGATAGGCGCTGAGGCCCCTTCATTCAGGCGCGCAGTTTCCCGAGTGTTCGTGCCTGCCGCCTTCAAGGCCTCTCTATGCGCCGGGAATGCGTCAAATGACATTAAGGGAAGGAACTACACAGCGCCACTTTTATGTCGTCGTCGTCCTCTTGGCTCCTTTGGGAGACTTCCGCTTCTGCCTGACTTCGTATGTTTTTCTCCTTTTCTAGCTTATCTTTTTTTTTAGCTTTCAGCGTCTTAGGAATACGCCTAGCTAGCTTTTTTTTTTTTTTATGAGCCGTTCCAACTTTGTTATGCGGCCATCCTTCTTATCCAAACCACGCGCCTCTCCAGGAATGTATATGTTTTTATGTTATTTTTCATGTTTACTCTCCTCTACGATCTCATATATTCGGTGCTTCACTTTTAAGAAAATTCCGAGATGTAATAAAATCGTGTCTCTCTTGCTTCACGAAGAAGAAGCCGGGGTTGAATCGAGGCGTGCAATACGGAGCTTTTAGCTTGGACTCTAAATGCATACTTGTCGTAGCTTGTAATTGCATTTAGTTTATTAGCTTTGGGGATTTTTTCTGTACTTCTTCTAATATATAAAGTTTTTGTCGTTCCATTATTGTCAGACCGTAAATGCCGCGTCACTGCTACTTCAAGGCGCGTATTCGGAGATTATCGATCCTTTCACGCGGTATACAATTAAAGAAAAAAAAAGCCCTATTTCTGCGAGCTATCTAAGGTGATTCGAAATATGAGGTTTATCTTTCCAATATCGTTACATGGGATAAGGCCTCTTGTTGGAAGAGGTGTCAGTCATACGGTATTCCATTTTATTATTTTGCTGCGCTGGAAAGAAACTTAATGACGTGTGTAAAATGGAAGGCTGCTATAAATGCGTCCATAGTGCGTTACAGAGTTGTTTAAAAAAATGAAGATATCAGTCAGTCGAATTCACCATCATTGCCATTATCGTTAACGCCATCATCATCATCACCAGATTGTTTCGTAATTCAGACTAGCACTTTCCTTTAAGTAGAAGTTAGAAAGTACTGTGTGCTATAGTTGACGCAGAGAAACCGGGAAGCAGGAGTGATTCGGGACTTCATTTGACGATCCCGGTAAACTGACGTCTACCAGACGTCTACGTTTGAACCAGTTGGACACTCCCGTTCGTATACCAGACGTTTGCACCAATTGAAATAGCGAATCCATGGAGCAACCAGCGCAGCAACCAGCGCAGCAATGACGACACAAACCACACAGAATCCGCATTGAATACTGCGGTGCCTCCCTCGAATCACATCTATATAAATAAAGAAAGCATCACTGACGACGTGCTCAGCTAATAAGATTAAAGGGTCTTCCGACCGCTTGATCTGCGGTTCTATGTACCGAATGTTGGTGCAGATCACCTTTGCAGAGCCCTTACAACGTGCTGACGCATAGTAGACGAGGTTGCGTAATTTGATTCCGCCGGCAAAGGCAAATTAGATCAGAGAAGGAAGATAAAAAAAATGTGAAGGAAAAGAAAAATATGTAAAAAGAATGAGACGGAGGTAAAGAGCGTCCCTTTTTTGGGCGTATTTTTACGCAACGCTGTGCTGCTTCGAAGCCAGATGCACAACCGAATTAGATCTATCAGTAGAGCCATTTATTTGTCACTTTG